>NC_091790.1:136175000-136483750 GCF_041296235.1 Equus asinus | reverse complement strand
AGTAATCCCAGACGATACATTCCCAGCTATATTTATTTCTATATCTAAATATATTGAACACCTTGAGTTCACACAGATATCTCCAATTGTAGTTCCACAGCACAAGTTACTCTCTTTCCTACTTGTAACTCACTTCTCCAATGTGAGAAATCCAGCTTTCATTTCTTTATATATTTTTCTTATTTAATCAATTCCTTTATCCAATCAACGTCCTATCTCAGTGCTGCTGTTCCCTGCCCGGCACAGATGCTGTCCTCCCCTTACTCAGCTATGAATCTGGACCAATATGGCCTTAATGATCCCCTCAGCTTGACTAAGCTTTGGACAGGCTTCTGCCTAACTATAAGCCCCTGACTAAAGGTCTCTCACTTCTTAGAGCGTTAACTTTAGAAAACTCATAATTGCAAGTTCTTTCTCTGCCTGCCCCTTTAAAATGTACGTAAATCTTCTCCCAGCCTGTTGCCAGTTTTGCAACCCAAGATTGTCTTTTTCAAGCTCCAGGGAACCATGTCTTTGAAGTGCAAACATCAAGGGAGAGAGCACCCCTCTCTCCCAGTCTCTGTGGGAGGGTGGAAGACTAACTTAGAAGGGTGCCAACTAGCAAACCCAGATGGCCTAATCACAGAGAAAAACATTTGTGAACTCAGGAGTAGCTCGATGTGCTCCACACATCTCTTCCACCAGCCTCCCCTCTAGTACTCCAGTACTTTCCCACGAGCTCACCCAGGGCTTAAAGACCTTCCCAGCTTTTGCTTCAGTAGCGCTGAGTTCAGTCTCTCTCCCTCCATTGCCATAGTCTCGTATAAAGTCTTCCTTGCCTGTTTAACTTTGTCCAGTGCAATTTTTGCTAACACCCTTCACTTCAGGATTCTATCCCAGAGGGACACTTTCTCATTCTGCTTGCACTGTGACACCCCTCACCAGGCTTCCACCTGAACGCCCTCCACACCTCCCTCAGGCTGAGTCCTCACACTGGGTCACCCCTGCAGGTGGATACTCTTCACACTATCCGGGTTCTGACTCCCCACCCCAGGTCATCCCTCTGAAGAGCCTCTTCCTGGGCCCTGACTGCCTGCTCTGGGCCACCTGGACTCCCCCATCTCCCACCACAGACACCTACACATTTCTCAGTGCATATAATGGTTTTAGGACTCAATTGTTTGAAAATGGAAGAGAAAGAAAGAGAAGGTGAAGGAAAGAAAGGTGAGGAGGAGGAGAAAGAGTTCATTCACTTTATTCCAGATGTTCTTTCCCTGGCTCTCTATTAAAACCACTTAGGGAGCTTTTAAAAATTACTGGTGCTTGGCCCTACCCCTAGAGATATATGATTGTCCAGTAGTGGTCCTGAGCATCTGCTTTTTTCAAAGCTCCCCAGATGACGCTAATGTGGAGTCTTGGTTGAGAACCACTGCTCCATTAGGGATGAATAGCAGAAGATTTAGGGGTGCAGGTGGCTTTGAAGATATGGAGAATAGAGCATGTGGGAAAGCCCATCTGATGGCTTCAAATTTGTCCATGAGGTAGGAAGAGATGTCATCAGGTGAGAGTGATGGGGTTCAAACCTGTCAGGGGAAGGGAAGTGGAGAATATGAAACAATGATTATTGAGAGAGAGGGACAAAGCTTAACAAAGAAGCATAGACTACTGGGCAGTGTACATTGACTATTTGAAGTTGTATGTTTCAGGGCCTGGTAAAATTTCTCAAATATTAAATTTATATTTTTAAAGGTATGTATAGAAAAAAATGAAAGGAAGTAAACAATGGAAAGAAATTGTGAGAGATTGTGCTTGGATAACATGGGTTTTTTTTCCTCCTTCTTTGTATATTTTATACTTCTTAAGTTTGAAAATGAACTTTTATTATATTGATAATGGAAAAAATGTTTTAGTTTTCAAAATGTAATGAAATAAATGGTGACCCAACACACAAAAGTTTGCTGGAGTTGCCATAACAAACTTCCAAAGTCTGGGTGGCTTAACAATCAGAAATATATTTCCTCAGAGCTCTGGAGGCGAGAAGTCTGAGATCAAGGTGTTAGCAGGATTGGTTTCTGCTG
Organism: Equus asinus; assembly: GCF_041296235.1. Classification (NCBI taxonomy): domain Eukaryota; kingdom Metazoa; phylum Chordata; class Mammalia; order Perissodactyla; family Equidae; genus Equus; species Equus asinus. The sequence goes on along the minus strand of NC_091790.1, from coordinate 136,481,693 downwards.
AACGAAGCCTCTATCCTCGGCTTACAGATGGTTGTCTTCTCCATGTGTCCTCTCATGGTCTTCTGTGTGTGTGTCTGTGTGCTCCTCTCTGCTTACAAGGACAACAGTCATATAGGATTAAGACCCACCCTAGTGACCTCATCTTAACTTAATTACCTCTTAAAGACCCCCTCTCCAAATACAGCCACATTCTGAGGTACTGAGGGTTAGGACTTCAAGTGAGTTTTGGAGGAGCACAATTCAGCCCACAACAGGCACTTACATCACACAGAGATTTTACTGTTCTCCCTAGCATTTCTATTTCATTTTTTTCTCTGGGGCTCCCGCCAACACACACCCAGGGATTTCTTAACTCTTATGACTTAAAACTCTGATTGGTGAGCTTTCTCTAAGCAATGGTTCAACTTTATTTGTAACTTCCTGTGATGCTAATATTTGACAACCTTCCAGATCCAAATAAATATGTTATCACGCAAAACTGAAACTTACTGAGTTTCTACTTCCTCCTCTGCTTTTGCACTTCACATCTCACACCCTCTCAAGAAGGGTCGGAGTATAGGGAGAGCAGAACACTGCACAACTTAAAGGCTTCATTTTTAAAAAGGATCCTACAATCGTACGTCTCCTAGCCATCAGTAGAAGAATAAGAAAGCAAAGGTTAAAATCAACTGTTTCAAGTTTCTGACATAAAAAGAGGAAGTTTTCAGGAAAATCCTGGTAAGTTACTGAATCATTAAACTTTTCTTTATTTTTTATGCCTATGAGGGGATGGCTATTTTTAAAACCTCTTGCTGTGCTTTTTATGGAAATACATGTGTTTGTACATAAACTCTTACTTGCAAAAATATTGAAAGTAATTACAGATATCAATGGATTAAATAAGTTTCAATATATTTAACTGAGGCTAACTTTTTAAATGCTCTTCTGTAAAGAAACGTAGGTTAAGTGTACTTCGAGTGGTGAGAACGGGTCTGGTTGTGCAGGGCGGTGGGAAAGATGACAGAGAAACAATGCCAAGAAGTCCAGGAATTTAAGCATAAAAGATTGTAAAGGATCCTATGACCGTGTGCAATTTTGCAAAATTCTGTCTTCCAAATCTTAAGATGTTCTTAGAAGTTTTACATTTAATCAAAGTTAGCACCCTCCAGAGACTAGCTATTTTTCTATGATGTTTCCCTCACATCTATCTCATACAGTAACCTGGTTAAAACTGCAGGAAAGTGAAACTTAACTTCAGGAAAATGCAACTTAGCTTGCTTGTTTAGGTTTCAGTTCGTCAGACCATCAGAGGAAGCTGTGTTCAGCCCTCCTGGGCTAGAGCCAAGATTCTGAAGTGTCTTTCCCCCACTATCAGCTCGAAGAGCCTTGCAGAGCAGAATAAATTCTCAGGGCTTGGATATCTGGGGCGCTGCTGAGGACCGCCCCCTAAGATGAGAAGGGTGGGCACCAGTGCTTATCCCTAAGAGCTCTGCTGTCTTGGTGCCTCTTGTTCAAAACCTAAAGAGAAAATTGGAGCAGTCACTCGAGAATGGCATCCTGTAGCTCCTTTGCCAATAATTAATGTCGCTACTAATAAGATTTGTATTCACAGTTGTTTCAAACATGAAGATGAGAGAAGGAAGTCTAGGAAGCCAAGAGTTACGTCAAGGCGTTCTCAAAATTTGCCCGCATCAGTCATTTTGATCTTTACTTAGCTCCAACAATATATATGCAGATGCTTAAAATCGAAAAAGTGCAAACTATTTTTTAAAAAAGCATTACTGAATGTAACAAGTTCAAATCACGATATGTTCACAACTGCTATCATGTCGGGGGAGAGAATGATAAACTTTTGACGTTGTAATAGGTCCAAGGATATTATTGAAGTTTTTAGTACATCATATGGAGACAAGGTATTGTCAATTTTTCCATTCAACAGAAGAGACTCCAGATTTGGGAAATAAATGTCAGTGACCTTATTTGAGAGGAGTATTTCTACCTCCCTGGTATCTATTGGCAGAATCTGAACAAAAGGAAGTGAGAGAAAGCTGTTGCTCGTTAGGTGGCACAAAGTGCCCTTTGCCACATCCCCTACACATGGTGAGTTGCTGGCTGTGAGAGGCCAAAGAATTATAAGAACAAGAAATGGGCTGCAGAGGGAAATTCTTTTTTTTTTTCTTTTTTGAGGAAGATTAGCCCTGAGCTAACTGCTGCCAATCTTCCTTTTTGTTGAGGAAGACTGGCCCTGAGCTAACATCCGTGCCCATCTTCCTCTACTTTATATGTGGGACGCCTACCACAGCATGGCTTGCCAAGCGGTGCCATGTCCACACCCAGGATCTGAACCTGCGAACCCCGAGCTGCCAAAGCAGAACTTGCGCACTTAACCGTTGTGCCACCAGGCTGGCCCCTGCAGAGGGAAATTCTTGATGTGCTGCTTTGTTTCTAGAATGCTAAGCCCTATTGAAATTTTGTAATCACTGGCTAAACGAAAAGAGAGAATCGGGAGGCTGTCCTCTCAGTCTTCAGGATATCCAGAGACGGAGTATAGATGGTGAAATTACTGAAAGAGGACTCTGGCTAAGAGACAGTATTACACAGACCTGAACAGAGGGTGTCTTTGGCAAGGGGTAAGCGCCTCACCAGATCAGTTTCCCAGAGCAAAGGCAGCAGACAAAAACACAAGAAGTGCTGAGGTCCTGACCCTGAAGACCCGGAGTAGAAAGGGACCTCCAGAGGGGAAAACCTGCTATGAGAAATGGCCTCATTTGGGGACTGTGAGTGACATAGCAGAAAACTGACGCAGATATTATGAAACTGGGGTACCTGGAAGGACTGGAGGAAAAAACATACTTTTAAATTTTCTTTTCCTTTTGATAAAACTTTTTACTCTCTGTGACCAGATAATTGAAGCTAGAATTCATTCTGGCCTAACTGGTAGCACAATAAAGAGATTTCCCCAGATTTCTGTCTGGGATTCAAGCCAAGTGAAATATTTGCCCTAGAGGAACGAGCAAAGACATTTGACCTACAGACATTGCTAACTCAAGGATTTTCAAAAATTCATTATTTTTTTAACTACTCTCAGAAAAGATGTTATTCATTCAACAAATTTTTGTTAAGAAGCTACTATGTGTGAGGCACTGTAAAATTGTGAACAAAATATACAAATCCTTGTCCTCATGAAGTGTGTAGAATAATGGGTGGGACAGAAAGAAACACAAGATACATAGGTAGAAATATATGGAATATTTGATTGTGATAAGTCCTAAGTAGATTTAAAAAAAAAAAAAAGCCAGTAGAGGGATAGGAAATGTTGAGAGGTGGGATAAAGTTTTCAGGAGGCTGGCCAAGCAGCGCCTCAGTGAGGTGACATTCGATAGAAGACCCAGGGTAAGGGTGGGAGTGAGCCCTGCAGGTATCCAAGGACAGTCCCAGGAGAGGAAACGAGCACAGAGCCAGAAGCAGAGGCAGGTGCCACCTACAAGGAGTAATAAGAAAGTCAGGGAGCTGGAGCAGATTTAGAGAAAGAAATAAAATTAAGATGTAGGATCAGAGGGGTAACAGGATATCAGGTCATGTGAGGCTGAGTAGTTCATAAAGAGTTGGGCTTTCACTCCGAGTCAGATGGAAAGCCACTGGAGGTAGTGAACAGAATATTGGCATGATGTTACCTTTGAACACAGTCACTCTGGCTGCTATTTTGAGAAATCCCCAAAGGACTCAATGGCAGTAAGAGGGAAAACTAGTGAGGAAGCTACTCCTGTAATCCAAGAGAGAGAAGATGGGGGCTTGGACCAGGTGGCAGTGGTGGAGGTAATGGCCAGTGGTCAGATGCTGGACATGTTTTGAAAGTACAACCTATAGGATTTGTTCCACATTGAATGTGGAATGTGGGAGAAGTGAAAGAGAAAGGAGGTCTGCAGCATACTTTTGGGTGTTTATTTGTTTTACTAAAAGTATTTAAATACAGGAAGAGGTGCCATTTAGGTGAAAGATATTCTTTTCACTACTCTTTCAAATCTTCTATGTTTGAAAATTTTCATAGTAGAAAGTTAGGGGGAAAATCTGTCCCATGAGTAGTTTCTAAGCAACAGTCCAATCATTTGCATTTTAATTTGCTGCGATATTTTTTTGATGTAACAGATTCTCAACAAATATACCTCAGGCGAAACTGGAAAAGGAACAGGTCTGGTCTCCCCACATCTCTACTTCCTTGTGGCTGCTTTCGAGGACTGACTCTTGCAAGTTCTCAAGAAAAGGCAGCTAATCTAACAGCCTGAGATCAAAGAACCTCCTGAAGACTTATTTCAAGTTGCTGATATAAAAAGTGGGAGTTTTCAGAAAAGCCCTGGTAAGTTTCTAATCATTAAAGATATGTTTTGTCAACTGTCTTTAAAAGCTACTTTTAAATACTAACTCTAAAATGTAAAAGCAGAACTTTGAAAATGAATATACTTTCAAGTGTACATAAGCTGTTCCAAACAAAATGATTCTAAAAGGAGTGAGAACTCTCACTGCTTTTATACACGTGTCGCTAGAAGTAACCTGCGCTGATGGCAGAATTCTTTTAAAGAGAAACCTTCCAAGAAGCAGCGTGCAGAGAGCGTTTCGGTTGGAGGTGGACGGCTCTTGGGACGAGGCTAGAAGACCTAAGTATAATGTAGATAAGATGGTCAGGAATGGAAGCACACCAAACTCTGTAGAAAATTGTAGCCATGTGCAGCTATGCCAAATTCTGTCCTGGAGAGTTCAGGATGATATCGAAAGTTTACATCTAATTAAAGATTAAAACCTCCAAAGTTCAATTTTTATTTTATTTAAGGCTTTCCTTCACAACTAGCTTGTACAGAGACTATAGGGAGAAATATATAATTTTAGTGTACACTCCCGGAAAATGAAACTAACTTGCTTTGTAGTTTCAGTTCTGAAGAACTTCAGAGCAGGGCGTGGGCCTGCTGGTCTCCTGCCAAGATTGTGAGCTTTCCTGGAGGCAACGATACCTGCAGGCTGCTGAGGTCCAGCCTCCTAGAGGTTGGGGTGGGTACAGGTGCTTGCCCTGAAAGTTTCTGGTTTCCTGCTCAGCCCACAAAGAGAGAAAATAAAAGTCCATAGGGAATGGATCCTGAAATTAAGTACTCATAAGGAGAACTCTGAGGTTCAAAATTTTCCCAGAACACAATAAAGGAGATAAGATGGAGGTCTTCTCCCCAGCTCCAACCAGAGCAACACCTTTATCCGTTTTTGACATAGAAGTTTCATGTACTTTTCTTTTGAAGAAGCAGAACAAAAACAACCAACCAAGACAACACTGGTTCGGGCCTAATTCCCCTGTCCTCTGAATGGGAAAACAGGGTGGCTGAGAGAGACATAGTTTAATCACAGTTCCTCCCCCTTTGTCTACACTGTGTGGCTTCTTGCCAAACATAAAGGTCCCTCATGTTTAAAAAATATGCCAACACTCCAGGATGTAAATCCAATCAGATAACGTTCATGAAAGGACTTTATAAGCCTTAGAACAGTGAAGTATATTAAAGTTATACGTATATTAACAAACTGTCACCCAAAACAAGGTTGAAGACACTGATTGGGCCAAGGAGTTCTGTCGAAGCACTATTAAAACCTTTCTGCCCAAATCATTGTCGACTTGAATTAAAATACATAACTCCAGCCAAATATGGATCATAGGCCATATAAGATGCTCTTATACTTGACAAAGTGCAAAATTCATGTGAAAGTGTTATCAAATATATAGTAGCTTCAAATAGCTATATATCTTCTCAGCTCACATCATAGGGGTGGGCAGCTAAAAAATTTTTTGATGTTATAAATTGTCTTCATCTTTGAACAATGGGAGAACCTCTGAGATAAGGTAGAGATAAAACGACAGGCTTGTGGAGGACAGATGTCAGTCACCCTATTTGAGAAGGGTGCTTCCATCTCTCTGGTGGTTCCTGGCAGAATTAAGACAATAAAGGAGAAAGTGAGGGGAAGCTGTCTACCTGTGAGATGGCACGAAGACAAAACCTCCCACCATCCACGTGCATGTATGCGCGCACACACAGTGTCTCTGGGCATGTGGTGGCAAGGCACTCCAGGTGTCTGGAGTGGAGTGAGTGGAGGTTATAAAGTCAAAAAGATAGAGGAGTGGGCATATCCCGTAGGACCTTATGTAAGGACTTTGGCTTTTGCTCTGAGATGGGAAGTCATTGGAGGGTCTTGAGCAAAGTGACGTGATTACACTTACATTTCAACAGAATCGTGTTGGCTGCTGTATTGAAAATAAAGTGAATGGGTCGGGGCTTGGGGCAAAGCCAGAGTCAGAGAGAACAGGCAACAAACTACTAAAACAATCCAGGAGGAGATGATGGCTTAGACTCAGGTGGTGGCAGTAGGAGTAGCGAGAAATGGTGGGATTCTGGATATACTGTGAAGGTGGGCTTAAAAGCATTTGCAAATATAGTGAATGCAAGCTATGTGCAAAAGGAGGAGTCAAAGATGCTGCCAAGGTTTTTGCCTTGAACAATTAGCAAGTCCCATTAACTGATAAGACTGTAGGAGGAGCAGTTTGGGGGTAGAAGGGGCAGATATCAAGAGATCATTTTTTGCCACGTCAATTTTAAAAGGACCATTAGACATTCAGGTGGACATGTGGCAAAAGTGGTTAGATATATGAATCTGGCGATCACAGAAGAGGCCAGGGCTGATGATATTAATTTGGGATTCATGGGCATACAGATTTTATTTAAATACAAGATGGAGGAAATCCATAGGGAGAAACTTTAGATAGAAAAGAGACTTCCAGGTGTTAAGTCTGAGAGGCACTCCAACATTTAGAAATGGAGAGTTAAGAAGGAAAGAGCAGAGGAAACTGAGAAGGATTCAACAGAAAGGGAGGAGAAAAATTAGGAAGGCTTGATGTCCCAAAAGCCTGGGAAGAGATTTCAAGAAAAAAAGAGCAATCACTTCTTTCAAAAGCTGCTGACAAGTCAAGAATTATTTTTTAGCAAAGCAAAGCGCAGTTTCAGTGGAGTGGTGAGACCAAAACCTGATGGGAGTGAGTTCTAAAAGGAATGAAAGAAGAAAAACAAGAAATGGGAGTACAGACAGTACTGTGGGAAGAAAAAGAGAAATATAAGGCAGGAGAAGAGTCGAAAGAGTCTTGTTTAACATGAAAAAAATAACATATTTTTGTGCTGAAGGGGAAGATCTGGTGGCCAAGGAAAGACTGAGGAAGCCAGAGAGAGAGAAGAGAATTGCTGGAGAAACTTCCTTGAATAGAAAAGAGGGATGAAAGGGCTAGCACACCAGTGGAGAGGATGATCTCACTAGGAGCGTGGACAGTCCATTCAGAGAGCAGAAACTAAGAATATATGGACCCAGTAACAGGAGAAAAGTCAAGAAGCAGGTTGGTGGTAGATGTAATTTTAGGAGCTCAGGGAAGCTCTCTTCTGATTGCTTCTATTTTCCTAGTTTCAACAGGAAGTAAGATTACAGGTGAAAGTGACAATGTTGAGGACCCATTGGAGATTTGATGAGAGAGGAGAATGTGAAATAGTCGTTTAGGACAGTGAGAGAGTGAATAAATAGAGAAATAGAGCATGATAGCTGAAAGCATGAACAGCCCACTGACGGATAGTGGTCATGACTTTAAAGTGAGACCAGTCAGGGTGTGGAGGGTCATTGTCCAGCCATGTTCCACTGAGCTGACATAGGCAGAGCAATGGATTGTGGTATAAGAGGAAGGAGGAGAAAGCGAGTGATTATAATGAATGAACAAAAAAAATCAAGCTAGTCATGGGGCAGTGCGGGGGCGGGGGGTGAGAACATAAGGGGGAGGTAAGGAAAAGAGAGAAAGTAATGAGATGGGTGGATTATAGGTCTTGGTGTTAAAGAAATATTAGAGTTGGAGCACTAAAGGTAGTGAGTCTGAGGGGCAGGAGATGGTAGTGAGAGTGAGGTGTTTGAATCTGAGATGATGAAAGGCTTGTAGCGGCTGGTGACTCTATCAGTTTGCTAGGCCTACTGTAACAAAGTACCACAAACTGAGTGCCTTAAACAACAGAAATGTACGTTCTCACGGTTCTGGAGGCTGGAAGTCTTCAAGATCAAGGTATTGGCAGGGGTGGTTCCTTCTGAGGGCTGTGAGGAAGAATGTGTTTCTTGCCTCTCCCCTAGCTTCTGGTGGTTTGCCAGCAATCTCTGGCATTCCTTGGTTTGTGGAAGCATCACTTCAATCTCTGCCTGCATCTTCACATGGTGTTCTGCCTCTCTGTGTGCCTCCCTGTCCAAATTTCCCCTTCTTATAAAGATATCAGTCATCTTGAATTGGCGCCCACTCTAACTCCCTCATGTTAACCACTTACATCTGCAACGACCCTAGCTCCAAACAAGGTCACATTCTGAGGTACTGGGGCTAGAACTTCAAGACATGAACTTTGGTGGGGTGGGGAAGGAAACACAATTCAACTTGTATAACAATTATGATAAGGTCAATAGTGTGATCATGAGAGTGGAGATGGGTGGAGTCAAGATCGTTAGACAAGAGGCAGTCAAGAGGGTGAAAGGCCAATGTATTGGAAGGATCAACTATGTGTCTATTGAGTCACCAAAAATTATGACAGGAATAGTGTCTGAAGGCATGAGTGCCTCTTCCCTTCAGCTGCCTACAGAAAGGAGGTCAAAATATATTTAAAGGTATAAAAAGCAAGTATTCGGCAAATTCTCAAAGTATGAAATATTTTAGAACTAAAGTTTAAAATAAAGTGGGTATTCATATTTTTTGATTCAGTGTTTTCTCCAAAGTGACTTCAAAATAATCTTTCATTAGGAATATGTTTATTAACAACTGTTTATGCTCTTGGCTCCATATAGTGCTTGTAAGGCAGAGTTCCTCCCTTCAGTCTTACCTGAGATGACATATAAGGCCTCTTCAGAGGAGACAGGAGGATCAAGGATGAGCTTCCCTGGCCCCCAGGTTTGAGGAGTCATCTACTGGTCTGTAATTCCCTTTGCCCAGGAATTCTCTTTGGCAAGACCAGTCCCTGGCTCCAGGAGCAGGAGCAGGTACAGCCCACTGCTGGAGCACCATCACACTCATACTCCTTAGACCCACTAGATAGACCTCTGGAAGGTCCACCAGGTAGACTATCCCTTATTCCCTTAACTCTGCCCCCCCAGACTTTCTCCCTCCAACTGCCTCCCACCTACGCCAGCAGCCCCCTTTAATGTCACCTGCCCAATCCAATGTCCCCACACTTCTGGTGGTATTCCCTCCTCCTCACAGGTCTCAGTCCTTTGCTCCTCACTGTGTCTTGCACAAAACACTTATCACAATTTGTCATTACAAACTTTTTTGAGTGTATGTGTATGAGTTTTGTTTTTTTGTAATTTCCTCCATTGGACTCTAAGTACCACAAAAGGATTTCACATCTCTTTTGCTTAACACTATTTTTCTTAAGTATGATGCCTAATAGGTGCTCAACAAATATTTGTTAAGTAAACAAATGATACCATTTAAGATAAAATAATACTTATCTCTGGTTACAGTATGTGCACTAATTCTTGTGGAACCTCTAAGACTTCTTCCATCTAGCCTGTGAGTGAACAGAATTGATCATCTGACATATGCTTGTAATATTCATAGTGCCAGTTGCTCATGGTTCTGCTAATTAGCTCAGGACTAGATGTGTCCTACAGACTGAAGCCTGAGTGACTAAGAGGATTCTAGACTCTAACGCACCAAAGGGTTTATCCAGGCAGGTAGAAGCTGCTGTGCCAGTGGTTGCATGCCTATAGACAGGGTAAATCATTCTGGTATGCTTATGGTATTCACACTATAAATGACTAACACGGGTTTACTCTCTGGCCAGTCACAGGGCTGCAGGCTGAGGCCTCAGTTTAGCTCCTCCTTCACATTTGACCTCAAGGAGAGCTTCGGAAAAGATTTTACAAGAAACTCCAAACACAGATGGGTCGACTTTGCAGTTTAGCTAGACTTTGTGACTTGTCATACATTAAATTTTTTAAAAACCTACGTTCCTTAAATCTTTGATTTAAAAATTTACAAATCTTTTTAAATGTTTGTATTTTCTTTTTTTGTGGTTTATTTTAATATTTTTGTTTTGTTTGATCCTTAATGCTTTTAGTCTATTTTAATAATACTTTCACTTTCTTGTTTCCCTTATTTAAATCACTTTATTGATTCATCTTTTTAATTCTGATTCAGTAGGTCTAGGGTGGGGCCTAAGAATTTACATTTCTAGCAGGTTTCCAAGTGATGCAGATGCTGCTGATCTTGAGACTGATTTTGAGAACTGTTCTGAACCTTATCTGCACAATAGAATAACCCAGACAAATTTTTAAAAGTAGTAATGCCTGAACTGCCTCCCAGTCCCTCAACCAATTAAATCAGTCTCAGAATGTGGAGCCCCCAGTGATTCTAATGTTTAGCCAAAGTTGAGAACCCCTGTTCTATGGTGTTCTAGGATATTCATCTCTTGCGATTCAGCAAAGTATATGATTGTAGGACCTTCATTAGTCTCATACCAGTAATTTAGGCTGAAATGGTTTTAACAAAGTTAAAAACATATGTTTTCCTTATCTAATTTCAGGCAGACCAGGCCAGTTTGAACTACAGTTAACTCTTTTGGTACCTCTGAGAGCCACAAGAATTACCCAACCAAACCAAGTATCCTAACATTTTGCTACCATATCCCCCAGAGTTCCAGCTCTAGTGGCCTAACAGCTTGAGTTCCAAAAGACAAAAGGTGATGAGTTAACTAATTGCTTTGTTACTATGTAACAAACATGGCCAGCTTTCTAGCTGTGCATGGAGTTTCCTGTTCCCCAACCCACCTACACTTACCTAGTTGCATATTTTGAAGTTTATTTGCAATATTTGGTTATGGGAACCATTTTCTGTGTTACTTAAGATTCTTATTTTAACTTATAAAAACCCAACTTTCACCAAGTTAAGCCTAAAATTATTATAAAGATAAAGGGGGTGTGTCACCATAGTTAGCAGCTACTGCTTATTTCATAATCACAAATATAATCACCTAGGAAACAAAACAAGGACACTATAAAACAGTTAAAATAAATAACAAGCAACTTAAGAGTCAGCCTAGAAGAATATTTTATATATGTTATTTATATGAAATTATATACATAATTGACTATGTGACTTCAATGATAAAGTATAATACTAAAATACGTATTGTATTACTTTTTCCAGGGAAGAAAGTTGCAGCTTTGATATGAACGAACAAGTAAATCTACCTGAAATGACCAAAGACTGGACCAAAGAGCATGTGAAACAATGGGTAACCAAAGACCTTAAGATTGGTGAGAAATATGGGCAGATTCTGCTTAATGAAGAAGTGACAGGGTTAGTCCTGCAAGAGTTAACCGAGAAAGACCTTATAGAAATGGGGTTACCACGGGGTCCAGCAATTTTGATAAAACGTGCATATAACAGATTGAATAATAGTTCCCCTGAAAGTAACAATCAGGATTCTGGACAATTAGATCATACAAAATCCTCCAAAGAAGAACACAAAGAAAAGCCACAACAGACAAAAAAGGAAAAGGAAAAATCAACATCATCCAATATTGATCACAATCTCAGAGAGACCAGAGATACCAAAGAACAAGAATCAATTCTTATGAAAGAAAATGCATTAAATGAAGTAGTGACTAAAGACAAACAAAAGAATAAGCTACAAGCTGAACAGTTGACTTGTATGCCATATCCTTTGATCAATTTCACGACAGCCAACGCTATATAGAACATTATATTCTACAACCTGAAACAGGACCACTCAATCTCATAGACCCAATACATGAGTTCAAAGCACTCACAAATACAGAAACAGCCACAGAAAAGGACATTAAGATGAAATTTAGCAATGAAGCCTTCCGATTTGCATCAGCTTGTATGAATTCACGCACCAACGGCACCATTCATTTTGGAGTCAAAAACAAACCCCACGGAGAAATTGTCGGTGTAAAAGTCACCAGTAAAGATTCCTTCATTGAGCACTTCAATGTAATGATCAAACAGTATTTTGAAGAAAGTGAGATCAAGGTAGCCAAGAAGTGCATTCGGGAGCCAAGGTTTGTGGAAGTCCTACTGCAGAACAATACACCATCTGACAGATTTGTCATTGAGGTAGATGTTATTCCAAAACACTCTATATGTAAAGAAAAGTATTTCTATATTAAGATGCAAAACTGTAAAAATGAAAAATGGAAACAAAACGAAGATCATTCACTGTTTGTGAGAGACGGGGCTAGCTCTAAGGATATCCTGGCCAATGGCAAGCAACGGGATATAGATTTCAAAGCATTTATGCAAAATTTAAAGTCACTAGTAACATCTAGAAAAGAGGCTGAAGAAGAATATGAGGTGAAGGCAAATAAGAAGGAGAGTGAAGGACAAAAGCTGGTTAAACTTCTCATAGGAAACCGAGACTCCCTGGATAATTCATACTACAACTGGTACATTCTTGTGATAAATAAGTGCCATCCAAACCAAACAAAGAACTTAGATTTTCTAAAGGAAATTAAATGGTTTGCTGTGTTGGAGTTTGATCCTGAATCTCAGAGCAAGGGGGTCGCCAAAGCTTACAAAAAAAGCCGAGTAGCAAACCTTCACTTTCCAAATCAGTATGAAGAAAAGTCAACTCCCATGAGGGAGAAAATTTCTAGTCTGAATCTCTACCAGCAGCCCAGCTGGATTTTCTGCAACGGCAGAACAGACCTAAAAGATGAGCGGCATAAGCCTTTAGAACCACATTTATGGCAGAGAGAAAGAGCTTCTGAAATCAGGAAGCTGATTCAGTTTCTCACAGACGAAAATGTAATGACAAGAGGGAGATTTTTGGTAGTGTTTCTATTACTCTCTGCAGTGGAAAGCCCAGGAGATCCCCTCATTGAAAGCTTCTGTGCTTTCTACCAAGCTCTCAAAGGAATGGAAAACATATTGTGCATCTGTATAAACTCACAGATTTATCAACGATGGAAAGCTCTACTGCAAACAAGATTGACAGTGGCAGACGAATTAGCAAACCATAGCATTTCCACTTTAAATTTAGAATTGATCAACAGTACTATTCTTAAACTAAAACCAGTGACTGAGTCATCAAGAAGGTTTTTGCCCTCCAGTGGGCTTTCTTCTGTTATCTTAGAGAAGAAGGAAGAAGATATCTTGACTGCACTGGAAATCCTCTGTGAAAATGAGTGTAGGGACACAGACATAGAGAAAGATGAATTTAAATTCCAAGAATTTAAGAAATCAAAAGAAGAGTACTTTTATCGAGGTGGCAAAGTATCCTGGTGGAACTTCTATTTTTCTTCTGAAAATTATTCTTCGGCATTTGTGAAAAGGGACAGTTATGAAAAACTTAAAGATCTGATACTGTGCAGGGCGCAGTCCCCTAAGCCACCATTTGCAAAAATCGTCAATCTTTATCATCACCCAGGCTGCGGCGGTACCACATTGGCTATGAATGTTCTCTGGGACCTAAAGAAAAACTTCAGATGTGCTGTGTTAAAAAACAAAGCAACAGATTTTGCAGAAATTGGTGAACAAGTGACCAGTTTGATTACCTATAAGGCAACCAGCCATCAGGATTACATTCCTGTACTTCTCCTTGTAGATGATTTTGAAGAACCGGAAAACGTCTGTGTTCTACAGAATGCCATCCAGACCATTTTCGCAGAAAAAGATTTGCGATACAAAAAAACACTTGTAATTATCTTAAACTGCATGAGATCACAGAATCCTGATGAAAGTGCAAAATCAGCATACAGTATTGCACTAATGCACCGACTTTCTCCCAAGGAACAAAGAGCTTTTGGGGACAAACTAAAGGAAATTGAAAAGCAACACAAGAACTGTGAAAACTTTTATTCCTTCATGATCATGAAAAGTAATTTTGATGAAATCTATATAAAAAATGTAGTCAGGAATATCCTAAAAGGACAAGATGCTGACAGCAAGGAAACACAACTCATTTCTTTCCTTGCTCTACTCAACTCTTATGTTATTGATTCTACAATTTCAGTATCACAGTGTGAAATATTTTTAGGAATCATGTACACTAGTATACCCTGGGAACCTGAAAGCCTAGAAAACAAGATGGGAGCCTATTCTACACTTCTAATAAACACAGAAGTCACAGAATATAGGAGATACACAGGTGTGCGCATCATTCATCCTCTGATTGCCATTTCCTGTCTAAAAGAACTGGAAAAAAGCTATGACTTAGATAAGTGTAAAATTGCACTGAAGATATTGAAAGAGAATTTATTCTATGATTCTGGAATAGGAAGAGACAAATTTCAACAAGACGTGCAAACTCTTCTGCTTACAAGACAGCGCAAGGAGCATGGAGATGAAACAGACACTTTGTTTTCTCCATTAATTGAAGCTTTACAGAACGAAGAAATTGAAAAGGTTTTAGTTGAAGGAAGTATTCGATTCCCACAAAATGCATTCATTTGTCAGGCTTTAGCAAGACATTTTTACATTAAAGAGAAGAAGTTTAACATTGCTCTGGAATGGGCAGAACGGGCCCAAAAGAGAGCACCTAAAAATTCCTATATCTCAGATACACTTGGTCAAGTCCACAAAAGTAAAATCAAATGGTGGTTGGGTGAAAACAAAAACTGTAAGGATATTACTGTCAATGATCTAACACATTTCCTAGAAGCTGCTGAAAAAGCCTCAAGAGCTTTCAAAAATTCCCAAGAGCAAACTGATAGGAAAAACTATGAAACAGAGGCCTGGTTGCCACAGAAGTCCCAAAGAAAATATGTCATGTATAATACAGCTGGCTTCTTGGGTGAAATAGAAGTTGGTCTTTATGCTATTCAGATTCTTCAGCTCACTCCTTGTTTCCACAAAGAAAATGAATTATCTAAAAAATCTATGGTAGAATTTTTATCAGGAAAGGGGAATATCCCTACGAATTCAAAAAGTGAATATTATTTGGTTCTTAGGAAGTTCACATCTTACTTACAAAATTTACAATCAGATTTGAAAAGGTGCTTTAAATTTTTTGCTGATTATATGGTTCTTTTGGAAATGAAGAATACCCAAAAAGAGACAGCAGAACTCTCATTAAACAAGAAAATCAGTCGTTGTTTTAGGAAATACATGGAACTTTTCTGCCATTTGGATTTGGGTGTGTTACAAAGCAGAGAGAGTCAGTTACTCAATGAGGAGAATTGCAGGAAAGCTCTAGAAGCATTGAGAGCAGATAGGTTTTCTGGACTCCTGGAATATCTTAATTCAAATCACAAAGAGGTTGCAACCACTATGGAAAATGTCGTGAACAAATACACCTTCCTATTGCAGCAAAACCCAAATAAACAGCTGACAAGGGAGAAACAAAATTTCATTTTGGCCAACATTATTCTCAATTGTCTAAAACCCACCTCCAAGTCCATTCAACCACTTAGCAAGCTAAAAAAACAGCTCCAAGAAGTGTTGCATATTGAAGGACCACATCATCAATATCCAGACCCTTATTTCTTGGCCTGCCTCTTGTTCTGGCCGGAAAATCAAGAGCTAGATGAAGATTCCCAACTAATGGAAAAGTATGTTTCATCTTTAAATCGATCCTTCAAGAGACAGTACAGCAACATGTGCAGGTCCAGGCAGGCAAGCACTCTTTTCTATCTGGGGAAGAAGAAGGGTCTCCACAGGCTTGTTCACAAGGCCGAGATAGAGCAATACTTTGGTAAAGTACAAAATACAAATTCCCTCTGGCAAAATGGAGATGTGTGGGAAAAAAAAGAAGTGAAAGACCTCCTGTGCCGTCTAACTGGTCAAGCTGAAGGCAAGCGAATCTCTATAGAATATGGAACAAAGGAAAAAATAAAAATACCAGTGATATCTGTTTATTCAGGTCCACTCCAAAGTGGTAGAAACATAGAAAGAGTATCCTTCTATCTAGGATTCTCCATGGAAGGCCCTCTGGCATATGATATAGAAGTAATTTAAGAAGAGAGATTAACGCAAATATGTTTATTCATATCTCTCTCTGATTTTGTTCCCTCTCTCTATTCCTATGGCATTTTGATAACGTTATTGGCTTACCTCTAATCCCAGATTTTGCTTTTGTTTCCCCAGATGAATTATAAGCCTTTTTAGGGCAGGAAATGTCTCCACACACAGAGCTTGGAACACAGTAGAGTCAATTGTTGAATGTTTTAAGTATGCATTTTCAGACTAACATTTAATTAAAAAGTTTCAATTGGTATCCACTGTTCACATCATATCTGGTTGTAAGTCAATAAAATCTGTTTTAATTGTATCACTCATGAATTTTCTGAAATATGAATTATTTCTTCATTGTTAAAGCAGAGATTTAATAAGATGAATATGGAAGAGAAAGCCCCTCCTTAGTTTATTGAACTCAAGCCCAGAGATTCACACCAGAGTGCCACTTACCTCATCTTGGTATCAATAAAAACATATGTGGAAGGTAAATATTTTGTTCCCATCCTCCTTCTACCCCTCCACACACACAATTCTTTGTAACCCTTGCCCTTTGCCCAAATTACTGGTTCAGAAGGTAAAAGAGAGCAGGAAACAACGTAGTCACAAGCTTGAACTCTCTCCATCCTCTTGCTCCCATTATAGATGAATCTGTTTCTTTGGCCCTTCTTGCCTCCTGTCAAGTCTTATCT
The DNA here is from genome assembly GCF_041296235.1 of Equus asinus. NCBI lineage: Eukaryota > Metazoa > Chordata > Mammalia > Perissodactyla > Equidae > Equus > Equus asinus. Next base: position 136,465,013 of record NC_091790.1, on the reverse strand, counting down.
CCACGTTTTCTTTAGTCCCATCTCCCCTGGCTTCTTTTTTCCATTCACTACCCTCTTTGCTCTCTTTATTTCTCAATCTGTGCTACATGCATGCTGTTCTCTCTGTCAAATACTCCTTTATTTTCATCCGATATTTTCCATATGGCTATTCTGATTTGTCCGTCACAACTCAGTCTGAGTCAACTCCACCAGGAAGTCTTCCCTGACCACTGTAACCCCTGCCTGATTGGATGACTTCCTCATAGCAATATGTGCTCTCAACTTTCCAGCTCCAAGAATGCTATCCCAGAAGCTTGCTCGCAGACTCATACTGGATTTTAAGAGATATCCATTGCCTCTCAAGTGAAGCACATGCTAATATAGATTAAATTGAATACTTAACAAATATATGTTTATTTATCCACTTCTTTATATCGCCTTATAATGTAACTTAGATATTCCAGGCCTCAAACCCAATTCCTCTTGTTGTCAAGATGTCTGTTTCCTATCAGGGTTCGTTTCGTCAGTATTTCTATGAATCTCTGGGGAATGCTCACTTGATCCACGAACATATCCCTGTTGCTAGAAGCCACATCTGCCGCTGATCCTGCTCCAAACTGCTGCTTCCATCTTCCACAGTCCACCTGTCCATCCGGCAGCAGGCTCTCCCAAGTGGCTGTACTCCTGAAAGTGCTCATAGGCCTGTGCGCATGGGCATGTCCCTTAATCCTACACAGCTCAGCTAAGACCGGGCTACAATATTTAGCAAGACTTAATTAAAGGCTTGACATAAGAGAAAAAAGTTATAAAAGAAGGAGGCAAAGCTGTTAATTGTTCCTGCTATCCCTGACTATCCTCAGAGTGCATAGGCCCTGCTCTTCTACAGGTTTTCTAGGGAGCTTCTCTCTCCTCAGCCCCCCCTCGCAATAGCTATGTTGCAGGGTGGCCCTTGCTCAACTCTCCCAGATGAGAGAACAGTTGAACATGAATCCTTGACTCAGAGATTGAGCTACAAACCCTCTGAGGTCCCCAGAAAGAATTATGCTTTTTCTGAAAAGACATATGGTATGCAGTGATGTCACCCCACCCACAATGAGGACAAGGTTTTACATTATTATGCAGAAAAGTTCAACTCTCCATTCCAGAAGAGATTCTTTGCTTTACTCTTCTAGAATCAAAGAGCCCACTAAAATGCTTTTCCAAAAACAAATGCTTAGTCTTCCTTCAAAGGTGAATTCGTGTTCTACCCGTGGAAAAATAGGAAACTTATAGTGGCCTTAAATTCCAGTTTATCCCATTTCTGCCATCTATGATTCAAAATATTGGGATCCAATCTTTGCTCAAAGAAGTCCATTAAAATAGAAAAACAATAATTTTTAACTGATTCTTTTCTTCAAACTCCCTCCCTTTTGTCTTTTTTCCAGTTGCCATGAGGGAAAACTGAGAGTAAAAAAACATTGTTGGATTGAGTATTTACTAGTTTGTGACTCTACATGTTAAATCTACTACCTCTTTCCTCAACTCCCTAGTCATGAGGACGCAATGCCCTCATATTATCTGCAGTCTGTTCAGGACTCCACCTGGTCCATAAATAACCAGTCCTACCCACATAGGTAAACTAAGTCACAACTGATAACAGCACAACTAATGGTTACCCCGGTAGCCATTTGGAAACAGGGAGAACTGAGACAAGTAGTAGAAAAAGCTCATACCTAGAAAATAGACAGGCTTATAATGCAAGCTTAACCATGCCAGTCTTTCATCGAGTTAGTGTACACAGCTGAGTTAGAACGCTGGCTTCCTCATTTGCAAAATGAGGAAAATAAACGTTGTTTGCTAACATCTGATGAGGATTAAATTGGATAGCATAAATTACATGTCTGGCACTCAGTAGGCTCTCATTAGGAGGGAAATTTAAACATCTTTGTTGAGACAATTCATATACCATAAAATTCTCCCATTTAAAGTACACAATTCAATGGTTTTTAGTATATCCTCGTTGTGCAACCATCAGCACAATCAACTTTAGAACATTCTCATCACCCCAAAAGAAACCCTGTACCCATTAGCAGTCAAACACCATTTATCTCTTCCCCCAGCCCCTGGCAACCACTCATCTTCTCTCTGTCTCTATGGATTTACCTCTTCTGAATCCAAACCAGTAAGCCCCGGGATGCTGAAGCAGAGCAGTGAACTTAACTGGTACACCACCGGGCTGGCCCCACATAATTCTGATTGGAGTTATACCATATGTGATCTTTTGAATAGCTTCTTTCACTTAGCATAATGTTTTCAAAGTTCATTCATGTGGTGTCATGTATCAGGACATCTTTCTTTTTTATTGTTGAATAAAATTCCATTGTATAGATATACCACATTTTGTTTATCCAGTCATGAAAGGCAATTTATTTTTATGAAGCACTAAATGAATATGGTTTTATTGATCTAAGATGGGTGTATTTTACCAAGTTTGCTTAGGCCTTCTTGAATTTAAATGCTAGCTCTCTTTGTCACTCCATTTCAGTCTTTGGTTAATGGAACTTATTCACTGATACTCAAATTCAAGCCACTCCCCAACCTTAGTTTTCTCATGCTATGTTGTTTACCCTTTTTCCAATACTCATCTTCATACGTAGACATGTTGGAGTAAATCAGTTTATATGATTTTAAATAAAAATAATATTTCCTTAATATTTGGAAAACTATCACATTGGGAAAAGGAAAATGGACAGTTGGGTGAAAACAAAACAAAAAACAAACCAATAGAGTTTTTTTCTTTCTTTTTTTTTTTTGGTGAGGAAGATTGTCCCTGAACTAACATCTGTTGCCAATCTTCCTCTTTTTGCTTGAGGGAGATTTTCCCTGAGCCAACATCTGTGCCAATCTCCTCTATTTTGTATGTGGGATGCCACCACAGCATGGCTGCTAACAAGTGATGTAGGTCCATGCCTGGGCTCCAAACCAGTGATGCTTGGGTCACTGAAGCAGAGAGTGTGAATTTAACCACTACACAACCAGCCCAGTCCCCATAGATTTTTTTAATTTGTTACTCATGCCCAAGTCAAGTATGAACTGAAAAATAATTATACCCCAGGATGTTTCTTCACACAATTTTAAATGTTTTATTTTTCCATTCTTATTTGAGAAAGGAAATCTTATTCCTGAATATCAAATATGCATGAGTGATCTAAGAACCAGAATATCTTTAAACATGGTTGGCTTCTACTGAGCACTGTGAAGCCACATTACAGTATCTCATGAGAAGTGGATAAATACAGACCCTTCAGATCAGCAAATCCCTTGGGGAACAATCATTCTATTTTCCCATATTAACAATATTCTCAATATTTTCTGAAAACACATGAATATATAAACAAAGAGACTGGATTAGAGAAAATGGGACTTACATTAAGCTTGGTATCACCCTGGAGAGAGAACTGGCATGTCAGTTTGGAAATACCTATGATGTGAAATACATACCCAATATGGAATTTATAATCATGTGAATAGTACTTACACTTACCAGACTCTTAACAAAGAGAAATGTAATAGGATGGAAGAAAATGTTTAAGAGGAGTCAAACATCGAAGATCTGCTTAAAGCCAAATAATGCTTGAGTAAATAAAACATACCTATATGTTCTGAGTCTACCCAACTTTTTTTTAACATTCTGTAGAATACAGACTCTGTTGTCCAAACATACCTAGTCCCTGTGGGAAAGGTGGGCCTTCCAGAATGGACAGTTGGCAATGCTGTATCTAATGCTCATAGGGCACAAAACAGTTCCTCATGTGTCCAAAAATACTGAAGATGTGTATTGGGTATAAATAGCCGCAGGAAGATTCAACTTATTCTTACAGTCTTAGAAAAGTGGAAAGTAGTGTTCAAAATGAGTCATGGCCCATCCAGACCAATTTATATTGGTCCATCCAGAAAGAAAAATTAGTAAGAGTGGGAGAGTTAGTAGGAAATATCCATGTAGTCTGTTGTTAATTAAAAAGCATATCGGGGGGAGAGGTGACAAGATGGCAGCATGGGTGGACTCTGAACTCACTTCCTCCCATGGACAACCAATTTACAACTACTCTGGGAACATTTACCCCTGAGGGAGAACTGAAAACTGGATAAAAAGAACCCCCGCAACAAGAGACAGTCCTGACTGAGGTGGAAGAGACAGAAATTCCTTTCTGGAGAGGAAAAAAAGCCACTTTCACAAGCTGTGGTGCTTCATGTCCAGCCAGGAGCAATCCTAAGGTATACAGCTTTCCCTGGAGAAGTGGGGGACCTGAGAGGAACGTTACCACTATAAGCATCCTTTGGACTCAGCACAATTGAGGTGAGCCTCATAAGATCTGGTTTCACTGGCTACTAACAACAATGGGGAATACCCCTAGAAAAGCTATTGGACATAAGGGAAATAAAGCCAGCTCTTAAAGGGCCCAATTCAAAATTTACCTGTTTTGGAAAGCAACCTAAAATCACCAGAAAGAAAGGTGCACAGTCCTTTGGTGAAGAGACTCACCTGATAGGCTCTGGGTGCGTCTCAGTGAGAGGTGAGACCTCTCCAGGGACTGAGACATTGGCAGCAGCCATTAGTGTCACCTAGTACAGGCATGCTGACACAGATGCTGGCAGACTCCATTGGAGTTCTTCCCCTGGCCTGTTAGCCCAGGGGCCTGTCCCACCCACTAGAGCACCAATTTAACCCAGCTCAGCCAGGCAGGCAGCCCACCCTAGGGAATGGCCCCACACAACAACAAGCCCTTAGGGAACTTGTGGGCCAGAATAGGCTGGGTGCCTGGATCCTCTGTAGCCAAATGGGTCTGCCTCTGTGGGGCAAGGCATACACAAGGAGTGGGTGGAGTGTGTGGGGCATTGGTGGACCATGTGGGTCCACTAAAAGGGGGTGACTGGGTCTGCTTCACGGGGTCAGGATGTGTGCACAGGGCAGGACTGTGTTGACAGTGTGTGTGGCCCTGTGGGCAATGGACTTGTCAGCTGCAGAAGACTTGAACTTCTCAAACAGCCACATAGGGGGCTGATCCCACCTTCCAAAGGCTGAAACAATTGGGTGCTTCTGTGACTGGGGCCAGCCACAATCAGCTGCAATCATGAGAGAGCTGACAATGCCTTGCAGGCCAGAGGCCTACAGCGATTGTAAGCCCCTGAGCCTGGCAACCAGGCATGCGGGTGGTCTACCGACCTAACAGAAAAACTGCAATAGGAATGTGCTATTGGACCTTGCAACCAACTTTGCTGGGTCTCTCCACACCTGATAAAGTGACTGAAAGGTCCATGGTAGCCACACCCAGCTGAGACTCACAATCAGCTAGCCAGGGGGACAGCCTAGCCTGCCTGGGCACCTGCAGCAAAAGCAACCCTGCCACATCAGAAGTACACACATAGTGACTCCACATAGGAGTCACTCCTCAAACATTTGGAACTATTGACGAGAGGAAAGCACACTGCTGGACCTCATGAGACATCTCTTACATAAGGCCTCCTCTCCAAGACCAGAATACATAGCTGACTCACCTAATACATAGAGACAAGCACAGAGAAAGAAGTAAGATGAGGAGGCAAAGGAATATATTCCAAGTGAGGGAATAGGACAAAACCCCAGAAAAAGAACTAAATGAAACAGAAATAAACAATATCCCTGACAAAGAGTTCAAACAAAAACTCATAAGGATGCTCACTGATCTTGGAAGAAGAATGGATAAACTCTGAGAATTTCAACAAAGAATTGGAAAATATAAAAAAGAACCAATCAGAAGTGAAGAATACAATACTTGAAATGAAAAATTCACTAGAGGGACTCAATAGCAGACTAGATGTTACAGAAGAATGGATCAGTGAGCTGGACAAAAGACTAGAGGAAAGCACTCAAGTTGAACAGATGAAAGAAAAAGGAATTAAAAAGAATGAGAACAGTCTAAGCGACCTCTGGGATATGAAATACACAAACATTCATATTATAGGTGTCCCAGAAAGAGAAGAGAGGGACAAAGGGGCAGAGAATCTATCTTAAGAAATAATTGCTGAAAACTTTCCTGACCTAAGGAAAGAAACAGACATTGAAGCACAGGAAGCACAGAGAGCACCAAACAAGATAAACCCAAAGATGCCCACACCAAGACACATTATAATTAAACTGTCAAAAATTAAAGACAAAGGGAGAATCCTAAAAGCTGCAAAAGAAAGGCAACCAGTTACATAGAAAGGAAACCCCATAAAGCTGATAGCTGACTTCTCAGTAGAAACCTTACAGGCTAGAAGGGAGTGGCATGATATATTTGAAGTGCTGAAAGGAAAAAACCCACAGCCAAGAATACTCTACCTGGCAAGTTTATCATTCAGAATGGAAGGAGAGAGAAAGAGTTTTCCAGGCAAGCAAAAATTAATAGAGTTTATCACCAAGAAACCAGCCTTATAAGAAATGCTAAAGGGACATATTTAAGAGGAAAAGAAAAGACCACAAACAGGAATCAGAAAATTATCCCAAAGCAAGGCAATAAAATCACTGGTAAAGGTGAAGATATAGTAAAAGTAGCAGGTCAACCACCTACAAAGCTAATACAAAGATCAAAAGACAAAAGTACTAAAATCACCTATTTCAGTAATAAGATAGTAACAGATACACAGAAAAAACAGGTTAGATATGATATCAAGAACATAAAATGTGGGAGGAGGGGAGTAAAAGAGTAGAGCTTTTAGAAAGAGGTCAAATTAAGGGAGCATCAACTTAATAGAGACTGCTTATACGTAGGTTATTATATATGAACCTCATGGTAACCACAAGCTGGAAACCTATAATAAATGCACAAAAAATTAAGAGAAAGGAACCCAAACATAATACTGAAGAAAGCCATCAAACCACAAGGGAAGACAGCAAGAGAAGAAGAAAGGAACAGTGAAGAACTATAAAACACCCAGAAAAAAAGTAACAAAATGGCAAGAAGCACATACTTATCAATAGCTACTTTAAAGGTCAATGGACTAAACGCTCCCATCAAAAGGCATAGGGTGGATGAGTGGATAGAAAAATAAGACTCATATATATGTGCATACAAGAGACACACTTCAGACTTACAGACACTCACAAACTGAAAGTGAAAGGATGGAAAAAGATACTCCCCGCAAATGGCAAAGAAAAGAAAGCTGCAATAGCAATACTTATATCAGACAAAATAGAGTTTAAAACAAAAACTGTAACAAGAGACAAAGGACACTATGTAATGATAAAGGGAACAATCCAACAAGAGGATATAAAACTTGTAAATATCTATGCACCCAACACAGGAGGACCCAAATATATAAGGCAATTATTAACAGATATAAAAGGAGAAATAGACAGTAACACAATACTAGTTGGGGGACTTTAACACTCTACTTATACCAATGGATAGATCATCCAAACAGAAGATCAATCAAGAAACATTGGCTGTAAACGACACATTACACCAGATGGGCTTTGGAGATATAAACAGACCATTCCATTCAAAAACTGCACATGAAACATTCTCCAGGATTGATCATATATTAGGCCACAAAACAAGTCTCCACAAATGTAAGAAGACTGAAATAATACCAAGCATCTTTTCTGACTACAAAGGTATGAAACTAGAAATCAACTACAGGAAGAAAATCGGAAAAGCCACAAATATGTGGAGATTAAACAAAATGCTACTCAACAATAATTGAGTCAATGAGGAAATCAAGGAGAAAGAAAAAAGTGCCTGGAGACAAATGGAAATGAAAATACGACATGGCAAAATTTATGAGATACAGCAAGAACACTTCTAAGAAGGAAGTTTATAGAAATACAGGCCTACCTCAACAAACAAGAAAAATCTCAAATAATCTAACAGTGTACCTAAAGGAACTGGAAAAAGAAGAACAAACAAAGCCTAAAATTAGTAGAAGGAAGGAAATAATAAAAACCAGAGCAGAAATAAATGAAATAGAGACTAAAAAAGCAATAGAAAAAATCAATGAAACCAAGAGCTGGTTCTTTGAAAAGATAAACAAAATTGACAAACCTTTAACTAGACTCACCAAGAAAAAAGAGAGAAGGCTCAAATAAATAAAATCAGAAAAGAAAGTGGAGAAATCACAACAGACTCCTCCGAAATACAAAAGATTATAAGAGAATACTATGAAAAGCTATATGCCAACAAATTGGATAATCCAGATGAAATAGATAAATTCGTAGAATCATACAACCTTCCAAAACTGAATCAAGAAGAAACAGAGGGGCCAGCCCCATGGCAGAGTGGTTAAGTTCACGCACTCTGCTTCAGTGGCTCAGGGTTTCGCCAGTTCGGATCCCGGGCGCAGACATGGTACCACTCATCAGGCCATGCCGAGGTGGTGTCCCATGTACCACAACTAGAAGAACCCACAACTAAAATATACAACTATGTACTGGGGGTATTTGGGGAGAAAAAGGAAAAATAAAATCTTTAAAAAAAAAAAAGAAGAAATAGAGAATTTGAATAGACCAATCACTAGTAAGGAGATTGAAACAGTAATCAAAAACCTCCCAAATAATAAGAGTCTAGGACAAGATGTCTTTCCTTGGGAATTCTACTAAACATTCAAAGACAACTTAATACCTATCCTTCTCAAACTCTTCCGAGAAATTGAAGAGGAGGGGAAGCTTTCTAATTCATTCTATGAAGCCAACATTACCCTGATAGAAAAGCCAGACAAGGAAAACACAAAAAAGAAAATTACAGGCCAATATCACGATGAACATCAATGTAAAAATCCTCAACAAAATACTAGCAAATCGAATACAACAATACATTAGAAAGATCATACATCATGATCAAGTGGGATTTATTCCAGGGGTGCAGGGATGGTTAAAATCTGCAAGTCAATCAATATGGTTCATCACATTAGCAAAATGAAGAATAAAAATCACATGATCATCTCAATAGATGCAGAGAAAGCTTTTGATAAGATACAGCATCCATTTACAATAAAAAAAAACTCTGAATAAAATGAGTATTGAAGGAAAACACCTCAAGATAATAAAGACCACATATGACAAACCCACAGCTAATATCATTCTCAATAGAGAAAAACTGAAAGCTATCTCTCTAAGAACAGGAACCAGACAAGAATGCCCACTGTCACCACTCTTATTTAATGTAGTATTGGAAACCCTAGCCAGATCAATCAGGCAAGAAAAAGAAATAAAAAGGATCCAAATTGTAAAGGAAGAAGTGAAACTGTCACTATTTGCAGATGACATGATTTTATATAGAGAAAACCCTAAAGAATCTGCCAAAAAACTTTTAGTGATAATAAATGAATATGGTAAAGTTGCAGGATAGAAAATAAACATACAAAAATCAGTCGTGTTTCTATACACTAACAATGAAGTAGAAGAAAGAGAAATTAAGAATACAATCCCATTTACAATTGCAACAAAAAGAATAAAATACCTACAAATAAATTTAACCAAAGAGGTGAAAGATCTGTAGACTGAAAACTATAGAACATTGTTGAAATAAATGGAAAGATATTCCATGCTCTTGGATTGGAAAAAACTAACATAGTTAAAATGTCCATACTTCCTAAAGCAATCTACAGATTCAACCCAATCCCTATCAAAGTTCCAATGACACTCTTCACAGAAATAGGACAAAGAATCCTAAAATTTATATGGAACAACAAAAGATCCCAAATAGCCAAATCAATCCTGAGAAAAAATAACAAAGCTGGCAGTATTACACTACCTAATTTCAAAATATACTACAAAGCTATAGTAGCCAAAACAGCATGGTACTAGCACAAGAACAGACACACAGATCCATGGAACAGAATCAAGAGCCCAGACATAAATCCACACATCTATGGACAGCTAATTTTCAACAAGAGAGCCAAGAACATACAATGGAGAAAGGAAAGTTTCTTCAATAAATGGTTTGGGGGAAACTGGAAAGTCACATGCAAAAAGAATGCAAGTAGACCATTATCTTACACCAAGCACAATAGTTAACTCAAAATGAATTAAAGACTCGAATGTAAGACCTGAAGCCATGAAACTTCTAGAAGAAAACAGAGACAGAACACTCTTTGATATCGGTCTTAGCAGCATATTTTCAAGTACCACATCGGACTGAGCAAGAGAAGCAATAGAAGAAATAAACAAATGGGACTACATCAAACTAAAAAGCTTCTGCATAGCAAAGGCAGCCATCAACAAAATGAAAAGATGACCTAACAATTGGGAGAAGATATTTGCAAACCATATATTTGATAAGGGGTTAATAGCCAAAATATGTAAAGAACCCATACATCTCAACAACAAAAAAACTAACCACCCAATTAAAAAATGGGCAAAAGATCTCAACAGAGATTTCTCCAAAGAAGATTTATGGATGGCCAACAGGCACATGAAAGGATGCTTTACATCATTAAACTATCAGGGAAATGCAAATCAAAACTACAATGAGATATCACCTCACTCCCATCAGAATGACTATAATTAACAGGACAGGAAATAAGAAGTGTTGGAGAGGATGTGGAGAGAAGGGAATCCCCATACTTTGCTGGTGGGAGTGAAAACTGGTGCAACCACTATGGAAAACAGTGTGGAAATTCCTCAAAAAATTAAGAATAGAATACCATACGATCCATCTATTCACTGCTGGGTATTTATCCAGAGAACATGAAAACACGAATGAGTAAAGATACATGCACCCCTATGTTCATTGCAGCATTATCCACAATAGCCAGGACTTGGAAGCAACCTAACTGCCCATCAAGGGACGAATGGATAAAGAAGATGCGGTATATACACAAAGTAGAATACTACTCAGCCATAAGAAATGATGAAATGTGACCATTTGTGACTACATGGATGGAACTTGAGGGTATTATGCTAAGCAAAATAAGTAGCAGGGAGAAAGTCAAATACTGTACGATCTCACTCATAAGTAGAAGATAAAAACAACAATCACATAGAGACAGAGATTGGACTGGTAGTTACCAGAGGGGAAGGGGGGAGGGAGGAGAACGAAAGGAGTAATTAGGCGCATGTGTCTGGTGATGGATTGTAATTAGTCTTTGAGTGGTGAACATGTTGTAATCTACACAGGAATCAAAAGATAATGATGTACACCTGAAATTTATGTAACGTTATAAACCTATGTTACCACAATAAAAAATAAATAAACAAATACTTGCAAATTGAAAAAACAACAAAAGTGTATCAATTGTGTGCCAAGGAGCAGAATCTGTGACCTTCATGTCACTTTACCTGTTCTTTCAACCAATTGTATTAAATTTCTAACTGCCCATTCAATACATATAAAGCAGATTCATTTTGTGGGCTCATCTTGGGAGCTCTGAAATGATGTTCATTACAGATACTGTAAAAATATAAACATTCAGGGGCTGGCCCCGTGGCCGAGTGGTTAAGTTCGCGCGCTCCGCTGCAGGCGGCCCAGTGTTTCGTCGGTTCGAATCCTGGGCGCGGACATGGCACTGCTCGTCAGACCACGCTGAGGCAGCGTCCCACATGCCACAACTAGAGGAACCCACAACGAAGAATACACAACTATGTACCAGGGGGCTTTGGGGAGAAAAAGGAAAAAATAAAAATCTTTAAAAAAAAAAAAATATATAAACATTCACTAGTGGGTGCCACATCTGACCGCTCCTAAGATGGTGAGAACATATTAGAAAATTCTAAAATCAGGCCAGCTATCATGGGTACCAAGTAAACTAAAACACCTGTTACCCGCAGATATGGTGAAATACAATTGTGGTGCCTGACAGCCTCAGACTCTTGATACTGATATGCTGAGTATCATTATTTTTTTATTCCTAAACTTGACAGATGACATGACACCAGTTCCTTATTTCACTTTGAGTTATACAGTGGCCTGACACAACGACTCACCATGCCTTAAAAAGTGTTGCTTCTAGTATGAATTTGGACAAAGGCTTGAAAGTTTCTTATAAAGTAAAACACACACCTATTTGATCTAGCAATTCCATGCCAAGGTATTTACCTAAGAAAAATGAAGACATATTTCAACAAAACACTTGTACAAAAAGAGTCATAGCTGCTTTATGCATGGCTGCCAAAAATTGAAATAACTCAGACGTTTACTTAAAGGAAATTAGATTTAAAAAGTCATGGTATATCAATAAAACAGAATACTACTCAGCAATAAAAAGGAACAAGCTACTGATACATACAACACCAGGACCTATCTCAATGACACTATGTTGAATAAAAGAAGCCAGTCACAGAAGAGCATATACTACATGATTCGATGTGTATGAACGCTTGGATCAGGTAAAACTAATCTATAGTGAAAAAACAATCAGAAAAGTGGTTTCCTCTGGAGGGGGTTAGGAGTAACTAGGAAAGGACATGGGGTAACAGAAATGTTCTACATCTAGATTTGTATGCGAGTTACTCCAGTTTGTCAAACCATTTGTCAAATTTAACATTTAATATATATATACTCCAATTTTACCTCAGGGCAGGTATAACTAAAACAAGAGTACAAAATGTAAAAAAGAGAGCTAGAATAGCAGAATTCCAGAAGAGATTCTTTGCTTTACTCTTCTAGAATCAAAGAGCCCACTAAAATGCTTTTCCCAAAACAAATGCTTCGTCTTTCTTCAAAGGTGAATTCGTGTTCTACCCATGGAAAAATAGAAAGACCCCTGGGCTACCAGGCCAGGGGAAGAACTCCAGTGGAGTCTGCCAGCCTCTGTTGTCAGCATGCCTGTACTGGGTCACACTAATGGCTGCTGCCAATGTCTCAGTCCCTGGAGAGGTCTCACCTCTCACTGAGATGCACCCAGAGCCTATCCATGAGTCTCTTCACCAAAGGACTGCACACCTTTCTTTCTGGTGATTACGCTGTTCTCTTTACTTCATTTATATGTGAAATTTTCCAAAGCAAAAGTTTTAAAAATTATGCTATAAAAGTCTATCTAGTGATGTGAGAAAAGACAAGCTATATTTTGCTAAGAAGAAAACAAAATATTACATGGCACATGCATCTATTGTTGCACAAATATTTACCTATTCATAAAAGACTAGGAGATTATATGCCAAAAATGTTAACCATTGTGAGTGGTGGATGGGATCCAGGTATGTTTTTTCTTATCTATTTGCTTCTGACTTTTTAAATTGAATACATATTTGTTTTTTATTAGAACAATATACCTTAAATGTTACTTTTTAAAAAATAACCAAGGATAACAGCCCCAAAAAAGAGCATACTGGTCCTAACCACTCTGAATCACTAAGAAGAATGGAAATGTGCCCAGGACTCTTGCAAAAAACCTGTCCTATAGGCTCAGAGGCTTCTTGGCACTGTAATTTGGCAACAGTTCCTTTATCTGCAAGAAAGAGAGATATGGTAATATGTAAAACTTTTGATTTTGTTCCTAAGAAAAATCTTCTATAAAAACAAGAGAAAGGAATGAAAGTATAGGATATTCTACAAAGTTTTTCTAAGTCCTGACAAATTTTTCTGTGCTTGCATTATAATAACATCATAATAATTTTATTAGAGAACAGAAGAAACACCTCCCCGCACCCCACAGATCCTAATGGTTTAGAAGAGAAACATTGACCATATGGCATCCAGGGAGCTTAATTTTCAACAATCTTCTCTTAAGAAAGGGATCCTTACTAATTGGATTATTGAAATAATTTTTAAAGTTAACTAAACCTTACTCCAACAAAGAGCTTAAAAGAAGGCCTGGTAAAGGAAACCAGGAGCAAAACGAAAGACAACCCACCAACAAGGAGAAAATATTTGTAAATCATATATCCAATGGGGTTAATCTCCAAAATATATAAAGAACTCATACAACTCAACAACAAATAACCCAATCAAAAAATGGGCACAGGATATGAACAGACGTTTTTCCAAAGAAGATATACAGATGGCCAACAAGCACATGAAAAGATGTTCAGCATCACTGATCATCAGGGAATTGCAAACCAAAACTACACTAAGATATCACACCACACATGTCAGAATGGCTATAATCACCAAGACAGAAAATAACAAGTGTTGGAGAGGATGTGGAGAAAAGGGAACTCTCATACACTGCTAGTGGGAATGCAAACTGGTACAGACACTATGGAAAACAGTATGGAGATTTCTCAAAAAATTAAAAATAGAAATACCATACCACCCAGCTATCCCACTACTGGGTATTTATCCAAAGAACTTGAAATCAACAATTCAAAGAGACTTATGCTCCCTATGTTCACTGCAGCATTATTTACAATAGCCAAGACATGGAAGCAACCCAAGTGCCCATCAACTGATGAATGGATAAAGCAAATATGGTATACATATTCAACGGAATACTACTCAGCCATAAAAAGTCAAAATTATCCCATTCACCGCAACATGGATGGATCTTGAGGGTATTATGTTAAGTGAAATAAGCCAGATAGAGAAAGACAAAAACCATATGATTTCACTCATACGTGGAAGATAAACAAATACATGGATAAAGAGAACAGATCAGTGGTTATTAGAGGGGAAGGAGGTTGGGGGGTGTGCATAAGGGGTAAAGGAGTACATTTATATGGTGGCAGACAAGTAATTATGTACAACTGAAATTTCACAATGTTATAAACTATTATGACCTCAATAAAATAAAATTTAAAAATAAAAAAAAAGAAGACCTGGAAAAGAGAAGGAACTTTCCCTGATCTTTAGCAAAGGATTCCCCTCAAACATTGAGCATGTCCTCTAGTGAGAAAAGCCACATCCCAGGATTAGTCAGAGGCTTACTCAAAGCAGGAGAGGGCTGATGGGTCTTAGATAGCAGGAGAAAGGGAGTGCTGGACAACATCAGAATTCAAAAGCAGAATCCAGTCCCTCAGGTGGCAAGGCATAACTGATTTCCATTTTCTACACAACCATTTCAGGAAAGAATTGGCCCAGGAAGTTTATCTGCAATAGCAGGCCTGAGCCAACGTGGTGGGTGAAGTAATGAGAGCTCCAGACAGACAATACGTGCAAGGCTAGATCATGCATTCTCAACGGAGGTGCTATCACCACAAGGAGGTGGAAATCGATTCTTGGGAGCAAAAAAAATCATACCTTTTTTAAAATAGACTTTATTTTAAGAGCAGTTTTAGGTTACCAGCAAAATAAGCAGAAGTTTCAGAGATTTCCTGTACACCTTCTGCCCCTTCGTACACACAACCTCCCCTACCATCAACATCCTGCACCAGAGTAGCACATGTGTCACAATGATGAAGCTACCTGAACACATCATTATCACCCAAAGTCCGTAGTTTACATTATGGTTCACACGTGGTGTTGTATATTCTATGGGTTTTGGCAAATATATATGTATATCTGTATCATACAGAATAATTTCATTGTATTAAAAATCGTCTTAGCTCCGCCAATTCTTTCCTCCTTCCCCTCCTAACTCCTGGTACGACTGATCCTTTTGCTGTTGCCACAGTTTTGCCTTTTCCAGAATGTTGTATAATTGGAATCATGCAGTGTTTAGTCTTTTCAGATCGGCTTCTTCACTTCACTTCTCTCAGTAATATACATTTAAGTTTCCTCCATGTCTTTCATGGCTTGACAGCTCAATTCTTTCTAGCACTGAATAAATATTCTATTGTCTGGATATACCACAGTCTATTTATCCATTCACCTAGTGAAGGACATCTTGGTTGCTTCCAGTTTGGGGCAGTTTTGAATAAAGCTACTATAAACATCTGTGTGCAGGTTTTTGTGTGGACGTAAGTTTTCCACTCCTTTGGGTAAACACCCAGGAGTGTGATTGCTGGATCATACGGTTAAGTGTAGGACTACTTTTGTAAGAAACCACCAAACTGTCTTCCAAAGTGTCTCTACCATTTTGCATTCCCATCAGCAATAAATGAGAGTTTCTGTTGCTCCACATCCTAACCAGCCTTTGGGTTTGTCGGTGTTCCAAATTTTGTCCATTCTAATAGATGCATAGTGGTATCTCATTATTGTTTTAATTTGCAGTTCCCTAACAACATATAATGTTGGGGTTTTTTAATGTATAAAGCACAGATATATTTGTGGTATTAAAATTTTAAGGGAAGGGAGACAGCTAGGTTAAAAATGTCCCTCCTTAAGGGGGCAATAATGGAATTTTTAAAATGGAGAAACACTGGTCTGGGCAGAGAGACAGCATGAGGAGAGCGACACGGGACAGAAGAGAAGGATTATTCATACCAGCCTCACAGTCAGAGCAACTAGATAAGCTAGTGGAATAAAACTGAGTATGGAAAGCAGAGCAGAAGTTAATTTTTATAAGCTGTTTGTATTAGGGTTCTCCAGACAAGTAGAAACACACACACGTAAACATACATGTGTATATAATATTGTATGTCAACTATACTTCAATAAAAAATATATATATAAAACAAGTGTGAATCATCAGTGGAAAGTGGCAACCAAAAGCTAATTGAGTACACACAATAAATGTTAGCGCTTGCTGTTAATCTTTTAAATGTTAACTCTTTTGTCACTCTCACTCAGGCAGTTCTCTGCCCGACCCTGACCCTGACGTTGGAAAAGATGAATCCCTGCCGTGTGGCCGTCGGCCCCTGAGCCTGGTCTGCCCCACAGCACTAACCCAAAGGCCTTTAGCATTTATAGGGAGCTCAAAAATTCCCTAAAAGCCATTCCTTTAGACTTTAGGAAAACAGAGATGGAGGGTTAGTCCACCCTGGAAGGCCGGAGAGATAGCAATATAAACTGTTGCCTGCCCAGAGCTCCACAAGGCTCCGCAGGGCAATGAAAACCGGTGTTCCCAAGAGACGCATTCAGAAAATAACGGAGAGGCTTTGTAGCTGAGACACCAGGGCTCCTGGCAGCCCTCGGAACTTAAGCAAGCAAAGAATAAATTTTAAACCTTTGGATTCTAACCAAAAAGACCAGAAGATGGCAGAGTAGTGTCTTACCACAAAAAGCATTTCAGAGAGAAAAGCTACATCCGTAAACTCAGGTCTAGGAAAACGAAACTAAACTCAAATCTGCAGGCTTGCCAGTGTCGGCACACCCGTTTCTGAGAAACGCCCTGCTGTTTCTGAGCCAATTAGACCTCGGATGGAAGCAGAAGCAGACGGTACACTTTCGTAAAAACCAGAATGCAAAAGGTATTTTTCTCTAATATCATAAGAGGAAGAAAACAGAGACGTCAGATGTTTTCTGCACCGAAATACATGGTTTTCTCATTTATGTAGAAGAAATTTGCAAGAAAATCTGGGTAAGTACAGTCGCTACTATTAATATTATTACCATCTATAGCATTTTATTGAATAGGAAGGAATCTACTTTTCAATTAGAAAATTAAAATGTACTCCAAACCAAAAAATATTTAAGCCTAGAACTTCTAGACTATTCGTTTCTGTGACAGCAGTCTGCTTTATATTAGTTGAAACAGGAGTCATAACATTCCATAAAAGATGCAGTTGAAAACTAGAGGCACTTTTATTGATGAAATCCCTCAAGGCGTTAATAGCATTTTCAGAAAGATCATATAATGAAAACTTAAAAATATACTTTACGTTAATCAAAGATACCTCCCACCATCTACTCTAAGGAGCTGCCGGAAAATAAAACTCCCCAACTGCTTCTCAGATATTAGTGGCAGACGACACATATGAGAGACAGACAGAGAGACAGGGAGAAACAGAGACAGAGAGACTGCTACAGGAAGTCCTCCGCACTATGGCAGCTTTATTAATTTTATTTCTTGGTAAAAACCCTAGATTTATGTCTGATTTCCCCCAAAGCGAAGATCAAGGTAATACAAAGGGGTGGGGAGGAATTACATTTCTTTCTTTTTTTTGTTTTTGTGAGGGAGTTCAGCAACAGACAGCTCAGGGCCAAGACTGTCGCTGAGCTAACTTCTGTGCCAATCTTCCTCCACCTTATGCGGGATGCCACCACAGCGTGGCTTGACAAGCTGCGCTAGGTCCCCACTGGGGATCCAAACTTGGAAGCCAGGCTGCCAAAATGCACAAACTTAACCACCACACCACTGGGCTGGCCCCTACATTACTGAATAAAGGCCTGATCTTCAACTTCCTTAAGAAAAGCTAATGAAACCTACAGTTACTAAATGTATGTGGGTTCAATTACGTAACAAATTGTTTCCTCTTCTATAGTGATTGCTAAGAAGCTCAGAAACAAATTTTCAGGCCACTGCTAGTAAAGTATATAGAGTTAAAAACAGTTATTTTAGGCACTAACTTTACTCCATGGCTTCACCTCTTTTCCCCTCCTACCCGTATCTAGCCTTCTCTCTGATTTCTTTACCCAAGGGTTTTCATATATGTGTGATCTTGTGTCACTTTCCAAATTACCTAAAAACTGTCTTGGAACAGGTATAAAAAAATCATTGATATGTGAAATACCTATGAACAGTGGCATAAATGGAGAAAACACAGATGTTAGATGCAGTCATTCATCTAGTGCATAATCTCCAAAAGTGGCATCTTCAGTAATTTTTTAAAAGTAAGTTATTGAAAGGCTCAGCTATCAAGACTCTAACACAGGCTTTAGGGAAAGAGTGAAACCTGTTCAATCATGACTTAAAGATCCATAATCTGGTAGAGAACATAGTCAGAAGTCATTGCTTTTTTATTTGTTCACCTTCCAAGCCAAACATTCGGGCCCAGCTCCCTATCCCCCAACCCATATATGAGAACTTGGCTTTATGTTTTTGTACGTATACAGTATGCAGCTCATGTGTAAACCAAATAATCCATCAAATCACTGCTCAGCCTCATAAACTGGGTTATGATTTATCACTTAGGGGGCAAGGTCCAAGTTTGTAAAGCTGTGAAAGGCCCTGGCTGATGAGGAAGTCAGGGAGACTCCAGGAGAAGCATACTGGTAGGATGGGTCAAGAGATGGGACATGAGAACCCTTGATATGAGGACTCAGGAGCCTGAGCACAGCTGGCAGCAGAATGATCAGGGTGCCTCTGGCTTTAGGTGTTACAGCAGTGTGGGTGCAACAGAAGTGAGCTGTGCTATTTACAGGGTGGAGTAGATGGGACTGAGCAGATGGACACACGAAAATGGCTTAGACAGCAGAGTTACTAGAGGAGAGTGGGATCAGGTTTTAGTAACTATAAAACTGTAAAACTATAAAACTATAGTATGAATCAACACTGGGATGTGAAAACCAAAAGCTAATCCCATAATCCAAGGCTGCCATAATAAATCCCTAGTAAAACTTGCAAAACTCAGATGTCCAGAATTGAATTAATCATTATCCTTGATTGGTAACACATCATCATGTTTTTCTATGCAAGCACCTCTTTTATTTTATTACTCTGATTATTTTATCATGTGTTTTGGGTACATCATTGGTTTTTTAAAGTGTAACATATGAAATGAACAAATTTAAAGGGTACAGCTCTATGAAATTTTTACATGTATTCATTAGTGTAATTACTAACCAGATCAAGATATAAAATATTTTTATCACACCAGAAGATTTCCTTGAGCCTCTTCCCAGAAAATATCTCCCTGCGAAAAGGTAACCACTATTCTGACTTCTACCACAATGGATTGATTTTGCCTGTTCTTGAACTTCATATAAATGGAATCCTACAGTATATTTTCTATTGTTACTGGCTTCTTTTACTCAACATTACATATGTGACATTCATCCATATTATCATCTATATCAGCACTTTAATCTTTTTCATTAGAATTGCCGAATCATAGGGTAGGTCTACATTTAACTTTATAAAAACTGACAAGTAGTTTCTCACAGTGGCTGAAACATTTTACCTTCCCACTAGCTATGTATGACAGTTCCATTGACTCCACATCTTTGCCAACATTTCCTAAGGCCAATCTTTAATTTTAGCTATTCTGCTGGGTATGTAGTATCATCGCACTGTGGTTTCACTTTGCGTTTTCATAATGATTAAAGATTTTGGAGCACTTCTGGATTCCAATCCATCACATCACCCACATGCCTGTCAAAAGCCACTGGTTTCTCTTCCTCGCAGTAGGCCACGTAGGGGCCTCAACCCCAGCCCAGAATCAGCCAGTGCCCCAAAGCTTACGTAGGAGGGACTTTCCCTCCCTGGAATTTTCGTTCATCCAGTCCTTGTCAGCAAGTCCACCTACAACTCTGTGATAACTTCGAAAATGTGTTTTGTAACGTATCTGATTTTTTTCTAGTTGTTGCGGTGAGAGCGTTGGCCTGCTGTGATCTAGTACATCATACTGGGAAGTGGAGCTCTTTCCACCTCTTCTTGGGTCGGTTTTGGTGCGTACATTTTCCAAGGAATTTGTTCAGTTCACCTCAGTCTTCAAATGTATTCATGGAAAGTCGGTTAAAATATCTCTAATCCTTTTAATTTTTACAGCATCTGATATTGTTTACTTGTGCCATCTCTTTCATTTCTTGGTTACTTTTTCCACAGATACGTCAATTATTTTACTCTTTATCAAGAACAACTTTTGGGCTTTCTCGATTCTCTCTATTGTAGCTTTGTTTTCCATATTATAGATTCCTGCTCTTTATTTTGTCCTTCCTTTTACTTACTTTAGGTTTATTCTGTTGTTCTTTGAACTTTTTAAATTGATATTTAGTTTATGCTTTTCAGTCATTTTTCTAGTTTTATAAAAGCACATAAGGCTATAAATGTCTCTCCAAGTATTGTTGACATTGTATCTTACAAGTTTTCGAATGCAATATTTTTAATAAAAATGGTATATACTTTAGGTGTACAACTTGATAATTTAATATATGTGCACATACATAATGAAATAACTATTATAGTCAAGCTGATTAACATATAATCTCCTCATATAGTTTTTTTTTTGTAATGAGTGCACCTAAAATCTACCCTCTTAGCATATTTCCAGTGTTCAATACAGTATTATTAAATATAGTCATCATGCTTGTGCATTAGACCTCTTGACTTTTCATCCTGCATAGCCTTTGACCTACATCTGCCCATCTCCCCTCCACACTCCAGCCCCTGGTAACCACTGTTCTATGAGTTCAACTTCTTTTTTTTCCATATGTAGGTGAGATCATACAATATTTGTCTTTTGCTTTCTGGCTTATTTCCCTTAGCGTAATGTCCTCCAGGTTCATCCATGTTGTCTCAAATAGCAGAATTTCCTTCTTTCTCGTGGCTGAATAGTATTCCATTTTGTATATATACCACATCTTCTTTATCCATTCATCCGTTGATGGACAGTTACATCATTTCCATATCTTGGCTATTGTGAATAATGCTACATAAACACGGGAGTACAGCTGTGTCTTCAAGATACTGATTTTGTTTCCTTCTGATATATGCCCAGAAATGGAATTGCTGGATCATATGGTAGTTCTATTTTTAATTTTTTGAGGAACCTCCATAGTGTATTCCATAATGGCTATATCAATTTACATTCCTACCATAAGTGTACAAGTGTTCCCTTTTCTCCATATCCCTGCCAAAATTTATCACTTGTCTTTGGGACAATAGTCTTCTAACAAGTGTGAGGTGATATTTCATTGTGATTTGACGTGCATTTCCCTGATGATAAATGATGTTGAACATTTTTTGTATATCTGTTGGTCATTTGTTTGTTTCCTTTTGAGAAATGTCTATTCAGGTCCCTTGCCCACTTTTTAATCAGGTTGTTTTCTTGCTATTGAGTAGTTGCAGTTCCTTATACATTTTGGATATTAACCCCTTATCAGATATATAGTTTGGCAATATTTTCTCCCATTCAGTAGGTAGCCTTTTCATTTTGTGGACTGTTTCCTTTGCTATGAAGGAGCTTTTTAGTTTGATGCAATTCCATTTGTCTATTTTTACTTTTATTACACGTGCTTTTGGAGTCATATCCAGAAATCATTGCCCAGACCAATGTCAAGAAGATTTTTCTCTATGTTTTATTGTAATAGTTTTATGGTTTCAGGTCTTAGATTTAAGTCTTCAATCCATTTTGGATTGATTTTTGTATAGGGAGTGAGATAAGGGTCCAATTTTATTCTTCTGCTTGTGAAAAAACAGTTTTCCGAAAACCATCTAAAGAAGATACTAGTCCTTTCCACATATATGTTCTTGACACGTTTGTTCAAAATCAATTGACCCTAAAGTTGTGGATTTGTTTCTGAACTATCTATTCTGTTCCATTGGGCAATATGTCTGTTTTTATGCCAGCATCATGCTGTTTGATTACTATAGCTTTGTGGTATATTTTGAAATCAGGTAGTGTGATACCTCTAGCTTTATTTGGTTGGTTTTTTTTTTTAGTAATTTTATTGAGATCATAATGGTTTATAAATTGCTCTGGCCCAAACCTCCAGTACTATGTTGAATAAGAGTGGTGAGAGTGGACACCCTTGTCTTGTTCCTGTTCTCAGAAGGATGGCTTTCAGCTTTTCACCATTAAGTATGATGTTGGCTATGGGTTTGCAATATAAGGCTTTTATTATGTTGGGGTACGTTCCTTCTATACTCATTTTATTGAGAGTTTTTATCATAAATGGATGTTGGATCTTGTCAATTGCTTTCTCAGCGTCTATTGAGATGATCCTGTAATTCTTATTCCTCATTTTGTTAATGTGGTGTATCACATTGATTGATTTGCAGATGTTGAACCATCCCTGAGTCCATGGAATCAATCCCACTTGATCATGGTGTATGATCCTTTTAATGTATTGCTGTATTCAGTTTGCCAGTATTTTGTTGAGGATTTTTGCATCTATGTTCATCAGTAATGTTGGCCTGTACTTTTCGTTCTTTGTGTTGTCCTTGTCTGGTTTTGGTATGAGGGTGAAGTTGGCCTCATACAATGAGTTAGGAAGCATTCCATCTTCTTCAATTTTTTGTAATAGTTTGAGAAGGATAGGTATTGAATCTTCTTTGAATGTTTTGTAGAATTCTCCAGAGAAGCCGTCTAGTCCTGGACTTTTGTGTGTTTGGAGGGTTTTGATTACTGTTTCGATCTCTTGTGATTCGCCTTTAGATTCTCTATTTCTTCTTGATTCAGTTTTGGGAGGTTGTATGAGTCTAAGAATTTATCCATTTCTTCTAGGTTATCCAATTTGTGGACATATAGTTTTTCACAGTATTTTCTTATAATCTTTCATATTTCTGTGGTATCCATCATAATTTCTGCTTTTTCGGTTCTAATTTTAGTTGAGCCTTCTCTGTTTTTTTCATGGTGAGTCAGGCTAAAGTTTTGTCAATTTTGTTTATCTTCTCAGAGAACCAGCTCTTACTTTCATCAATCCTTTCTACTGTTTTTTTTAGTCTCTATTTCATTTATTTCTGCTCTAATTTTTATTATTTCCATCCTTCTGCTGACTTTGGGCTTTGTTTATTCTTCTTTTTCTAGTTCTTTTAGGCACAGTTTAAGATTACTTAGTTGAGATTTTTCTTGTTTGTTCAGGTGGGCCCGTATTGCTATGAATTTCCCTCTTAAAACCACTTTTGCTGCATCTCCTAAGAATTATTATGTTGTATTTTCATTGTCATTTGTCTCCAAGTATTTTTAAATTTCTTCTTTGATTTCTTCATTGATCCAGTTGTTGTTCTGTAGCATCTTGTTTAGTCTCCACATGTTTCTGACTTTCCCAGTTTTTCTCTTGTAGTGGATTTCTAATATCATAACACTGGGTTGGAAAAGATGTTTGAGATGGTTTCAATCTTCTTAAATTTATTGTTGCTTGCCTTGTGTCCCAACGTATGGTCCATCTTTGGGAATGGCCCATATGCACTTGAGAAGAATGTGTATTCAGCTAGTTTTGGATGGATTGCTCTCTGTATATCTATTAAGTTCATCTGATCAAGTGTTTCATTTAAATCCACTATTTCCTTGTTGCTTTTCTGTCTGGATGATCTGTCCATTGATGTAAGTGGGCTGTTGAGGTCCCTTACTATTATTGTGTTGCTGTTAATTTCTCCCTTTAGGTCTGTTAATAGTTGCTTTATGTACTTTGGTGCTCCTGTGTTAGGTGCATCTATATTCAGAAGTGTTATGTCCTCTTAGTGGAATGTCCCTTTTAGCATTATATACCGCCCCTCTTTGTCTCTCATTGTCTTTTTTAACTTGAAGTCTGCTTTGTGTGATATAGCAGGCAACACCTGCTTTCTTTTGTTTGCTGTTTGCTTGGAGTATTGTCTTCCATCCCTTCACTCTGAGCCTGTTTGTCTTTAGAGCTGAGATATGTTTCCTGGAGGCAGCTTATTGTTGGGTCTTGTTTTTTAATCCATCCAGCTACTCTGTGTCTTTTGATTGGAGAATTCAATCTATTTACATTTAGAGTGATTATTGATATATGAGGGCTTAATACTGCCATTTTATTTCTTGTTTTCCATTTGTTCTGTGTTTCCATTGTTTCTCTTCCTTTGTATTCCTGACTCCCATTTCATTTTGGTGGTTTTCTGTGGAGATTTTCTCAGTTTTCTCTTTTTTATGAACTGTGTCTCTGCTCTGATTTTTTGTTTAATAGTTACCATGATGTTTGTGTAAGAGATCTTATAGATGAAATAGTCCATTTTCTCATAGCCTATTATCTCTATTAGCCTAAGCAGGTTCCATCCCATTCCTCTTCCCCTTCTGAGTTATTGTCACAAATCATTCTGTTTTGTGTTGTGAGTTTGTGACTAAGTTTAAGTGTTTCTAGTTACTGTCAATGCTTTCCTTCCCTTTATCTTTTAAGTTATCATTGAGTATTTGCTTCCCTGTTCTGATAGAATGCTGCAGTTTTCTGATTTTTGTCTGTCTGTTTATTTCCTTGCTCAAAGTTTGATAGGCCTTTGCTTTTTTGTTTCTGGTGTGATGGCATCTTTAATAATTTCCTGTCAGAGAGGTCTAGTGGCAAAGAACTCCGTCAGCATTTGTTTATCTGGGAAAGCTTTTATTTTTCCATCATATCTGAAGGGAAGTTTGCTGGATAGAGTATTCTTGGCTAAAAGTTTTTGTCTTTCAGTATTTTGAATATATCAGTCCATTCCCTCCTAACCTGTAAGGTTTCTGCCAAGAAATCCACTGAAAGCATGAAAGGGGTTCCTTTGTAGATTATTTTCTTCTGCCTTGCTGCTCTTAATATTTTTTCTTTGTCATTGACTTTTGCCATTGTTACTATTATATGCCTTGGAGAAGATCTTTTAGCATTAATGTAATTAGGAGTTTTATTAGCTTCATGTATTTCTAAGTCCAGTTCCTTCCCCAGGCTTGGGAAGTTCTCAGCTAGTATTTCTTTGAACAAGCTCTCTGCTCCTTCTCCCTTCTCCCTCTAATAATACCTGTAATCCTTATGTTGCTTTTCCTAATTGAGTCAGATATTTCTCAAAGAATTCCTTCATTTTTTTTAATCTATTTCTCTCTCTTTCTCCACCTATAGCATTTCTGTATTTCTATCCTCTAACTCTCTAATTCTTTCCTCCATAAAGTCAGCTCTACTGCTTAAGGATTCTAGATTATTTTTTATTTCATTAATTGTCTTCTTCAAATCCAGAATTTCTGCTTGTTTTGTTAATAGCTTCAATCTCTTCAATGAAGTATTCCTTCTTCTCATTAATTTTATCCCTGACCTATTGAACTGTCTTTCTGAGTTTCCTTGTAACTTGTTGAGTTTCTTTATGACAGCTATTTTGAATTCTCTGACATTTAGATTGTAAATTTCTGTGCATTCAGGGTTGGTTTCTGGAGAATTGTCGTTTTTTTTCTGGGCTGAATTGTTGCTATAGTTTCTCATGGTGTTTGGTGAACTAATCTTTTTTCAGCACCTTTGTGGTAGTATTAGGTGGCAGATTCCACCTGCTACCTCTAGGGGTAAGCAGGTGCTGAGTTTCTGATTCCATCCCATCGGCTGGAAGTTGTGGGGGTACTATGGGTGCTTTCACCAGCCTGGAGAGCTTTTGGGCATGTGTATAGACAGTGCTTGGTGAGTGGGTTTTCCTCATGGGCTCCAAGCCTGGGCTACTCCTTGGGGTCAAAGCAGCATGGTGGGCTCCCCCACCACTGGGAAAGTTATCATCAGCAGGCTAAGAGCTGCCACCACCTTTTTCTCGGGTCTCCCCAAGGCACGTTCCCACTTCCAGGGCACAGCAGGTGTTTGTGCAGGCCAGGAATGCACTCAGCCTGGTGTGTAGATCTGCTGCCTCCTATTCTTGCAGTCCTGCTGGCAACTGTGCTTGGTGAACAGGGCTCCCTTGCAGGGAGCGAGCCAGGGAGCACTCTGTGGGGCCGCAGGGGCATAGTGGGCTCCCCCACTGCCAGGAAAGCAATCATGAGTGGGCTAAGGGCTGCCACCATCTCTTCCTACAGTCGCCCTAGGACACATTCCCACTTTTGGGATGCAGCAGTACTATAGGCACCCATGTGAGCTGGGAATGCACTTGCCCCAAGCGTAGACCTGCCATTGCTTCTTCTTGTGGTCCTGCTGGCTGCTGTGCTTGGTGGGTGGGACTTCCTCATGGGAACCAAACCAGGGCCACTCCTTGGGGCCACAGGAATATGGTGGGCTCCCCCACGACCAGGAAAGCTATTGCAAGCGGGCTACAAGCTGCCACTGCCTCTTCCTAGAGTCACCCTGGGGCGTGTTCCCACTTTTGAGGCACAGCAATACTATAGGTGCTTGTGCCAGGCTGGAAAGCACTTCTGCATATGCACAGAGCTGCCAGGGAAGGGCTAAAAGTGCTCACCTATCTCCACCACTTCCCAGAGGGCCAGTCAATCCACCTTCAGATATATAGGTGCATGGGTCTCTCAAGTGTCCTGTTGTGCTGTGTGGGTTTCCTCCATTGTCAGTAAGTGTCCATTTACTTGTACTTCAAAGGAAAAGAGATAAAGGAAACAGTTCACTCTGCCATGTTGCTGACGTCACCTCCTTTCTTCTAGCTTTGGTTTTTTGGCTCAAAATTGCTTTGATTATTTCTGGTCTTTTATGGTTCTATATGAATTTAGAGTTGTTTTTTCTATTTCTGTGAAAAATGCCATTGGAATTTTTATAGTGATTATGTTGAATCTCTAGATCAATTTGCATAATATGGACATTTTAACAATATTAATTATTCCAATCCATAACACAGGATATCTTTCCATTTATTTGTCTCTTCTTCAGTTTCTTTCATCAATATTTTCTAGTGTTCAGTGTACAGATTTTTCACCTCCTTAGTTAAATTTATTCTGAATATTTTTTTTTTTAGAAAGATTAGCCCTGAGCTAACATCTGTATCCATCTTCCTCTACTTTATATGTGGGATGTCTGCTAGAGCACAGCTTGACAAGCAGTGCTTAGGTCCACACCCAAGATCTGAACTGGCAAACTCTGGGCCACTAAAGCAGAGCATGCAAACTTAACCACTGCGCCACCAGGCCCGCCCTGAGTATTTTTTTGATGCTATTATAAAAGGGATTGATTTCTTAATTTCTTTTTCAGATAGTTTGCTGTTAATATAAACAAATGCAACTGATTTTTGTTTATTGATTTTGTATCCTGTACCTTTACTGAATTTGTTTATTAGTTCTAACAGTTTTTTGGTGGAGTCTGTAAGGTTATCTGAGTATAATATCATTGCAAACAGACAATTTTACTTCTTCCTTTTCCAATTTGGATGGCTTTTATTTATTTTTCTTGCTAGTTGCTCTGGCTAGGACTTCCAGTACTCTACTGAATAAAAGTGGTGAGAGTGGGCATTCTTATCTTGTTCTTGCTCTTAGAGGAAAGCATTTAGCTTTTCACCATTGAATGTGATGTTAGCTGTGGGCTTGTCATATATGACCTTTATTATATTGAGGTACATTCCTTTTATACCTAATTGTTAAGAGTTCTTATCATGTAATGGTGTTGAATTTTGTCAAATGCTTTTTTTGGATTATTGGAATGCTCACATGATATTTATCCTTCATTCTCTTAATGTGGTGTAACATATTTATTGAGTTATGTACATTGAACCATCCTTGCATCCCAGGGATAAATCCCATTTGATAATTGTGTATGATCCTTTTAATGTGCTGTTGAATTTGGTTTGCTAGTGTTTGTTTTTTCATAGAGATTGGCACCTGAACTAACATCTATTTCCAATCTTCTTTTTTTCCTCTCTTCTTCTCCACAAAGCCCCCTAGTAAATAGTTGTATATTCTAGTTTCAGGTCCCTCTAGTTGTGGTATGTGGGATGCTGCCTCAACATGGCCTGACAAGTGGTGCCATGTCCATGCCCAGGATCCAAACCAGTGAAACCCTGGGCCGCTGAAGCAGAGCACACAAACTTAACCACTCAGCCAAGGGGCAGGCCCCTACTAGTATTTGTTGTTAAGGATTTTTGCATCTATACTTATCAGGGATATTGGCCTGTAACTTTCTTTTCTTCTAGTGTTCTTTTCTGGCTTTGGTATCTTGCAGGGTGATGCTGGCCTTGTAAAATAAGTTTAGAAGTGTTTCTCCCTATTTTTTGGAGGAGTTTGAGAAGGATTGGCATTAATTTTTCTTTAAATCTTTCACAGAATTCACCAGTGAAGCCATCAGGTCCTGGATTTTTCTTTCTTGGGAGGTTTCAATTACTGATTCCATCTCCTCATTCATTATTTGTCTATTCAGATTCTTTTATTTGTGTGTGTGTGTGTGTGAGGAAGATGAGCCATGAGCTAACATCTACCACCAATCCTCCTCTTTTTGCTGAGGAAGACTGGCCCTGAGCTAATATCCATGCCCATCATCCTCTGCTTTATATGTGGGACACCTGCCACAACATGGCTTGACAAGTGGTACATAGGTCTGCCCCCAGGATCCAAACAGGCAAACCCCAGGTGACCAAAGTAAAATGTGTGAACTTAACTGCTGTGCCACAGGGCTGGCCCTCTTTATTTCTTCATGAATCAGTCTTGGTATGTTTCTAGGAATTTATTCACTTCTTCTTGGCTGTCCAATTTGTTGGTGTATAATTGCTTATAGTAGTCCCTTATGATCCTTTGTATTTGTGTGGTATCAGTTGTAGTATCTCCTCTTTCATTTATAATTTTATTTACTTGAGTCTTCCCTCTTTTTTTCCCCATTAGTCTAGCTAAAGTTTTGTCAATTTTGTTTACTTTTCAAAAAACCAACTCTTACTTTCATTAATCTTTTCTATTGTTTTTCTAGCTTCTATTTTATTTATTCCTGCTCTGATCTTTATTATTTCATGTCTTCTGCTAATTTTGGGTATAGTTTGTTCTTCTTTTTCTAGTTCCTTGAGGTATGAAGTTATGTTGTTTATTTTTTTTTTAAAGATTTTATTTTTTCCTTTTTCTCCCCAAAGCCCCCCAGTACATAGTTGTATATTCTTCGTTGTGGGTCCTTCTAGTTGTGGCATGTGGGACGCCGCCTCAGCGTGGTTTGATGAGCAGTGCCATGTCTGCACCCAGGATTCGAATCAACGAAACACTGGGCCGCCTGCAGCGGAGTGCGTGAACTTAACCACTCGGCCATGGGGCCAACCCCTATGTTGTTTATTTATAATCTTTCTGTCCTCTTAATGTAGGCATTTATCACTATAAACTTCCTGTTAGAACTGCTTTTGCTGCATCTCATAAATTTTAGTATGTTGTATTTCCATTTAATTTTGTTTCAAGATATTTTTTGATATCCCTTTTGATTTCTCCTTTGACTCATTGGTTATTCAGAAGAGTGTCATTCAGTTTCCACCTATTTAGGAATTTTCAATTTTTTTTCTATTACTGATTTCTAGTTTCACATCATTGTAGTCAGAAAACATACTTGATTTGATTTCAAGCTTCTTAAATTTGTTAAGACTTGTTTTGTGGATTAATATATGATCTATCCTGGAAAATGTTCCCTGTGCACTTGAATGTGTATTCTGTTGTTATTGGATGGTCTGTTCTGTATATATCTGTTAGGTCCATTTGGTCTATAGTGTTGTTCAGGTCTGCTGTTTCCTTATTGATGTTCTGTCTGGATGATCTATCCATTTTTTAGCGCAGCATATTGCAGTCACCTACTATTATCATATATGTCTGTTTCTCCATTTAGTTTTGTTAATATTTGCTATATTATAGGTACTCTGAAATTGAGTGCTTTATATATTTGCAATTGTTATATCATCTTGATGAGTTGACACCTTTATCATTATATAGTAACTTTTTTTGTCTTTTTTTATTGAGTTCAAAATAGGTTGCATCATTGTGAAATTTCAGTTGTACATAATTTCTTGTCCATCACCACATAAGTGCTCCCCTTCACCCCCTGTGTCCACGCCCCACTACCCTTCTCCTGGTAACCACTGAACTATATTCTTTTTCCATGTGTTTGTTTATATTCCACATATGAGTGAAATCATATGGTGTGTGTCTTTCTCAGTCTGGCTTATTTCACTTAGCATAATTCCCTCCAGGTCCTTCCATGTTATTGCAAATGGGATGAATTTGTCTTTTGTTATGGCTGAGTAGTATTCCATTCTATATATATACCACATCTTTATCCATTCATCGGTCAATGGGCACTTGGATTGCTTCCATGTCTTAGCTATTGTGAATAGTGATGCAGTGAACATAAGGTTACATATGTCACTTTGGATTGTTGATTTCGAGTTGTTTGGGTAGATACCCAGTATAGGATAGCTGGGTCATATGGCATTTCTATTTTTAGTTTTTTGAGGAATCTCCATACTGTTTTCCATAGTGGCTGCATCAGTTTGCATCCCCACCAGCAGTGTATGAGGCTTCTCTTTTCTCCACACTCTTTCCAACATTTGTTATTTTTAGTCTTAGTGATTATAACCATTTTAATGGGTGTTAGGTTGTATCTTAGTGTAGCTTTGATTTGCATTTCCCTGGTGATTAGTGATGTCGAACATCTTTTCATGTGTTTATTGGCCATCTCTATATCTTCATTGGAAAAATGTCTGTTTATATCCTCTGCCCAGTTTTTGATTGGGCTGTTTTTTTGTTGTTCAGTTGTGTGAGTTCCTTGTATATTATACATATACATATATATATATATGTATATACAAATATATATATTGTCAGATATATGATTTGCAAATGTTTTCTCCCAATTGGTGAGTTGGCTGGCTTACATTCCTACTAGTAGTGCACAAGGGCTCCTCCCAGTTTCTCCAGATCCTTGGCAATACTTGCTATTTTCTGGGGTTTTTAATAGTAGTCATCATAATGGTTGTGCGATGATATATCATTGTGGTTTTGGTTTGCATTTCTCTAATGATTAGTGACGTTGAGCATCTTTTCATGTGCTTGTTGGTCATGCATATCATCTTTGAAGAAATGTCTGTTCAAGTCCTTTGCCGATTTTTTTTTTTTAAAGATTGGCACCTGAGCTAACAACTGTTGCCAATCTTTTTTTTTCTTTCTGCTTTTTCTCCCCAAATTCCCCCAGTACATAGTTGTATATTTTAGCTGTGGGTCCTTCTAGTTGTAGCACGTGGGACACCACCTCAGCATGGCCTGATGAGTGGTGCCACGTCCGAGCCCAGGATCTGAACCAGCAAAACCCTGGGCCACTGCAGCAGAGTGCACGAACTTAACCCTGGCCCCCAACCTTTGCCAATTTTTTAATTGGGTTATTTGTTTTGTTGTTATTGTTGACTTGTAGGAGCTTTTTAAATATATATTCTGGATATTAACTCTTTATCATAATATGATTTGCAAATATTTTCTCCCATTCCATAGCTTGCTTTTTCATTATGTTGTGCCTTTTGATGCACAATTTTTAAGTTTGATGTAGTCTCACAAAAGGGGTTTACTTTAAAGATTAGTACACCTAAAGCAGTCTCCCCCCACCACTCTTTTTTCTTTCTCCAGCTTATTTTAAATTTGAGCCTCTTAATCTCTATAAGCCAAATTACTGACAGAAACTTCATCTAATTCACTTCTTTTTAGATGGCATTAAATCTTCTATGTTTCTGATAGTTACAGTATTGTAGGGGAGTACAATTTCCATCAATTTTGCATTTCTTTGCCTATTTTTATGTTAATGTAGCTGTAAAGTGTGTTTTTTATTCACTTCCTATGCATATAGGAGCTACTAACCAAAAAAATACTAGCTTTAAACTTGGACCATTGCTCTGTCCTCTCTATGTGTAGAAGGGAAAGTAAATCCTAATCTTGAGTTTGTATCTACCACTGGGAGGCAATATTCCTATGTATTCGTTCTTGGAAGTGGGCCTATATAGTCTATTTGCCACAATTCCCCAGGCTTATCTCTTCTTCTGTTAATTTGGTTTCTCCCATGATGAATTCATTGGAATGGCTCACATTTTGGGAGCCATTTTTGGACCATACTTAAAATGGACTATTATTATTTGGATTTTGTTTTTTCTGACCATTGCTATATTTCTGTAATCCAGATTGCCATTAATTTTCCAGATAGTAGTCTGCCCATTTGTAGACCAAATAGTGATGTCATTTGTTACTGCTCAAGAATCAGCTATTATCAATTATTATGTGAAAAATTGCTTTGATATAATAGTAGCCTCCAAGTTTACTACCAGCAAGCTCTCATAGAAATCATGGAACAAAATGGCTCACAGACCAATTTAAGATGCTTGAGGCACAAGCATTATTAAATCAATTAAAATACACAACAAAAAGCAAGGGAAAAGAGATGGGTAACATATTTTGAATGATGTACAAGAGGGGTAGAAGGATCTCACTACCTGAGTTATGCAAGCTCATCTGTCCTTTCTCTCCTGCTCTGCTATATCAGCATTCTCCACTGATTGTGTAATTTTGAGAAGCAGAGTTGAGGTCTGTCCAAGGGGGATCAACAGATAGAAGACACCCTGGGTGAGTGACATACACTTGCTCTAATCAGAGAGATGCAGAGGGGCACATATGCCTGACCATAGCTATAGCTCATCAATTAGCCTGATAAACTAATCTGGATTTTATTTATGTTTCTTGAGTAGAGGACACAAAGGATCAGAATGGGTGTCACAATAGGTGACCAATTAAGACTTCAAAAATATTAAGTGCTTCAGTGTGTCTCATGAATATTTAATATTAATTTGGCCCTTCTATTTCTTCCTAACTATGTTTAACATTCAGGTGCACTATTTACTTTAGCAACATCTAGCATTTTTCACAAACTACTTGCTTCTATACTTAGTTTCATATATCCTCCTTATTTCATACATCTTTCTCTATTTAGTTTTATATATTCTCCTTATTTCATACATCTTTCTCTATTTAGTTTTATATATCCTCCTTTGTTTCTCTTATTTTTTATAGAAGAATTGAGTATTTTTAAACAATACAACTAATACACATTATAGCAAACATTCATTAAGAAGGATGAAACATCTCTCTATACATTGACTAGAAGCATCCCCAAGATACAGTTAGTAAATAAATAAGGTAAAGAGAATTGTGTATAGTATGTTGCCGTTTGTGTAGGGGAAAAAGTTATGTATTTGTATTTGGTAGTATTTCTCTGGAAGAATACAGAGGAAACTGGTAATGGTAATTTCCTCTCAGGAAGATAATTAGATGGTGTGCATATCCTTTTGATCTTTTTAAATTTTATAGGACATGCATATATTACCCATTGAAGAATTAATTGATTATTTTAAAAATTTACTTATAAATATACTAAATCATTTTTCTTTTTCTGTACACAGGTATCAGAATGGCAGCGCAACTGAACCTGCCAGAAAATACAGATGACTGGACAAAAGAGGATGTAAATCGGTGGTTAGAAAGTCATAAAATTGACCAAAAGCACAGAGAAATC
This sequence comes from Equus asinus, assembly GCF_041296235.1. Taxonomy (NCBI): domain Eukaryota; kingdom Metazoa; phylum Chordata; class Mammalia; order Perissodactyla; family Equidae; genus Equus; species Equus asinus. Next base: position 136,431,297 of record NC_091790.1, on the reverse strand, counting down.
TTGATTGCACAAGATGTCAGTGGAGCAATCTTGAAGTGGTTAACTAAAAATAACCTTATCGAAATGGGCATAACACATGGACCAGCTATCCAAATAGAAAATCTATTCAAAGAATTGCAGAAAACATCTTCTGAAGGTTCTTTGCAGACAAGTAAGAAGAAAAAAGGCAGTAAAAATGTTCCTAAAACACAAACGGTGATGCAAGAGGAAAATGGGGAAACTTCAAAACAAAAACAAAAGAACAAAGAGAAATCAGATATGGCTAATGCCCCTACAATGAGCACAGTTACTAAAGATTCTAAGTCACTAAAAAATGAATTCAAGGTAAATGAAATAGATGACACAAAAGAAAAGCAGCCATCCGTAGAACTAACATGTGTATCATACCCTTTTGATGAATTCAGTGATCCATATCGTTACAAATTGAATTTTAGTCTACAGCCTGAAACAGGACCGCTCAATCTCATTGATCCAATACATGAATTCAAAGCATTCACGAACACAGAACGAGCCAGAGAAGAGGACATTAAGATGAAATTTAGCAATGAGGTTTTCCGGTTTGCTTCAGCTTGCATGAATTCACGTACCAATGGCACCATTCATTTTGGCGTCAAAGATAAACCCCATGGAAAAATTGTTGGCGTGAAAGTCACCACAGTCACCAAGGAAACCCTCATTGACCACTTCAATCTGATGATTCAGCAGTACTTTGAAGACCATCAGGTCCAAAAAGCAAAGAAGTGCATTCGAGAACCAAGATTTGTAGAAGTTTTACTGCCAAACAGTACTCCATCTGATAGATTTGTTATTGAAGTGGATGTCATTCCAAAATACTCTGAATGTGAAGATGATTATTTCCGGATTAAAATACAAAATTGCGACAACAACACATGGAAACAGAGTTCAAAATTCTCAATCTTTGTGCGAGATGGGGCCAGCTCCAAGGATATCATGAAAAATAATGCAGATTTCAAAGAGTTTAAATTAGATTTAAAAACACTGGCAGAGGCTAGAAAAGAGGCAGAAGAAAAATACAGACTAAAAACAAGCAAAAAAGAGAATGAGGGACCAAAGCTTGTTAAATTGTTGACAGGAAATCAGGATTTGCTAGATAATTCATACTACGACTGGTATATTCTTGTAACAAATAAATGCCATCCAAATCAAATAAAACACTTAGATTTCCTAAAGGAAATTAAATGGTTTGCTGTCTTAGAGTTTGATCCTGAATCTGTGAGCAATGGGGTAGTCAAAGCTTACAAAGAAAGCCGAATAACAAACCTTCACTTTCCAAGTTTATACATGGAGGGGAAAACCACATCAAATGAGAAGATTACTAGTCTGAATCTTTATCAACAACCCAGCTGGATTTTCTGCAATGGTAGGATAGACCTTGACAGTGAAAAATATAAACCCTTAGACCCAAGTTCCTGGCAAAGAGAAAAAGCATCTGAAGTCAGGAAACTGATTTCGTTTCTTACTCATGAAGATATAATGCCAAGAGGGAAGTTTTTGGTGGTATTTCTATTACTCTCCTCCGTGGATGACCCAAGAGACCCTCTTATTGAGACCTTCTGTGCTTTCTACCAAGATCTCAAAGGAATGGAAAATATATTGTGTATTTGTGTACACTCACACATATGTCAGAGATGGAAAGATCTACTTGAAGCAAGATTAACAAAACAGCAAGATGAATTATCAAACCAATGTATTTCTGCTTTAAGTCTTGAAGAGATAAATGGAACCATTCTTAAACTAAAATCTGTGACTCAATCTTTAAAGAGATTTTTGCCATCTATTGGTTCATCTACTGTCCTTCTGAAAAAGGAAGAAGATATCATGACCTCTCTGGAAATTCTCTGTGAAAATGAATGTGAAGGTACTCTCTTAGAGAAGGATAAAAAAAAATTCCTTGACTTCAAGACATCAAAAGAGGAAGACTTCTATCGAGGTGGTAAAGTATCATGGTGGAACTTCTACTTTTCTTCTAAAAGCTATTCTTTACCTTTTGTCAAAAGGGATAAATATGAAATACTTGAAGAAATGATTCAAAACTGGGCAGATTCTTCTAAACCAACATGTGTCAAAATTATTCATCTGTATCACCATCCAGGCTGTGGTGGGACTACCTTGGCTATGCATATTCTCTGGGAACTAAGAAAGAAATTCAGGTGTGCTGTGCTGAAAAACAAGACAATGGATTTTTCTGAAATTGGAGAACAAGTAGCTACTTTAATCACCTATGGGGCAACAAACCAGCAAGAATACCTACCTTTACTGCTCCTTGTTGACGATTTTGAAGAAGAAGATAATGTCTATCTTCTGCAGTCCTCTATTCAAACAGCTGTAGCTAATAAGTACATTCGATATGAGAAACCTCTCGTGATCATCCTAAATTGCATGAGATCACAGAATCCTGAAAAATGTGCAAAGAATTTGGATGGTATCGCCCTGATACAAAACCTATCTCCCAAAGAACAGAGAGCTTTTGAGTTTAAATTGAAAGAAATTGAAGAGCAACATGAAAACTTTAAAGATTTTTATTCCTTCATGATCATGAAAACCAATTTTAATGAAAAGTACATAGAAAATGTAGTCAGGAATATCCTGAAAGGACAAAATATTTCCACCAAGGAAGCAAAACTCTTTTCTTTTCTAGCTCTTCTTAATTCATATGTGCCTGATACCACCATTTCACTATCACAGTGTGAAAATTTCTTAGGAATCACAAACAAGAAGGCTTTCTGGGGAGTAGAAAAATTTGAAGACAAGATGGGCACCTACTCTACAATTCTGATAAGAACAGAGGTGGTGGAATGCGGGAAGTACTGTGGAGTGCGCATTATTCACCCTTTGATTGCCGATCGCTCACTGGAAGAATTGAGGACAAGCTATCACCTGGATAAAAGTCAAATTATGCTGGATATGTTAACAGAAAATTTGTTCTATGAAACTGGTCTAGGAAAAAGCAGATTTTCAGAACATATACAAACACTGCTGCTCACAAGGCAGCGCAATGAACATGAAGGTGAAACAGGAACTTTGTTTTCCCCATTCATTGAAGCATTACATAAAGATGAAGGGAATGTGGCAGTTAAAGAGGTATTGCTTGAAGGTATTCGTCGGTTTAACTCAAATGCATTCATTTGCCAAGCCTTGGCAAGACATTTCTACCTTAAAGAGAAGGACTTTAGCAGTGCTCTAAAATGGGCAAATCAAGCAAAAAAGATAGAACCAGACAATTCTTATATTTCAGATACACTAGGCCAAGTCTACAAAAGTAAAATAAGATGGTGGATAGAGGATAATGGAAAAAACAGGAACATTTCAGTTGATAATCTAACTGATCTTTTGGAATTAGCAGTAGAAGCCACAAATGCCTTCAAAGAATCTCAACAGCAAAGTGAAGACAGACAGTACGAGGGGAAGGAGAGGTTTTATCAGAAGTCAAAAAGGCGGTATGACACTTACAATATAGCTGGTTATCAAGGGGAGATAGAAGCTGGGCTCTATACAATCCAGATTCTTCAATTAATTCCTTTTTTTGACAGCAAAAATGAATTGTCTAAAAGAGATATGATCAATTTTATATCAGGAAGTAGTGATATTCCTGGGGATTCAAGCAATGAATTTAAATTAGCCCTCAAGAACTTTATTCCTTATCTAACTAATTTGAAATGTTCTTTGAAAAGGTGCTTTGATTTTTTTGATGATTACTTTGTCCTTCTAAAACCAAGGAACAACATTAAGCAAAATGAAGAGGCAAGAACTCGGAGAAAGGTGGCTGGACATTTTAAGAAGTATGTAGATATATTTGGTCCCTCAGTGGAATCACAAAACAAAGATCTCGGAGCAAAGCTTAGTATCCCACTTCAAGTAGAGCTGTATCGGAAAAGCCTAGAAGTTTTAAAAGCAGACAAGTTTTCTGGGCTCTTGGAAAATCTTATCAAAAATCAAGAAGATGCTATAAGGACCATGGACGATATAGTGAACAAATATACTTTTCTCTTTGAACAGGGCACTGTCAAAATCCAGCCAAAAGAAAAGCAAAATTTCATCTTGGCTAACATCATTCTCTACTGTATTAAACCTACCTCCAAAATAGTGAAGCCAATTAGAAAGTTGAAAGATCAGCTTCGAGAAGTCTTGCAACAAATAGGGCTGACTTATCGATTTTCAGAACCTTATTTCCTGGCTTCCCTCTTATTCTGGCCAGAAAACCAACACCTAGATCAAGATTCTAAACAAATGGAAAAGTATGCTCGGTCATTGGAAAATTCTTTCAGGGGGCAATATAAACATATGTATCGCACGAAGCAACCAATTGCATATTTCTTTCTTGGGAAAGGTAACAATATGACCAGACTTGTTCACAAAGGAAAAATTGATCAATGCTTTAGAAATACATCTGATATTAATTCCTTGTGGCAGAGTGGAGATGTGTGGAAGGAGAGAAATGTGCAAGAACTTTTGCTTCGTTTAAAGGGACGAGCTGAAAATAATTGTTTGTACATAGAATATGGGGTCAATGATAAAATCACAATACCCATCACACCTGCTTTCTTTGGTCAACTTAGAAGTGGCAGAAGCATAGAAAAAGTGTCTTTTTACCTGGGATTTTCCATTGGCGGCCCACTTGCTTATGACATTGAGATTATTTAAGAACCTGACCCTCTCTCTCCAGGAATATGATCTCAATAGCACTTAATTTTTTTTAGACCCAAGATCTATACTTTAAATTGGCAAATTTATAGATATAGTCCCTGGCTTTTCAGCCCTGTACATACAATATTTATATTTCCTTTTAAGTGTGTTATGAGTCCTACACAGACTGTGGTCAAAAAGGAAGAAGTAAGAGACGTGGAAAGTATCAAATATCTTCGTTGGTTTGGATAACACCATTGAAGACAAGATAAGAAGGAGCTGTGGATGGAATTAAGAGAGGTGAATGTAATAATTGAGCCACACAGAACCCCACCACTTCCCCCAATTACCCAACCAAGGCATGGATTGAGGAAGATTGCCTACTTTCTTCTCAAAGGTGAAAATTTTTCAGAACAGGAAAAAATAGTTATCATTCCAAGACATTACAACATGTGAGAAACTATTTCACAAAAAAAGTGAAAACCTCTCCAAACGAGGAGCAACATTTATTCTTCCAGGCAGAACAGAAATGTACTTGTATTTGGCACTCACAGGTCTTTCAAAGAAGAGAACCAACCAATTCTCTGAAGGTCACACCCATAGAAGTCAGCTGATCTTACCATAATAAGCTGGAGAATTAGACTACCTTTTCACGCAGTAGGAGGCAGTTGAGCAAAAGTGAAATTTGTCTCTGCAGCTAATGAGCTTATAGACTTACAAACAAAAATACACCCAAGCTCCAAGGCTAATGAATAAAAAGGATTCCTGTGAAAAGGCTAATGAGTCACCCATCCAGGAGATCCCAACGTACTAGCAAGTATACATATAACCTACACACTGAACGAGCACAATCACTGAGATGTAATCAAAATGTAATTTTCCCTAATAAAATTATGGATATGGGCAATTGTCAATGGTTGCCAAAACTGATAAAAGCTGATAAAAAATTTTATAACAGACGAATCAGACTGTCCTAAATCCTGGTCAATGTTAACACTGCAGAGAGACAGCCAGACATTGTGGGCCTCGAAGTGCTACAGGAGTGCACACATCACCTGGAGATAGTCTTGCCAAATAATTGAACCTGAATCTGATCAAGCCTCTGGATCTTGCTTCCAATTTAAAGGAAATACAGATGTTAGATATGCTCCTAAGTAATTCCATGTATGGGTTATGGGGATAGTGAAAGGAAAGTGAAGGGGCAGGATAGCTGAGTTAACAAGTACGTCATGATGAATGCATGAGAGTTAATTATACTCCTCTCTTCTTTGGACTGTGCTTTTGAAATTTTCTGTTATAAAACATTTGTAAAATAAAAAGTGCAATTTGTTTTTATCTTCACAATTTCATTCCAATTTTTTCACTGAGGGAGGTTTTTCCCTTGCTCCTCCATGAAATTTCAGCTTCACAACTTATCAGCTTACTCTTGGTTAAAAAAAAATAGAAAAATAAAAATGCTCTAGTCAAACACAGTGTCAATTTAGAAATAAGAATGTCTAGTCACAGTTTTCTCTGGGCCTGCTTCCCACTATCCCAGATTTCAGTCTACTTTATACAGAACTGTCCCTGTTGGAGTCCTCTTGCCTTCCTGGGTGATTCTTTTGAACTCAAATTAGACCAGCTTCAGTAGATGCTCTCTCCCCATGACCTTCCTTGGGTGCACAAGAAACACTCATGGATGTTTGTTCTGCCATTGGTAGGGGGTGCAGCTAATTTCCAGTCTGGGGAACAGCATGCCCCATAAAGTCAGAAGGACACAGGTCAAGCAGTCCAGATGGTCCACTTCAAGCCCCTCTCCCTCTAGCCTCGAGATGAGATTCTCGTGGTGGTTGGGAGAACTTTCACCGAAAGAACTTTTTCATAAACCCTCTCTTCCCCAATGCGAGCAGGAGGCAAACTACAGCCTGTGGGCCAAATCTAGGCTGTCTTTTAAATAAAGTTTTATTGGGGCACAACCATGCTCATGTGTTTAAGTATTGGCTTTGGCTGCTTTTGCACTGCAACAACAGAGTTGAGTAGTTGCAACTGAGACCCTATAGCCTGCAAATCTAAAATACTTACTATCTGGCTTTTTACAGAAAAAGTGTGCCCATTCCTTCTCCATGCTGTCAACCCTTTTATGTCTTTATTTTAGGTCAATTGTCTAATTGGTTTGTGGACGTTTACTTTGAAATATGCATTTTTGTTTATCACCTAGTTTTGGTATCTGATTTCTATCATTTTAGGGTAAAAGTTAAAATTTCAAAACATTTTAACACACAAAATCTGTTTTTCACATTATAATAATCCAGGTCCACTTTCCCAAGGAAGAGCAGAGTGACAAATGTGTATGAGTGCTCCTTTCATGAATTAAAAAGTAGCCAAATTATGCTGGATAAATTTGACAAGCACATTGATCTATCATCATTCTCGGTACCTATTTAGCTTTATATTTTCCTTAGATCCATGGAATTTGGTCTTGAAAAATAGAAACTTTGAATGTGAGATTTAAATATTAACAATTTACTATTCCACAGGCCAGAAGTTCTCAGTTTGAACAGAGCCCCCCAAGAGGTCTCTCCAAGTTGCATATTCTATCTCCCAAATGAGACAGAGCCTAGAATGAGAAGGCAATCCGAATTTTTTTAAACTGTCACCTTGAAAACCATTGATTAGATCATTATGATGCAGCAGTTTCCCAACTCAGTGTTCAAAAGAAAATGTTAACCAATACTCCCAAAACAAATGGCGGCCTGAACAAATGAGCTTTGCAAGCTGTAAGATATTCTGCTTCTGGCTATTTGGAATGTGGATTAGCAAAAAAGCTCTCAGGCATATCAAAGGGAAGGTCATTTGTTAAACACACTAACATTTCTTTTTTTAAAATTTTACTTTTTTTCCTCACTTATTTTTATATCCTTGCTCCTCCAAAGGTCTCTGTTGCACAACTTGGGACATACTAGAAAAGAATTCACATGCACTGAAATATTTTATTTTTTCATCTTCTGCATTGTCAAGAAGCCCAGCTCCAATTAAAATATGTGTATTATTAGTCTCACTCTAAATACTCTCTGTATTTTTAAAACTTAAATATGTATGTCCACTATCACCACAATATTGTAGCCAAGTTTCCAACTCTAAGGCAGCCTTTATGGTCTGAGCGTCCTGCGTCACCACTGAAGACGTTCCAAGTAAGTCAAAAAGTACATTTCCTTTCATTAGTGGAGGGAGGAAATCGTTCAGTTTGAAATCCAGAAGTGTTCCGTTTAGCAAGATGCTATCATCATCTTTTCCTAGTTGCAAGAAATAGTTTAAGCCCACAATTTAGTGATTCACTTAAGATGATGATCTACAAGTGTCAGAACTGGCATTAAGCAGATAGCACATTGAAAAGGAGTCATTTGAAGAGAGCTTAACAGAGGAACTATTTACAAAAGTGTAAGTAGGGTGTAGGGAAGTCCCAAGGGATAAAAGCAATACCCTAGGGCTTGCTAGTAACATCGGGAGCCCCTACTATTCCTAAACTTGAAGGGGACCTGTTAGAGGAAACTAGAGAGAAAGAGAGAACACCATGTGGAGAAGACTGTCTAATGGGAGCTGTAATGTTCAATAGAGGGGTGCACCCAGCCTGAGGTACCTCCCAAGGAGAGAGCCCAGGGAAACGCCCTGACCTCACTCTCCTCCTCCTTCTAATCTCTTGCCTATTCTTGCATTGGCCCAAACCCAACCAGAAGCCAGAGGGCAAGGGAGCCCACTGATGTAACCCATGCAGGTCAACAGGGTACAGAAAAGAGAAGAGAGTATCTAGAGGGACAAACAAGACATCCAGCACCATGTCCATGCAACCTTTGAATTCCTACAACCATCTCCAGCACTAACTTATGTCTGGAACTTAAATATCACTGAGACATGACTTTAAAGAGTAAATTCCTTTCGCTACTCCTTAGTGATGACAGTGATATCTTAACCTGGTTTTGGTGTTCACACATTCACCTAATCCTCTTCCTGTTGGTCAGTAAGGCAACTGAGGAACCTACAAATGGAATTAGTTAATGGGTACATGCTTGGGAATAGGTTTAATTTTGTCTTTGTTTTTAAGTATCATTTCCAGCACCCACTTGTTTCCAATTTACAGAAGTTTCGTATATGTTTCAGGAGAGAATTAGAAACTCACTGAGGTGGGCAGTGAGGAGAAGAGTTCTGTCTCTTGTATCACAACTGCCTTTTTTGCGATAATGCTTGTTGTTGTTGTTATCGTTTTAAGTTTATAGATTACGTTTCTCCTTCCCTTGAAGATCCTATAACAATATTCTGAGGTTTACACTTTATCACCCCTTTTTACCTGGTTAAAAGAAAAACAAGTTTGTTAAACCAGGACCTCCAAGAAATAGATGCCAAGAAAGGATTATACTTGATCTTAGTCAAAAGCCCAAGAAGTAATAAGAAAGGATTGAAAGTGCAAAGATTTTATTAGAGGGAAAGCCTATAAGAGAAAATGGGGGTGGGGGAGGGGATGGAGGAGAGCACATCTGGTAAAGCTGAGCCATCAGATTGTGGTGCAAGTCTGATCCCAAATGAAGGAGAAAAGGAAAGAAGTTCGGGAGAAGCATCCTTGACTACTGCGCAGTCTAAGGAAGGTGCAGGACCTCTATCAGAGAGTCTTTGTAATGGTTAGTTTTATATGTCACTTGGCTAGGCCACAGTACCCAGATATTTGATCAAACAGCCATCTAGATGTTGCTGTGAAGGGACTTTTTAGATGAAATTAACATTTAAATCAGTAGACTTTGAGTAAAGCATTTTAGCCTCCATAATAGAGGTGAGCCTCATCCAATCAGTTGAAGGTCTTCAGAGAGAAAAGACGGGGGTCCTCTGGAGAATAAGGAATTCTGCCTTCAGACTACCTTCAGACTCGAACTACAACATCAGTTCTTCCCTTGGTCTCCAGCCTACTGGCCTGCCCTGCAGATTTTGGACTTCCAGCCACCCAATCACATGAGCCAATTCCTTAAAATAAATCTCTCTCTTTCTCTCTCTGTACATAGATACACACACCACACACACATTCTATATATATATATGTTTATCTATATGTGTATATCTCTCTCTATATATACATCCTCTTGGTTTTGTTTCTCTGGAGAACTGTGACTAATACAGTCCTTGAACCAAAAGTCAGCCGTCAGAGGAGTCTCATATCTCCCAGAAACCAGTCTTACTTAGCATCCTTGTTGTGCTAAGTCATTGGCTGGGAAAAGCTCATGGAATTTCTTTTGGTGCAAATGAAGGAATGGATTTCAAAGCCCAGCAGCAAGGGCCCTTGATCAATTAAGCTCCCTGCAGATGGAAATTGGCAAAGTGCATTCCCCTGGCTGTCACAAACACCAAACACAAATAAATCAAAATTAAAATAGTTCCAAGTCCTAGATAAAAACGGAACACATTTACTAAACTAAGTCAATTTGATCTCTGAATGTCTATGCAAAGAGATGTATTGTTTCTATAAATATCTATATGGAAAACTCTAAGTGAGCTGAGTGTTTTAAAATTATTTATCATTAATTATGATATCAAAATTATGATACAAGAAAAAAGTAATATAGATAGATTATTGGGGAAGAAAAAAGTTGATCAGCACATAGTTCATGTTCACTGGCCCATGCTAATGACTAGAAACAGGGTGACAAGGATCATATAAAACAAGGAAAGTTAGCCATTCACAGAAATGGGCTGTTTACTTCATTCTCATGGTGTGTTCCACACGGCATTATATTCCACAATGTGAAGTAGTTTTAGAATCTCATTGGTTCTATAAAAAAAATCAAACACAGAATCAGCAATAGAAAAATAAGCAGAAGGCTAGCAATAATGTTCTTTTAATTTACTTTTGCCTGCATTAAATACTACATCAATAGTTCACGTATCTTTAGAGTTAATGATAAACTGCAGTTTATGTTCTCCTGAAAGCAGTCTCAGACACTTTTAACTGACATGGCCAGCCCCTGAACCTTCAGAGTGTTTCTCTCTCTTCCTCTGGGGCACTTGTTTCTTACCAAGCCTCCCAATATGCTAGTCACTTCTGGCTCATCTGACTTGATTAGCATAATGTCATCAACATAGGGGATCACAGTGATGTTCTGCAGATGTCCAGATACATGTAATTGTATCATGACAGAGGGCCCAAGAGTTTACACAGACCTGGAGCAAAACCATGATTGTATACTGTTGTCCATTTCTGATCCTTTTTTCTGATAGGCCTAGAATGTTAGACATTGGTTAAAACAATGGCCTCATAACATGTACCTGAGGTCATTTTAATCTTCTCTAGCAAAGACACCACAATTGTCAAGAAAGCTGCAATTAGGACTACTATTTGGTTGAGTTTGTGGTAATTTATTGTCTAGAGTGGAGGTCTTAGCAACTTCAAGTAATAAGCGTAATAGAGACTCACATTATCAAACTATAATGCAAGGAAGATTGAAGTGAAAAATAAAAATAATTAAATAGAAATGCCCCTATATATGTGGAAATTTGAAAACAAAAAATAACTCACAAACTAAAGATAAAATCAGAAAGAAATTTTTTAAGTGCTTATAACTGAAGGAAAATTAAAAGATTACATTTCAAAACTTGTGAGATGCAGCAAAACTGTTGCATGGAGAGAAATGTATGGTCTTTATTGCTTATTCCAGATAATAAAAAAGAAAGACATTTAATGAATTGGTATAAATTAGTTATAAAAATATAATAAAAAATAATAAAAGATAGATTATAATATTATTATAATAAAGATCAAAGCAGAAAATAATGACATAGAAAAGAAGAAAACAGAAGAGCTCAATAAACCAAAAACTGGTTGTTTGAAGAAACTAATAAACTAGGCAAATTTCTGGCATGATTAATGAAAAAAGTAATTAAAGATACAATGAATGAAAAAGAAACATAAAGTTAAAAAGATAGATTTTCTCTTTTAGGAAGATGTAGTAAACCTACTTTTCCTTATTCCTTCCTTAAGTACAAAAGAAGGCTCTGGGATGTATAGAAACAAAGGTAAACTAACTAGACACCTAGATCTCAAAGAAACATGATGACCAGGTATAACACCTGCATCTATTGGGAAACCAGAACTCTCACCTTTGTTCAGTCATAGTGCCCCAACTCAGTGGAAATCAAGTAGGGAAACTGGATTTCTATCCCTACCTGGGAGTAATGAGACAAGGAATACCCCCTCTTTCTGTGACAGAGTGGTATCACAAAAGCTTATTAAAACAGAGGGTTTAAACAAGATTTAGAGCCTCACAACATAATACCCAAAATGTCCAGATTTTAATTAAAAAATCACCAATCATACCAAGAACCAGGAGAATCTCAACATGAATGAAAAAAATACAATTGATGCCAACACCAAAATGACAAAGAGATTAGAATTCTATAACAAAGATTTAAAACAGGTATCATAAAACTGCTTTAATGAAGAACTACAAAGACACTTAAATGAAAAACTAGAAAATTTGAGCAAAGAAATAGATTCCATGAGGAAATAGAATAGAAAAAAGAACCATGTGGAAATTTTAGAACTGAAAACACAATAATTGAAATAGAAAACTCAATTGATGGACTCAGTGGTGGAATTCAGGGGACAGCAGAAAGAATTAATGAACTTGAAGCTAGAAAAATAGAAATCACCCAGTCTAAATAAAAAAGAGAAAATCAACTGGGAGAAAAATGCAAAGAGACTCATGACCTGTGGGACCATAACAAAAAAATCTATTATTCATTTAATGGGTATCCCTGAAGCAGTGGAGAAAGAAAATGGGACTGAAAAGTACTAGAAGAAATAAAGGCCAAAAACTTTTGAAATTTTGCAAAAGACATAAATCTACAGATTCAAAAAACTGACTAATTCATAGCAATGCAGACCTACATCAACAAATAAGAAAAATCTCAAATAAGTAACCCTAAACTACACCTACCAGAACTAGAAAAAGAGAAGAAAAAAGCCCAAAGTCAGCAAAAGGAGGGAAATAATAAAAATTAGAGCAGAAATAAGTGAAATAGAAACCAAAAAAATAGTAGAAAGGATCAATGAAACAAACAGCTGGTTCTCTGAGAAGATAAACAGAATTGACAAACACTTAGCCAGACTCACTATATAAATACTTATATTTTTACTCATATATAAATAAGTAAAATTAGAAATGAGAGAAAAAAATCACAATGGATACCACAGAAATACAAAGGATTATAAGAGAATAATACAGAAAACTATATGCCAACCAATTGAATAACCTCCAAGAAATGGATAAATTCTTAGACTCATACAATCTCCAAAAACTAAATCAAGAAGAAATACAGCGTCCAGCCCAGGGGTGTAGTGGTTAAGTTCACACACTCCACTTTGGGAGCCCAGGGTTCACAGATTTGGATCCCAAGCACAGACCTACACACTGCTCATCAAGCCATGCTGTGGCAGCATCCCACATACAAAAATAGAGGAAGATCAGCACAGTGTTAGCTCAGTGACAATCTTCCTCAAGCAAAAAGAAAAGAGGGAGATCAGCAACAGGTGTGAGCTCAGCAACAATCTTCCTCTCCAAGAAAAAAGAAGAAGAAGAAATAAAAAATTTGAATAGACCAATCACAAGTAGAGAGATTGAAACAGTAATCAAAAACCTCCCAAATAAAAGAGTCCAGGATCAGATGGCTTCTCTGGAGAATTCTACCAAACATTCAAAGAAGATTCAATACCTATCCTTCTCAAACTCTTCCAAAAACCTGAAGAAGACTGAATGCTTCCTAACTCATTCTATGAGGCCAAAATTACCCTGATACCAAAAGCAGACAAGGACAACACAAAGAAGGAAGATTACAGGTCAATATCACTGATGAACATAGATGCAAAAATCCTCAACAAATTATTGGCAAACTGAATACAGCAATACGTTAAAGGATCATACACCATGATCAAGTGGGGTTCATTCCAGGGATGCAGAGATGGTTCAATATCCACAAATCAATCAATGTGATACACCACATTAACAAAATGAGGAATAAGAATTACAGGATCATCTCAATAGATGCTGAGAAGCATTTGACAAGATCCAGCAACCATTTATGACAAAAACTCTAAATAAAATGGATATAGAAGGAAAGTACCTCAACATAATAAAGGCCATATATGACAAACCCACAGCCAATATCATACTCAATGGGGGAAAACTGAAAGCCATCCTGCTGAGAACAGGAAAAAGACAAATATGTCCACTCTCACCACTCTTATTCAACATAGTACTGGAGGTTTAGACCAGAGCAATTAGGCAAGAAAAAAAATAAAAGGTATCCAAAATTGGATAGGAAGAAGTGAACCTTTTGCTGTTTGTGGGTGACATGAGTTTATATATAGAAAACCCTAAAGAATCCATAAGAAAACTATTAGAAATAATCAACAACTACAGCAAAGTAGCGAGTACAAAATCAACTTACAAAAATCAGTTGCATTTCTATACACTAATAATGAACTAGCAGAAAAGGAACTCAAGAATACAGTCTCATTTACAGTTGCAAAAAAAGAATAAAATATCTAGGAATAAATTTAACCAAGGAGGTGAAAGACCTATACACCGAAAACTATGACATTATTGAAAAAAATCAAAGAAGACATAAAGAAATGGAAAGATATACCACATCAACAAACTGAGGAATAAGAACCACATGATCATCTCAATAGAGGCAGAGAAAGCATTTGACAAGATCCAACAGCTATTTATGATAAAAACTCTGAACAAAATGGGGATAGAAGGGAACTACCTCAACATAATAAAGGCCATATATGACAAACCCACAGCCAACATCATATTCAATGGGCAAAAACTGAGCACCATCCCCCTGAAAACAGGAATGAGACAAGGATGCCCTCTATCACCACTCTTATTTAACATAGTACTGGAGGTCCTGGCCAGAGCAATCAGGCAAGAAAAAGGAATAAAAGGAATCTAAACAGAGAGGGAAGAAATGAAACCCTCACTGTTTTCAGATGATATGATCTTATATATAGAAAACCCCAAATAATCCGTTGGAAAAGTTTTAGAAGTAATCAACAACTACAGCAAAGTTGCAGGGTATAAAATCAATTTACACAAATCAGTAGCATTTCTATACTCTAATAACGAACTAACAGAAAAAGAACTCAAGAACACAATACCATTCACAATCGCAAACAAAAGAATAAAATACCTTGGGGTGAATTTAACTAAGGAAGTGAAAGACCTATACAATGAAAATTACAAGGCTTTTCTGAAAGAAATGGATGATGACATAAAGAGATGGAAAGACATTCCATGCACATGGATTGGAAGAAAAAACATAGTTAAAATGTCCATTCTACCTAAAGCAATCTACAGATTCAATGCCATCCCAATCAGAATCCCAATGACATTCTTTACAGAATTAGAACAAAGAATCCTAAAATTCATATGGGGCAAGGAAAGACCCCGAATTTCTAAAGCAATCCTGAGAAAAAAGAACAAACCTGGAGGCATCACAATCCCTGACTTCAAAACATACTACAAAGCTACAGTAATCAAAACAGCATGGTACTGGTACAAAAACAGGTGCACAGATCAATGGAACAGAATTGAAAGCCCAGAAATAAAACCACACATCTGTGGAGAGCTGATCTTCAGCAAAGGAGCTGAGGGCATAGGATGGAGAAAAAAAAAGTCTTTGCAACAAATAGTGCTGGGAAAACTGGAAAGCCACATGTGAAAGAATGAAAATTGACCATTCTTTCTCACCATTCACCAAAGTAAACTCAAAATGGATCAAAGACCTAAAGGTGAGACCTAAAACCATTAGGCTTCTAGAAGAAAATGTAGGCAGTACACTCTTTGACATCAGTATTAAAAGGATCTTTTCGGACACCATGTCTTCTCAGAGAAGGGAAACAATAGAAAGAATAAACAAATGGGACTTCATCAGACTAAAGAGCTTCTTCAAGGCAAAGGAAAACAGGATTGAAACAAAAAACAACTCGCTAACTGGGAAAAAATATTTGCAAGTCATACATCTGACAAAGGCTTAATATCCATAATATATAAAGAACTCATACAACTCAACAACAAAAAAATCAAACAACCTGATCAAAAAACGTGCAGGAGACATGAACAGAGATTTCTCCAAAGAAGATACACAGATGGTCAATAGGCACATGAAAAGATGTTCACCATCGCTGATCATCAGGGAAATGCAAATCAAAACTATGCTAAGATATCACCTTACACCCATTAGAATGACAAAAATAACTAAAACTAATAGTAACAAATGTTGGAGAGGTTGTAGAGAAAAAGGAACCTTCATACACTGCTGGTGGGAATGCAAACTGGTACAGCCACTATGGAAAACAGTATGGAGATTCCTCAAAAAATTAAAAATAGAAATACCTTATGACCCAGTCATCCCACTACTGGGTATCTATCCAAAGAGCTTGAAGTCAGCAATTCCAAAAGTCCCATGCACCCCAATGTTCATTGCAGCATTATTTACAATAGCCAAGATATGGAAGCAACCTAAATGCCCATCAACAGATGATTGGATAAAGATGTGGTATATATATACAATGGAATACTACTCAGCCATAAAAAGAACAAAATCGTCCCACTTGCAGCAACATGGATGGACCTTGAGAGAATTATGTTAAGTGAAATAAGCCAGATAGAGAAGGACAATCTCTGTATGACTCCACTCATATGAGGAATTTAAAAATGCAGACAAGGAGAACAGATTAGTGGCTACCAGGGGAAAGGTGGGGTGGGGGGTGGGCACAAAGGGTGAAGTGGTGCACCTACAACATGACTGACAAACATTAATGAACAACTGAAATTCCACAAGATTGTAGCCTATCATTAACTCAATAAAAAATTTTTAAAAAAGAACAGGAAAAAAAAAAGAAATGGAAAGATATTCCATGCTTATGAATTGGAAGAATAAACAGTTAAAATGTCCACATTACCTAAAGCAATCTACAGATTCAATGCAATCCCAGTCAGAATCTCAATGACATTCTTCACAGAAATAGAACAAAGAATCCAAAAAATTATATGGAACAACAAAAGACCCTGAATAGCTAAAACAATCCTGAGAAAAAAGAGCAAAGCTGGAGGCATCACAATAATCCCTGACATCAAAATATACTACAAAGCTACAGTAATCAAAACAGCATGGTATTGGCACAAAAACGTTCACATAGATCAATGGAACAGATTTGAAAGCCCAGAAATAAAACCACACATCTATGGACAGCTAATCTTTGACAAAGGAGCAAGGAGCATATAATGGGGAAAAGAAAGTCTCTTCAATAAATGGTGTTGTAAAAACTGGGCAGCCACATGCAAAAGAATGAAAATAGACCATTATCTTACACCATACACAAAATTAACTCAATATGGATTAAAGACTTGAATGTAAGCCCTGAAATCATAAGACTCCTAGAAGAAAATATAAGCGGTACAGTCTTTGACATCACTCTTAGCAGCATTTTTTGAATACTATGTCTACCCAGGCAAGGGAAACAAAGAAAAAATTAATAAAGTGGATTACATCAGACTAAAAAGCTTCTGCAAGGCAAAGAATACCACAAACAAAATGAAAAGACAATCCACCAACTGGGGGAAAATATTTGCAAATCATATATCTGACAAGGAGCTAACAGCCAAAATATATAAAGAACTCACGTAATTCAACATCAAAAACACAAACAACCAGATCAAAAAATGGGCAGAGGATATGAACAGACATTTTTCCAAAGAAGATATACAGATGGCCAACAGACACATGATATCACTAATTATTAAGGAAATGCTAATCAAAACTACAATGAGATATCACTTTACACAGGTCAGATATATATATATATCTGATTGATATATATATATATATATATATTAACAAGACACAAAACAACAAATGTTAGAGAGGATGTGGAGAAAAGGGAACCCTCATACATTGGTGGTGGAAGTGCAAATTGGTGCACCCACTATGGAAAACAGTATGGAGATTTCTCAAAAAATTGAAAATAGGAATATCATATGATCCAGCTATCCCACTGATGGGTATTTATCCAAAGAGCTTGAAACCAACAATTCAAAGAGATTTATGCACCTTTACATTCATTGCAGCATTATTCACAATAGCCAAGACATAGAAGCAACCCAAGTGCCCACCGACTGATGAATGGATAAAGAGGATGTGGTGTGTATACACACACACACTGGAATACTACTCAACCATAAAAAAGACAAAATCATTCCATTTGGAACCACGCGGATGGACCTTGAAGGTATTATGTTAAGTGAAATAAGCCAGACAGAGAAAGACAAACACCGCATGATTTCACTCATATGTGGAAGATAAACAAATACATGGACAAAGAGAACAGATTAGTGGTTATTAGAGGAGAAGGGGTTTGGGCAAAAAGGGGTAAGGGAGCGCATATATATGGCAATGGATAAAAAGTAGATTATTGGTCATGAGCTTGTGCATTCTATACAGAAACTGATGAATAATAATGTACACCTGAAATTACACAATTTTATAAGCCATTAAGACCACAATAAAATAATTGAACAAAACCCCAAAAAGCTGAGAAAACCTCAACTGAATAAACCCAAAGACAGGCACATCAAGACATATTATAGTCAAAGATAAGAGCAGAATTCAGTGAAATTGAATTCAGAATGGCAATAGAGAAAATCAACTTTTAAAAAGCTGGTAATTAGAAAAGATTAATAAAATTTACAAACCTCCAGCAAGACTGGTGAAGGAAAAAAAAAAAAAAGAGAAAAGAAATAAATTACCAATATCAGGAATGAAACAGGGATATCACTATATATTCTGAAGACATCAAACGGATAATAAGAGAACACCATGAACAACTCTACACACATCAATTTGACAACTTAGATGAAGTTGATCAATTCTCAGAAACGCACAACTACTATATCTCATCCAATGTGAAATAAATCGTTTGAAAAACCCTCTAACTCCTAAGAAAATTGAATGTATATTTTTAAAACTCAAAAAAAATGAAGACTCCAGGCACAGAGAGTTTCACTGGAGAATTCCAGCAAACAATTAAACAAGAATTAACACCAGTTCTATACAATCTCTTCCAGAAAATAGAACAATTCCAAATTCATTTTATGAACCTAGAATTACCCTGATGCCAAAACCAGACAAAGAGAGTGCTTTCCCCAAAAAAGTAGAGACGAATATCCCTCATGAACATAAACACAAAGATCCTTAACGAGATATAAGCAAACAGAATTCAGCAATATGTAAAAGAATTACATACCGTCACAAGTGGGGTTTATGCCACAGATATAAGGCTGGTTTAATACTCAAAAATTAATCAACTACCATATTAACAGGCTAAAGTACAAAAACTACACAATCATACCAACTAATAGAAAAAAAGCATGTGACAATATTCAACATCCATATGTGGATAAAGTCTCATAGAAAACTAAGAATAGAGGAGGACTTCCTCAACTAAATAAAGAGCATCTACAAAAAGCCCTACAGTTCACATTATCCTAAAAGGTAAAAGACTGAATGCTTTTTCCCTAAGATAGAGAACAAGGCAAAGATGTCTGCTCTCATCACTTTTATTTAACATTGTACTAGAAGTTTGAGCTAATACAACAAAGCAAGAAAGGAAATAAAAACATACAGATCAGAAAGTCCCCATTTGAAAGTGACATCATTTTCTACATACAAAATCCCAAGGAAACTACCCAAAAAACCCACCTAGAACTAATAAATGAGTTCAGCAAGTTTACATGATATGAAGTAAATGTACAAAAATCAGTTGTCTGGGGGCTGTCCCCATGGCCAAGTGGTTAAATTTGCATGCTCCACTTCAGCACCGTGGGGTTCACCAGTTTGGATCTTGGGCGCAGATGTACACACGACTCATCAAGCCATGCTGTGGCAGCATTCCACATAGAAGAACTAGAATGACCTACAACTAGGATATACAACTATGTACTCGGGCTTTGAGGAGAAAAAAAACCCAGGAAAATTGGCAACAGGTGTTAGCTCGGGGCCAATCTTAAAAAAAAGAAATCAATTGTCTTTCTATTTATGAGCAACACATGGACACTAAAATAAAATATCAATACCATTTATAATCACTCAAAAAAGTGAAGTACTTGGGGCTGGCCCCGTGGCCGAGTGGTTAAGTTCGCGCACTCCGCTGCAGGCGGCCCAGTGTTTCGTTGGTTCGAATCCTGGGCGCGGACATGGCACTGCTCATCAGACCACGCTGAGGCAGCGTCCCACATGCCACAACTGGAAGAACCCACAACGAAGAATACACAACTATGTACCGGGGGGCTTTGGTGAGAAAAAGGAAAGAATAAAATCTTTAAAAAAAAAAAAAAAAAAGGTGAAGTACTTAAAACATGCATAACTCTTATACTGAAAATTACGAAACACTGAGGAAAGAAGTCAAAGACCTAAACAAATAGAAAGACATACCATGTTCATGAATTAGAAGATGCAGCATAGTAAAGGTATCCATTCTTCCCAAATTGATATATAGTTTTAATGCAATTTTTATCAAAATCCCAGCAAGATTCTTTGTAGGTATAAACAAGATTATTGTAAAATTTATATAGAAAGGCAAAGAAAGTAGAATAGCTAAAATATTTTTTTTAAAGAATAAAATGGGAGGAATCAGCTTATGTGATCTCAAGATATATACAATGATCAAGGCTGTGTGGCAGAGGGATAGACACATAGACCAATGGGACAGAATAGAGAACTTATAAATAGACCCATAAATATGCTCAACTGATTTTTGACAAATTTGTAAAGGTTATTCAATGAAAGAAGGATAGTCTTTTCAACAAATGGTGCTGGAGCAATTGGACATTCATATGTAAAAAATGAACCTAAACCTAAACCTCATACCTTATGTGAAAATTAATTCAAAATGGATCACAGGTTTAGGTTTAATTATAAAATCTTTTTTTTTAAAGATTTTATTTTTTTCCTTTATCTCCACAAAGCCCCCCAGTACATAGTTGTATGTTCTTCATTGTGGGTCCTTCTAGTTGTGGCATGTGGGACACTGCCTCAGCGTGGTTTGATGAGCAGTGCCACGTCCGCGCCCAGGATTTGAATCAACGAAACACCGGGCCACCTGCAGCGGAGCACATGAACTTAACCACTCGGCCATGGGGCCAGCCACTAATTATAAAGTCTTTTAATTCTATAAAATTATAAAACTTTTAGGGAAAACATAGAAGAAAATCTTTGGTATCTATGGCTAGGCAAAGATTTCTTATGCTTGACACAAGAAGCACCATTCACAAAAAGAAAAATTGATAAATTGGACTTAATCAAAATAAAAAATTTTGCTCTGTGAAAGATCCTGTTATGAGGATGAAAAGACAAGATACAGAATGTAATAAAATATTTGCAAAGCACATATTTGACAAAGGACCAGTATCCAGAATATATAAAGAACTCTCAAAACCCAACTGTTAAAAAAGGAAAAAACATCCAATTCAATTAGAAATGGGGGGGACATGAAAAAACATTGAGACATTTCTTCAAAAGGATATACAGATGGCAAATAAGCACATGAAAAGATGTTCAACATCATTAGCCATCAAGGAAATGCAGACCAAAAGCACAATGTGATATCACTACACATTTATCAGGAAGGCTAACATAAAAAATAGTACCAATACCAAATTTTGGCAGGAATCAAAAGAAACTCGCATTGCAGATGGGATAGAAAATGATATAGCCACTATGGAAGGCAATTGGGCAGTTTCTTACAAATCTAACTGCCCCACTATTATACTATCCAGGATTTGCACACACGGGCATTTATTTCGTAGAAATGAAAACTTGTGTTTACCTAAAAACTTGCACATAAATGTTTAAAACAGCTTTATTTCTAAAATCCCAAAACTGGAAAAAATTCAAATGTCCTTCAACAGGTAAATAGCTAAACAAACTATAGAACATCCATACTATGAAATATTACTCAGCAATAAAATGAAACAAACTATTGATGCACTCAACAACTTGGATATATGTTTGGAGAATTGGCCGAGTAAAAAAATCCAATCCCAAAAGTTTACATACTAAGTGATCTCATTCATATAACATTCCTGAAGTGACAAAAGTTATAGAAATGGAGAACAGATTACTGGTTGCCAAGAGTTAAGTCTGGGTCTGGGGAAGTAGGGGGAAAGAAGGATGTGGTTATAAAAGGGCAATAAAAGTGATCCTTTAGGGATGGAATTATCTGTATCTTGACTGTATCAATGTCAATATCCTGCTTGTGATTTCATATTGTAGCTTTCCAAGAAGATACCATTAGGGGAAACTAGACAAAGGATACACCGGATCTCTCTCCACTATTTCTTACAACTGCTTGTGAATTTACAATCCTCCCCTCCAAAGCTTTTTAACTAAAAAATTTAATAAGAAATTACTACCAATTATTTACACCAACAACTTTGAAAACAAGTAAATTAATAAATTTGTATATATGAATTTGTATTTACAAATTTATTCACATAATTATGCATTTATTCATATATATGAATTTGTTCATATGTATCATTTATAGTTTCCCGAAATTGTATATAGATCTGTTTGTCTTATGTTGTCTTTATAGGAAGGTTTAAAACCATGGTTTCAATTTCCTTAATAGTAATAGAACTTTCCAAACTTACTATTTCAGTCAATTTTGTAAATTTTCTATAACTTAAGTAAACTTGAGTAAATGAATAAATGTATGCATACATGCACATAATACTTGTGTATAACACAACTATAATATACATGAAATATATGTATAAATAATGTACATGACAAAGTAAGAACTGTTAACAGCCCCTGGCATGCTGTAGCACTGCAGTCCTAAGACTTTCGTCTGTGGTAAATTTGGATGGGATTCAGTGCAAGGAGATGCCCTCACCTGTTTAATACTTCTGGCACTTGAAAATAGTAACTACAAAGGTTGCAGAATTCGTTGGTGGTCGCTAGGCTCTGCTGATGTAACGAAGAGAGAGAATGAGGTGCTCAAGTCATTGTAGAGTCATAGAAGCTGAATTCCACCGTCCAGCACCCCAAGGCTCAGCAGTTCTCTAATCTGAATCATTCCTGAAGGTTTTAGAAAAAGCAAGAATTATTTCCATTTCTACTCTGTATCTAGTGCATTATTTTGCATTAGCCACCATTTGAAACATCTCTATTGGTTGGTAGATTTTATTCTCCAAGGGTTTTGTTGTTCTGATAGCTTCCATTTTCCCCACCCTTCTCCATCCTCCTTTCTGCCCAAGATGCTCACCTATATGCATCACATCAACAGGCCTCCTCTTGCCCTCTGGCTTCCTATTTGGCCTTTAAGGATGTCTCAGTAAGAAACTGGAGAGAAGGAGAAAAGTAAAGATATTTATTACCCTGGTTCCTCTTTGCAAAATCACCTTTCTGGCTGTGTTCTTAACTAAAGATAACTACTTCTTTCTGGGGGGCCTGCTTGACAAGACTCTCTCTCCTTTTGGGTTCCAAAACCTTCCCGTCTTCATTTCTTTAGGACCTAAGGGGAACAGCTCTGCTGCCATTAACTCTGGGACAGTGCTTATGGTTTCCCTGTACTCACACCTTTATATATGTTCCTTTAATAATCTTCCTTAGATTATCCTAATTTGCTCCTGTCATCTATTTCCTGCTGGGACCTTACTGATGTGTGTATATTCTGTGCTTTGCCTGAATCAACTGCTGGATGTGATTACCTTGGAGTGATCTCAGCCAATTCCAGAAGGGATGCAAACTTTCAGGAAAAGTCTCATTCTTGGTATTAGGAATCCTAGAGCCTTAGGCTCACCAAAAAGAGAAAATGGGAAACGTTTGCTTCTGGCCCTTTTCCTCTTCCCCTCCCCCCAGGTCAGACACTCTGTATAACCCTCCTTTAACTGATTGCTGATAGTAATTTTGTGGATTATTTTGTATACTTTGCCCTGAAGAGCCAAAATTTTGGTGGAGGCTCTTCGGGAAGCTCTTTGGGGAACAAAGTGTAGCAAACACGAAGACAACAGCAGCAGGTGAAGCTTTCTGGTGCCCATTTCATCCAGAACGTGCTTAATCCTTTTTAATTTAGATGTTATGATCCCATATACAACGTTATTTGAAAAAATATTTCATTCCACCAATTTGAAAGTTTTTAAGCACTGATTTAATTGACTTTAATAGGTAACCACTGACAAATCAAAACTCTTCAAGATTCAAAATGAAACCTCTAATGGTAGAATTTCAGGCAACAGCAGAAGTAGGACTACTAACAGTGTCAAGATTTAGAGTCAGGTTATTTCAGGCCAACATACTTCAAATTATGCCACATAAGGGGCTGCTTATTATGAACAGCCACTCAAAACCTCTGATGATCTGTTTCTTTGTCAACATGGATGCCTCCTTGGTTATTTGCAAATCCCAATCTCCAGCTAAGTCAATTTTAATCTAATTATTTTTATCTTCCTCCAGGATCCCTTCTCAGGCCAAGTCTTCAGCAGTTACCATCTGGTGTTATTTAGTGGCTTCCAATTTGTGAGTCGTGGAATCACAGAAACTTGGAGTTGGAAGGGGTTGTCAAGGTCACTTGGCCCAGTGTCCCTTTCCTGCTAGAAGCCCTGTCGTAATTTCCCTGACAAGTCATCACTCAACCACCTGAATGCTTTCATGTAACACGTAAGGCCCTGTTTTGTCAGGCGCTACACCTGTAAGAGAGTTTTTCCCTATATTAAGTCAAAATATACGTCCCCATGCATGGCGCCAGCTAGTGTCAGGCATTCCTTCCAGAACAAAGAACAGGTCCCTTCCTATTTACAGGACAGTCCAAATATTAGCCAACAGTAATCACGTCTTCACTTAGTTTCTCCACAAAAATCCTTCTCATCACCAGATCTAAAACTATTCCACTGGGAACACTTGATAGTTTCCAAACCCCTCACCATGCTTGTAGCACTTTCCTGGCTGTGCTCCAGTTTTCACTTCATTCTTAAAATTCATTCTCAGTATAGAATGCAATTCAGGAGACATGTTCTGACCAGTTGAACCCACTGGGTACCTCGATAAAGACATTAGACTGATAAATGCCACCAAGACTACACCTGCTTCCTTTTTTAGCAGTCACTACACTCCATCATCGTGACTGAGATTGAATGAATTACAGCACTCCCATCTTTTCCACATGAGTTCTTACAAAGCCAGGTATCTCCAGGCCTATATTTGTATCTAAATTCAAATCTCACAAGGTGGATACACTTTTTCTAGTATACAGGTGAGAAAAATAGCACTCAGAGAGGTTAAGCACTTTGCAAGGGTCATGCAATTAGTAAGTGGCTGAGCAGAGATGTGATTCCAGATCAAAACCTATATCTTCTGCTAGGTCATGCTGCCTCTTCATTCATTTATTCCTTCATCAAACATAACTGAGCACTTTCTATGTACCAGATATTATTCTAAGTCCTAAGGATAAAGTGATAATGAAGATATACCCCTTATGGAAATTATATTCTAGTGGAGAATATGAATTACAAGCTTGAAAACATTTAAATGCATGTAGAAAGGATATCCAAAGACACAGGAGAGAAAAGGTATAATCAATGTCTTTTGTTTCTTTTTCTTGCCTAATTGCTCTGCCTAGGACTTCCAGTACTATGTTGAATAGGAGCTGTGAGATGGGGCACCCTTGCCTTGTTCCTGATCTTAGAAGGAAACCTTTCACCATTGAGTATGATGTTAGCTGTGGGCTTGTCATATATGGCCTTTATTATATTGAGGTCCATTCCTCCTATACCTAAGTAGTTGAGAGCATTCATCATGAAAGGATTTTGAATTTTTTCAAATGCTTTTTCTGTATCTATTGAGATGGTCATATGACTTTTATCTTTCCTTATGTTATGTAGTGTATTCCATTATTGACTTATGTATGTTGAACCATCCTGGTATCCCAGGGATAACTCTCACTTGATTGTGATGTATAATCCTTTTAATGTGCTGTTGAATTTGGTTTGCTAGTATTTTGTTGAGAATTTTTGCCTCCATGCTCAGGAATGTTGGCCTGTCGTCTTTTATTTGAGATCTTTCTTTTTTCTTAATGTAAGCATTTATTGCTATAAATTTCCCACTTAGAATTGCTTTTGCTGCATCTCATGAACTTGGCATGTTGTGTTTCCATTTTCATTTGTTTCAAGATTCTTTTTTATTTCTGTTTTGTCCTCTTGTTTGTTCAGGAGTATGTTGTTTCATTTCCACATATTTGTGAATTTTCCAGTTTCCTTCTGTTATTGATTTCTAGTTTCAAACCATTGTGGTCAGAAAAGATGTTGGTATGATTTCAATCTTCTTAAACTTGCTAAGACTTGTTTTGTGACATAGTGTATGATCCATCCTCAAGAGTGTTGCATGTGCACTTAGAAGAATGTGTATTCTGCTTCTCTTGCAATGGAATGGTTAGTATTTGTCTGTTAGGTCCCTTTGGTCTAAAGCATAGTTCAAGTACAACGTTTCCTTATTGATTTTCTGTCTAGATGGTTTATCTATTGTTAAAAGTGGTGTATTTAACTTCCCTGCTATCCTTGTATTATTGTCCATTTCTCTCTTCAGATCTGTTGGTATTTGCTCAATATATTTAAGTGCTGCCATATTGGGTGCATATAATTTTTTTTAACGAATTTAAAAATAATAAAAAATGTTGAAACAAAATCTATGAGACTAAAAGTGCAATCTAAGTGCAAGAAAGACATAAAACAAGACAGAAAGCTGGAAGCCATGAAAGAAACTATGCATTCATTTACCTGCAAAAATTAAAATATTTTTTATTCATTCCACCAAGATTACTGAGTTCCTACTGTGCATTTTTTCTAGATGCTAAGGATATGACAGTGAATAAAACACAAAATTTCCTACCCTACTGGAGCTTGGATTTTAGTAGAGGGAATCAGAAAATAAATAAATAAGTTAATTATTTAGTATATCCTTGGCATAAGCCTAAACAAAAAAGTAAAGCAGAGAAAGCATAAGGGAATGCCAGGCCAGGGAGTGAGGGTGGGAGGTCAGTTACAACCCAAAACAGGATGCTCAGGAAAGGCCTCCCTGAAAAGGTGATTAAGGTGATCTGAATCCAAGCCTTGAAGGAGATAAGAGAGCAGGTCATGTGGAATCCCCAAACAGAGGAGACAGCAAGTGCAAAGGCCATGAAGTGGGAGCAGGCTAGGCATATTCGAAGAACAGAATGGAAGCCAGTGTGGCTGGAGCAGAATAGGCAAGTGGGAAAGTGACAGGACATGACGTCAGAGGGTAGCCAGAGGCCAGACCTGGTAAATTTTCGTAAGCCGTACTGGGACATTGGATTTTATTCTGAGTAAGATGGGAACTATTGAGTCTCTCTGATCACTTCTATCAAAAAGTATCATATTAGTAAAGTTTTGTTGAAATTAGCGATCTTTATTTTCCCAAACCTTTATTGTGTGCAAGAACAAGGAAGGAACAGGGAGACAAGCTGTGGACTGTAGGCTATTGTGATTATCTAGGCCAGAGTTGATGGTGGCTTTTCACCAGGATGCAAGAAACAGAGATGGCAAGGAGTACCCAGATTCAACAAACAACCTTACAGACAAAGAGAACAATTTAGTGGTTACCGGGGGGAAGGCAGGGGGAGAGTGCACACAAGGTGGGCAGAGGCACATTTATATGGTGTTTGACAAATATTAATGTGCGACTGAAATTTCACAATGTTATAAACTATTTAGACCACAATAAAAAATTTTTCTTTGAATTCAAATGGCATTTTTCACAGAAATATATTTTTTAAAAAAGTACCCAGATTCAGGTTTATTTTGCAAATATAGTCAACAGAATTTGCTGACAGATTTGACATGGATTGGGAGAGAATGAGAACAAGGAATGATGATTCCAAGAGTTTCAGCCTAATTGGAAGGAGGGAGCTGCCAGTGACTGAAACGTGAAAGACTGAAGCTGGAGGTGGTATTGAGGGAAGATCAGGAATTCCATTTTGGCCATAGTAGGTCTGAGATGCATGTTAGACATCCAAGTGAAGATGCTGAGTAAGCAGAAGAATAAATGAGTCTGGAGTTTGGGGGAGAGGTCTAGGCTGGAGAAATAAATTTGGGAGCTATTAGTGT
The DNA here is from genome assembly GCF_041296235.1 of Equus asinus. Taxonomy (NCBI): domain Eukaryota; kingdom Metazoa; phylum Chordata; class Mammalia; order Perissodactyla; family Equidae; genus Equus; species Equus asinus. The sequence continues at coordinate 136,403,452 of NC_091790.1, read as the reverse complement.
ATTGATTCTAAATAAGGAAAAATACATCATAAACAAAGACAACAAACAAGGGATTAGAGAAAAATATTTGTAACAGATAAAAGCTAAAGGTTTGCATATACAACCCCGAATAGCCAAAGGATTCCTGAGAAAAAAGAACAAAGCTGGAGGTATCACACTCCCCAATTTCAAATTATACTATAAAGCCATAGTAACCAAAACAGCATGGTACTGGCACAAAAACAGACACACAGATCAATGGAACAAAATTGAGAGCCCAGAAGTAAACCCACACGTTTATGGACAATTCCATAATATTCGACAAGGGAGCCAAGAGCATACGATGGAGAAAGGAGAGTCTCTTCAATAAATGGTGTTGGGAAAACTGGACAGCCACATGCAAAAGAATGAAAGTAGACCATTTCCTTACATCATGCACAAAAATCAACACAAAATGGATTAAGGACTTGAATGTAAGACCCGAAACCATGAGACTTCTAGAAGAAAACATAGGCAGTACACTCTATGACATTGGTCTGAGCAGCATATTTTCAAGTCTCATGTCTGACCGGCCAAGGGAAACAAAAGAAAAAATGAACAAATGGGACTACATCAAACTAAAAAGCTTCTGCACAGCAAAGGAAAGCATCAACAAAACGAAAAGACAACCTAACCATTGGGAGAAGATATTTGCAAACCACATATCAGATAAGGGGTTAACATCCAAAATATACAAAGGACTCATACAGCTCAACAACAAAAAAACCAACAATCCAATTAGGAAATGGGCAAAAGATCTGAACAGAGATTTCTCCAAAGAAGATATACAGATGGCCAACAGGCATATGAAAAGATCCTCAACATCATTAGCTATCAGGGAAATGCAAATCAAAACTACAATGGGGTATCACCTCACTCCGATCAGAATGGCTATAATTAACAAGACAGGAAACGACAAATGTTGGAGAGGGTGTGGAGAGAAGGGAACCCTTGTTCACTGCTGGTGGCAGTGCAAACTGGTGCAACCACATGGAAAGCAGTACAGAGTATCCTCAGAAAATTAAGAATAGATCTACCATATGATCCAGCTATTCCACTGCTGGGTATTTATCCAAAGAACTTGAAAACACAAAGGCAAAAAGGTACTTGCACCCCTATGTTCATTGCGGCATTATACACAATAGCCAAGACTTGGAAGCAACCTAGGTGCCCATCAAGGGACGAATGGGTAAAGAAGATGTGGTATTTATACATGATGGACTACTACTCAGCCATAAGAAATGACGAAATCCAGCCATTTGTGACAACATGGATGGAACTTGAGGGTATTGTGCTGAGTGAAATAAGCCAGAAGGAGAAAGTCAAATACCATATGATCTCACTCATAAGTAGAAGATAAAAACGAGAAAAAAAAAAAAAAACCACACATAGCATTGGAGATTGGACTGGTGGTTACCACTGGGGAAGAGGGAAGGGGGGAGGGCAAAAGGGGTGATTAGGCTCACATGTGAGGGGATGCACTATAATTAGTGTTTGAGTGGTGAACATGATGTAATGTATACAGAATTCGAAATATGATGTACATCCAAAAAAAACAAAAATTAAAAAAAAGGTTTGCATAAATATATATTTACACATATATAATAATACAAGAATATTTTACACATTGACAAGAAAAAGACAAAAAAATGTAGAAAAAGTGTCAAAAGAAACAACAAACACAATTTACAGAAGAGGAAATCTGAATGGCCAATAAACTAATGAACAGACGCTCAAACTCAGTAGCAAAGAAGAAAATGTGAATTTTAAAATAGCAAAGAGATAACAAGTCACGCCCATCAGATTGGCAAAAAGTTTAAAAGATTGTCAATAGTAGGTGTTGGCAAGGATGTAGGACAAAGGGAACACTCATTCACCACCAATGGAAGTGACACTGGAACAAACACTTGTACAATCATTCAGCAAATGACTACAAGTTAAAGATGTGTGTGTTCTAACCCAGCAATTTCACTTCTAATTATATTCCCTGGAACTGGGGGTCTTCAAACCAGAGTACTGGTGATTTTGGAGGGTATGTGAAAGCCTTCTGATTCATACCACGGCATGGCGAAAGAAATCAATTTTAGATTTTTAATTTTCATATCTATTCTTTCCTAAAAGTCATCTACCTAAAAAGTGCCTGCTCCATTCACTCTGTCTCTTGCAGTTTGTCCTTTTCCTCCTCCCCTTTTGCAAACACCCTTCCCACTTTGCAATGCTCAGAGCCTTGAATCACCAGAACTCTTTTCCCTTTGCTACAACAACTGACAACACCCCAGATGGAGGCAGCTATATCAGCTGGGGTCCCAGAGCAGGGATAAGGTACAGCAGAGCCCCAGCTAATCCAAGATGGCATGTAGGACAAGCGATTAATTAAACCTTGTTGTTTTAAGCCACTGAAATGTAGGCAATGTTTGTTGTCACAGCATAAAAATATTGCCTATCCTGACCGATACAAAGTCATGCCCTTGCCCATTCTAACCTTTATTATGGTGTCTTGCCCCCCATATAGAAACCTCAGGGGCATCAAGCAAAGAAGTAGCTTGAAATATTGTTTTCTTCTCTAATGATTGACCAATGCACCATAACCCGAAGTCTTTTTCTGGCTTGCACATATTTCTTTAAGATAGAGAAGCACAGTGTTAGGAACAGGATATTTTGGCCCATGTTGAGATGTTGTGAACTTAAATTGTGGTGTGGGAAGATGAAGAGATAACATTCATTTAATGACTTCATCTCTCCAGTGTCTCTCCCATAAAAGCCGGGCAAGGAGAACACTAATAGGAAATAATGAATGCCAAAAGGGCTTTTTCCATGTATGTAAATATAATTAACTCTTATCAGCTAGTCTCAAAATCCTAGGAATTGTCCTCATTTGGAAAGAAATGAGTCTTTGAACAGCTGAAGCAGGACATTAGTGATGCCACTTCATTTGAAAGAAACTGGAAACATATTCAGAACTACCTAAGTATTTCAAAACATACTACATGAAATTTAGGGATGACAATTTTATGGCTACCCGTCAGTGTACTTTGTTTGATATAAACTTACTGTGCCTCTCACTCCCTGTGTAAGTGTTCAAGGTACTTCTCTGTGCCTTAGTTTCCTCCGCTGTAAAATGGGGATAATGCAGTAGCTCTCCCATAAGGTCGTTAGGAAAAATAGACCAGGTGATATTTGCAGAGCACTTGGAACAGAGTAAATGTTATTTTCTGTCAAACAATAAATAAATTAGTGAATAAATATCCCATGAGTAGTTAAAGCATATTTATCAGATTACACTATGAATTATTTATACCACTTACATAATTATATAGTAACAATTATGTAAGATTATATAAGATAATCTGATATCACCTTATAAAATGTTTCATTGTTTCTAGTTCCCGTTAAATTGTGGTCCAATGTATTTACAGCAAATATAACCTTATTTTTCGTTAAACAGAGAGGAAAAGTTTAGACATAATGTCAATTGAACTTATTAAAGTTATTTCTAATTTTTTTACATGACTCAGTTATTTCCAGAAGGTAAAAACCAGAGTTCAATACACGCACGCGCACACACACTCACGCTTTCTTGCCAAAAGAAATCCCAAGTCTTTGTTTACTTCTTGCTTTACACATATCATGTAGTTTTGGCTACATATTACATTGTGCTATTTCAAATTAAATAATGAAAAATATTGTTACTGCCCTACTTCATATTAGTACTTTTATAAAAAGAATAATTTATATTGGAGCTGATTAAAAATCACATTAACTTCCTTTTCTTCTATTAGTCTATTTTACAAGATGCATTTTTATTTCTCATTGGCTTTCATAATATGCCTTGAAATGTGTATTAACACACGTGAATTTTGAAAAATGAAGTCATATTTTCTAATAGGATATTTATTTGGCTGATAGCTTTGCAAGTTAAATTTAGGTTACCATTTTCAGTAAATTGAATTAGATAAATCTATAGTTTTAAGATTCTGATGAAAATTTCTTTAGAACACGATATTACAGTATTTTATCAAAAAGTATCACTTCAGCAAGCTGTATTGAAATTAGCAATATATTTATTTTCCCAAAACTTTCTGATTATATTGGGTTAAGCCAAATGCCTCTAAGTAAAAGAGCAACAAGTATAATTAATAGTTTTTCCATCGGACTGCTAAAGTCCTTTTGGTATATTTCCCAGAAACTGAGAAAGTGAATGACTATAATATCTGTATAACAAAATATTTTGCAAGTGAGGTTGTTTCCAAATCTTTGCTTTCAAAAAAATTGAAGGCAGACCTAATTAAGTTGTCAGCTGACAGGTCATTAAAATAACTTTTATGATAGTTAATTACATTATTTTTTACAGTATAAATTCATCATGAGTTCAAATAATCGACATCATTTTAGCAAAATACTACATTCCCATCCACTTTTTTATGTGAACAAGATTCTCAGCAGCTCTAGCTACAACAATAAAAAGCAGGAATAGAATTCATGCTGAACTCACATCTTTCTAGCAATAACTATTATTTTTTCACACATATATAAGCTAATTGAAAAAACACTCAAATTATTTTACCAAATATGTTTCTAATAAAATTTTGATATTTAGGTTTAAAACTATTCACCAAAATAATTATTATGTTGCTTTGACCAATTTTGTACTGATAATAGTGCTAATAACTCGATTCAGAGTAAAATGTTTTAACATTCAGAATCTTTTGGTCATGGAGGAAAAAATGTTATTTAAAATTTTGCTTTATATTTTCTTATAAGAAATATGATAGAGCAATTGAGAAAATATATTCAAATATCAAAAAAATGCACTAGGATAAAACTCTGGAGTAAAATGGAAATGTGAATTTGAGGAGAACAAAGAACAACGTAAATTTTCAGACAGTAGAGCTTCTTCCATTTCTTTCTATTGATAGTGGTGCCTATCAATCTGCTCTGACATTAGAACAATTGTATTTTAAAATATCAATATTTACAATAAGCAAAACTCATGCCCTTTGCAACTATTCAAATTCGAAACAAAAAATTTTAAATATTATCTTAAAAATGTGCAAGGAATTACATAGTTTGTCAAGATTATTCTAGGGGGTACATAAACAAGAGTTGCTTTAAAGAAATTCTAATGCATGTGCACACGGAGAAATGTAAAAGGACATCATTCTAACGTTGCTTGAAATAAGGAAAACTTAGGGAAAACTAAGTATCTAGCAACCAGAGAATAGATAGAAAATATATATATATATATATATGAAATACTACCATAAAGGAACGAAAATGATGAACCAGGTGTATATCAATAAACATGAGCGAATGTCAAAAACATAGTATCTATAGGAAAGATATATTATTTACAGAAATGTTTTAACCAGCAAAACATTTAAAACTACTGAAATATAGTTGAACTAGAAAATATAGAATAAAATTTTAAACATACATGGAATTAATAAACATTAAATTCATGATAGAGGTTAACTCTCAGGAGGGAGAGAAAGAAAAAATGAGATTGAGGAGGGATACACAGGGGCTCCAGGAGAATCTGTAGTTTTTTTAATTTAATAAATTTGAGGCAGTTATGGCCAGATATTGAGGTTATTAAAACTTCTTAAAGCTGGGAAGTGGGCACATGGGTCATCATATACCTATCTGTATAGTAGAATGATTTCATAATAAAAATGGCTAAAAGTAAAAGACAACATGTAAAAAAAAAAAAAAAAACCAGTAATACAATGTATCCTAAAATGGCAAAGGGAAGAATTTTTTAAAAATCAATTTAACAGATCAAAGGAAAAGAGGAAAACAAAATACAAAGAAAAAAGCAGTGAATAAGAAAAACAAAATAAGGTGGTGGAAGTAAGTTTAAATATGTTAATAATCAAAATATATGTAAAGAGAATAAACTCACTATTAAATGACAGAGATCCTCAGATTTTTATTTTTTAAAGCCAGCCATGTAAGAGACACAGTTTAGACAAAATGACACAGAAAGTTTAAAGATAAAGGGATTTAAAACCACCAAGCAAATTCTCTCTTAAGGAAAACTATTGTAGCTATATTATTGTTAGATAAAATGGGATTTAAGGCAAAAGGCAATAAAGGGGATAAAGAGAGAAGTTAAACAATTAAAACAAGCATTTCACTAAGATTCAACAGCCATGAATTTAAGTGCATTTAACAACATCTATAGAAAAAGCAAAAAACTGACAAAAGCGTAATGAGATGTTCACAAAGCACCATCGTGGAGAAAGCTTTGATCTCATCTGTATCAGAATATGATAAGTTGAGTAACCTCCCTACTGCCAAATCCTCAAGCTAGAGAACTTCAACCACCAAATTAGTATTTCGATTTCACGGATATATAGAGAATCCCGCAAAGAACAGAAACAAATCAGACAAGAAAACGGAGGGTATATGTTCTTTCAAGTGCATCTAAAACAATGACAGAAAAGCTCGCACAGGTTAACTTTCAAAAGAAATCTCAACAAATTCGAAATCATCGTCACGCACATCACATTCCATTACCACAATAAAGTTAAATTGGAAAACAACAATAAAATGATAATTTTTAAGCCCTAACATACGTTTAAGAACTTTTCAAAGAATATACTCTTAAAATAAGGTGAAGGGACTCTCAGATCCTCTCCAGTCCAGTTTGTAAAGTACTGGCGTTAGGTCCGAGTTTAAACCCCACCTCAACCAATGGCAGTAACACGTAGAATCCACTAGATGTCAGTGTTTCTATATATTTATTTCCCTTTGCCCGTGCGGTGAAGTCAAATTACACCGAAGACCACCCAGCCCAACGACCTAGGTTTCAGACCCAATTCTAAGCCCTTTTAGACTCAAACATCTAATAACGAGGAAATAATATTTGTAGTGAATAATTGTAATGTGCTATACAAATGTAAATTTTTTCCGCACAATAGTTTCCTAAATTTCTTTCTGTATATTTTCCATAAATTACTTTTTAGCTTGCTAAAGCAATTTTGTATGATTTCATAAGCCTTTTAAGAGTCAAAAAGTAAGACAGAAGCATTTCCTACTGCTTTTGGGGGGAAAAAATCCCACTAAACTGTCTTTAATCCATATTTGTACATAAAGTGTGTTTCTTTTAGAAATACAGCTCTGTGACAAAAGTGGTACTAATATTAAAAGGGATCTCGGGAAGCCATCTAGTCTAACTGCCTCCATCTTAAAAACTGACAAATGGGGAGCAGATCTATATTGAAAGACTGCAGGGAAGGAAGTCAGCAGTCAGGAAGTTCTTCCCATCGAATCTACATCCTCCTGGTGAAGTTGAATCCCATTTCCCCTAGTGCGAGCATCTCCAGCCAGGATGAAGGGCTACACTGCCCACCATCCTCATCGAAGAAGAACCCTTCACATGCTGGAACACGTGCATAAAAGCCTGTCTTGAACTATAAAGTGGATCTCTACGGGGAGGCAGCAGTGAGCAACTGTCAGGTAAAGTAGTGATAGCCCCAAAGTTATTGTGGTAAAAGAGACTGTCCAACAAAAGCCTCCTGTAATGTAAAGAGACCTGACCTTGAAGTACAGAGATACGGGTTCTCATCCCCGCTCGCCGCCACCAGCGTTGTGGGTTACCTCAGGGCGCCGGAGGAAGAATCATGGTGATTGAGCACCTACTATGAGCTAAGTGCTGTCATCAGTTCTTATAATCCTTACCACGGGCATGCAAGGTAGGAGCGATTATTGTTATCATCATTATTATTATAACTATAACTGCTTTCCAAATGAAGAAATTGAGGCTCAAGGAGGTTAACTACTTTGCCCAAAGGCGCGCAGCTGGAGGGAGACAGAGCCGGGCTTTCAGTTCCCGCCGCCGGCGATGCCCGCACAGGACACCTCTGTTCTTGAAGTGCTTCAAGCTGTATAGTGATGGGCTCTAAAAAAGGAAACATAAAAATAGCAGGGGGCAGGGAGCTCCTTATCCAAGTCACTGTTCCTCCCTCAACTGTAACATGGGTAATTGAAAGTTAGCACTGTGTGACTGATGATTAGCTCTGTTTCTACCCTAGAGAGAGGTACTCAGGTATAAGGAAGTCGTCCTCACAGTAAAGCTCCCTACACATGAGAATGGTTACCAAGGGAAACTGGGGAATCTACTACTCTGTCTTTAAAAATGAGATACAATCGCCTAGGATGGTCAAACCTGGCCGCACTTGAATTCAGGACGTGGACTGCAAGGAATCGTTCCTCCAAGGCCTGGTCGGCCCTGAACACTGACGGTTAGGCGGTCCTTTGCCTCTGCGGTACAGATACCCGTTGTCTTCCTCTCTCCTTCCTCCTTCCCTTTCTTCCTTTCTCTTCTTTCCCTTACTTTCTTTTTGTCTTTTTATTTCTCCTGTTTCTTCCTTTTTGAAACAACTTGAGGTGGGCTGGGGAGGTTAGGGATGGGAAAATGGGTGAAGATGCTCAAAAAGTACAAACTACCAGTAATAAGATAAGTGAGTCTGAGAAGTAATGTACAGCATGGTGACTATAGTTAATACTGTATTGTACACTTAGTTACTAAGAGGGTAGATCTTAAAAGTTCTCATCACAAGGAAAAAGTATTTTCTAACTTCGTGAGCTGACAGATGTTAATTAAGCTGTGGTAATCATTTTGCAATATATACATATATCAAATCCTGATGTCATACACCTTACGCTAATACAATGTTATACGTCAATTACATCTCAATAAAACTGGGAAAAAATTTTAATTACAAAACAACCATACATTCATTGAGAAGAAAAATTAAACAATACAAGCATAGGAAAAGTAAAAAATGATTAAAGTTCTCACTTGCCATCTCTCCACCCACTCTCTCCAGGTGGAAACCATTGATAATAGCTTGATGTTGTTTATGCATTTACAAAGAAAAAGGAAGGAGAGAAGCAGAGAGAGGAGGAAGAGAGAAAGGAGGGAGTTATTTCTACAGAACTGGGATAATATTGTTCATATTGTTCTGTAGCTTGCCTTCACACAAAACTATCTCATAGACATCTAATGTTTACACAGTCATGCACCGCATAATGACGTTTTTGTCAATGATGTACTGGGTGGTCCCATAAGATTAGTACCATATATCCTAGGAGTATAGTAGGCTAGACCGTCTAAGTTTGTGTAAGCGCACTCTATGATGTTTGCACAACAAGAAAATCATTTAATGATGCATTTCTCATAATGACTCCCTGTCGTTAAGTGGCACATGACTGTACTTTCTTTTAACAGCTACACAGTATTTGTTAGCACTGAAGTGCCATGACTTGTTAACCATTCCCCTACCCATAGACGTTTAAACTGTCTCCAGTTTGTTTCTATTCCAAACCATGCTACAGTGGAATCACTGTCCAAATACCTTTATGCGCTTAATGTGACTATTTCTAAGGACAGGTTTCTACAAGAGGAATTGCTGGGTCAAAGGTACGGCTGTAAGAGTTTTAATAGGCGCTGTCAAATTATCCTTCAAAAGTCTTCTCAACACAAATAATCAATAACCAATTTATAGATAAGGGAGATATTTAATGAGCTAATGTGAGGACTAACCCAGAAGTGATCTCTTCCCCAGGGAAGAAAGCTCTCCAGAGAAGCATGGTTTGCAGCACGGTTATATACCATTTCAGAACAAAGAACATATGTCAAGCATAACAGGAATACAATTTTTTTTCCCAAAGTCACAAGGAGATGTTTTGCTGCAGTTTAGCACATGCACAAGAAGTCAGTTTGGCCTTGGTTCTCTGGGAAGAAAAGCTTATCTTCAAAGTACTGGTATTAGCATCAGAGAAAGCAAGGCACTCATCCCTATCTTTAAAGGGCGCATTCTTTGCTTTGGGAAAATGTCTGAAGCAGATGTACGATGCGTGTTTGGTGGGCCGTAAGTCAGGCTGTTTTGGGAAAAACAAGCTTTAGGCCAAATCGGATGTAAACCAGAATGGCTTACTCATATACCTCAATATGTGAAAACTGATTATTATTCTTATTATTTTCATCATCTCTAGGAAGTTTTATGTCTACCAGTTATTAGTTTAGCTTTTTCTAAACTCTTTTTGTGCATTAAAAACCATTCTTACTTTCACAAAACAGGCAAATAGCAATGATGAATAGAGAATATATAAATGTTTCAGATCACCATTTAAGGATACTTTCCACATCCTTCTATCAATATTTTGTGAAATTTTTGTTTTGTCTCATGGCGGAAAGTGGCAAGCATAAGACTCTTTGTTTCTTGGCTTTTTTTTTAAGACTTTATTTTTTAAATTTATTATTTTTGGTGAGGAAGATTGGCCCTGTGCCAGTCTTCCTGTGTTTTGTATTTGAGTCGCTGCCATACCATGGTTTGATGAGTGGTGTAGGTCTGTGCCCGGGATCTGAACCCACAAACCCGGGCCACCAAAGTGGGAACACACTGAATTTAACCACTATGCCACAAGGCCAGCCCCAAGACTTTGTGCGTGTGTGTGTGTGTGTGTGAGGAAGATCAGCCCTGAGCTAACTACTGCCAATCCTCCTCTTTTTGATGAGGAAGACAGGCCCTGAGCTAACATCAATTCCCACCTTCCTCTACTTTATACGTGGGACGCCTACCACAGGATGGCTTTTGCCAAGCGGTGCCATGTCCGCACCTGGGATCTGAACTGGCGAACCCTGGGCCACTGAGAAGTGGAACGTGCAAACTTAACTGCTGCGCCACCGGGCCAGCCTCGAGACTTTATTTTTTTAGAGCAGCTTTAGGTTCACAGCAAAATTGAGAGGAAGGTACAAAGATTTCCCATATACCTACTGTCCCCCTACACATGCATAGCCTCCCCCATTATCATCATCCCCCATCAGAATGGTGCATTTGTTACAATTGATGAGCTTTCATTGACATACCATAATCACCCAAAGTCCATAGTTCACATTAAGGTTCTCTCTTGGTGTTGTACATTCTACGGATTTGGACAAATTTGTAATGGCATGTACCCATCATTACAGTATCACACAGAGTATTTTCACTGCCCTGAAAATCCTCTGTGCTCCACCAATTCTTCCCCCACTCCCCAACCACTTATCTTTTTACTGTCTCCATAGTTTTGCCTTTTCCAGAATGTCGTATAGTTGAATCATACAGTATGTAGCCTTTTCAGATTTGTTTCATTCACTGAGTAATATGCATTTAATTTTCCTCTATGTCCTCTTGACAGCCCATTTCTTTTTAGCACTGAATAATATTCCATTGTCTGGATGTGCCACAGTTTATTTATCCATTCACCCACTGAAGGGCATCTTGGGTGCTTCCAAGTTTTGGCAATTATGAATAAAGCTGCTGTAAACATCTGTGTACAGATCTTTGTGTGGACATAAGTTTTCAACTCCTTTGAGTAAATATCAAGGAAAGTGATTGCTGGATTAAATGGTAAGAGTACTTTTAGTTTTGTAAGAAACTGCCAGACTGGCTTCCAACATTGCTGTACCCTTTTGCATTCCCACCAGCAATGAATTAGAGTCCCTGCTGCCCCACATCCTCCCCAGCATTTGGTGTTGTCAGTGTTCCAGATTTTAGCCATTCTAATAGATGAGCAATGGTATCTCGTTGTTTTAATTTGCATTTTCCTGATGACACATATTGTGGAGCATCTTTTCATATGTTTATTTGCCATCTGTATATCTTCTTTGGTGAGATGTCTGTTAAGGTCTTTGGCCCATTTTATAATCAGGTTGTTTATTTTCTTACTGTTGAGTTTTAAAAGTATATTTTGGATAACAGTCCTTTATCAAGTGTGTCTTTTGCAAATATTTTCTCCCAACCTTTACCTGTTTTATTCTCTTAACATTGTCCTTCACAAAGCAAAAGTTTTTAATTTTAATGAAGTCCAGCTTATCCATTATTTTTTTCATGGATTATGCTTTTAGTGTTGTACCTAAAAAGTCATTGCCATAACCAAGGTCATTCAGGTTTTCTCCTAAGCTATCTTCTAGGAGTTTTATAGTTTGCATTTTTACATGTAGGTCTGTGATCCATTTTGAGTTAATTTTTGTGAAGGGTGTAAAGTCTGTGTCTAGATTTTTTTTTCATGTGGATGTCCAGTTGTTCCAACACCATTTGCTGGAGAGACTGTCTTTTCTCTATCTTATATCCTTTGTTCCTTTGTCAAAGATCAGTTCCCTCTGTTTATGTGGGTCCACTTCTGGGCTTTCTATTCTGCTCCACTGATCTATATGTCTATTCTTTTGCCAATACCACACTACATTGATTGTTTTAGTTTTAAGGTAAGTCTTGAAGTCAGGTAGTGTCCGTCCTCCAATTTTGTCATTCTTCAATATCGTGTTGGTCATTCTGGGTCTCTTGCCTCTCCGTATAAACTTTAGAATCAGTTTGTCAATATCCATAAAATAACTTGCTGGAATTTGGATTGTGTCTCATTGAATCTATAGATTAAGTTGGGAAGAACCAACCTCTTGACAATATTGCTGGTGTACAATTCAATGAGTTTGGGTAAATCTAATAGACAATGTTCATATCACCTCAGAAAGTTCCCTTATACCTACTTCCAGTAAGGCCCAACTTGCATAAATATTCTCATACGCATCTTTTTATGGACATATTTTCATTTCCTTTGAGTAAGTACCTGGGGGTACAATTATTGAGTGATAGGGTAGTTGTATATTTAACTTCATAAGAAATTACCATATAGAGAGGACCGCTTTATATTCCCACTGACTCTATATGGAAGTTTTAGGTATTCCACAGTCTTGCCAAGATGGTCTGAAATGATATATTATTATGCTTTTAATTTCAATTATCTGATGATTAATGATGTTTGAGCATTTATTCTTGCACATATATTTTCTTTTGTAAAGTATCTATTCAAGTATCTTTTCCATTTTTAAATTCTTTTTGGTTTTAAGTTGTTGATTTGTAGGACTTCTTTATCTACTCTCTATATAAGTCCTTTCTCAGATATGTGTATTATATTTTCTCACAGTCTGTGGCTTATCATTTTAGTTTATTAATGGGCTTTTTAGACAAACAGAAGTTTTAAAATTTTGATAAAGTCCAAATTATAAATTTTCCTTTTATGTTTAGTGTTTTTGTCTCTTCTCTAAGAAATCTTTGCCAACCCATGTTCCCAAAGATATTCTCATATGCTTTCTTCTAGAAACTTTCTGGTCTTAGCTTCTAGGTTCAGATCTAAAATTCATCTCAATTAATTTCTGTGTATAGTATGAGGTAAGAGAGAAGGTTCACATTTTTCTATATGTTTATCCTGTTGTTCCAGTACTATTTGTTGGCATAAAGGAATGATGCTCCCTTATTTTCTTTTATTTATAGTATTATTCTCTATTTTATTCCTGATATTGGTCATCTGTGCTTCTCTTTTTTTTCTTGATTAACCTTGCTAGGAGTATATAAGATTTATTAATCTTTTCAAAGAAACAGCTTTTGGCTTTTGTTAATTTTCTCTGTTGTTTTCTATTTTACGGATTTCTGCTCATATATTTTTTATTTCCTTCCACATAGCTATTAATTTAATTAAATTATATATGTTATTTGATTTTCTCTTTATTGCAATTTAAAGTGAAAACTTTCATCATTGATTTTACATCTTTCTCATTAAAATATAAGCGCTTACATGTAGACAAATGAAAATGAAAATATGACATGCCAAAATCTATGGGATACAGCAAAAGTGGTTCTAAAAGGGAAGTTTATAACAATTCTGGCCTACCTCAACAAAGAAGAAAAATCCCAAATAGACAATCTAACAGCACATCTAAAGGTACTGGAAAAAGAACAACAAACAAAGCCCCAAATCAGCAGGAGGAAAGAAATAATAAAAATCAGAGCAGAAATAAATGAAATAGAGACTAAAAAAATATAGAAAAAATTAATGAAACCAAGAGCTGGTTCTTTGAAAAGATAAACAAAACTGACAAACCCTTAGCTAGACTCACCAAGGAAAAAAGAGAGAAGGCTCAAATAAATAAAACCAGAAATGAAAGAGGAGAAATTACAATGGACACCTCAGAAATACAAAAGATAAGAGAATACTATGAAAAGCTATATGCCAACAAATTGGATAATCTAGCAGAAATGGATAAGAAACATACAACCTTCCAAAACTGGACCAAGAAGGAGTAGAGAATTTGAATAGACCACTCACTAATAAGGAGGTCGAAACAGCAATCAAAAACCTCCCCAAAAATAAAAGTCCAGGACCAGACGGCTTCCCTGGTGAATTCTACCAAAAATTCAAAGAAGACTTAATACCTATCCTTCTCAAACTCTTCCAAAAAATGGAAGAGGAGGGGAGGCTTCCTAACTCATTCTACAAAGCCGATATTATCCTGATACCAAAACCAGACAAGGACAACATAAAAAAGAAAATTACAGGCCAACGTCACTGATGAACATCGATGCAAAAATCCTCAACAAAATACTAGCAAATCGAATACAACAATACATTAAAAAGATCATACACCATGATCAAGTGGGATTTATTCCCCAAATGTAGGGATTGTTCAACATCTGCAAATCAATCAACACCACATCAACAAAATGAAGAATAAAAATCACATGATCATCTCAATAGATGCAGAGAAAGCATTTGACAAGATACAGCATCCATTTATGATAAAAACTCTAAGTAAAATGGGTATAGAAGGAAAATACCTCAACATAATAAAGGCCATATATGACAAACCCACAGCAAATATCATTCTCAATGGAGAAAAACTGAAAGCTATCCTTCTAAGAACAGGAACCAGACAAGGATGCCCACTGTCACCACTCTCATTTAACATAGTATTAGAAGCCCTAGCCAGAGCAATCAGGCAAGAAAAAGAAATAAAAGGATCCATATTGGAAAATAAGTAATGAAACCGTCACTCTTTGCAGATGACGTGATTTTATATACAGAAAACTCTAAAGAATCCACTAAAAAACTTTTAGAAACAATAAATGAATACAGTCAAGCTATGGGATACAAAAATCGGTTGCGTTTCTATACACTAACAATGAGGTAGCAGAAAGAGAAATTAAGAGCACAATCCCAGGGGCCAGCCCCATGGCTGAGTGGTTAAGTCCGCAAGCTCTGCTGCAGCAGCCCAGGGTTTCGCTGGTTCAGATCCTGGGCGTGGACATGGCACTGCTCGTAGGCCACATTGAGGTGGTGCCCCACACGACACAACTAGAAGGACATGCAACTAACATATACAACTATGTACCAGGGGGATTTGGGGAGATAAAGCAGAAAAACAAAAAGATTGGCAACAGTTGTTAGCTCAGGTGCTGATCTTTAAAAAAAAAAAAAAGAATACAATACCATTTTCAATTGCTACAAAAAGAATAATATACCTAGGAATAAACTTAACCAAAGTAGTGAAAGATCTGTACACCGAAAATTATAAAACATTGTTGAAAGAAATCGAAAAAGACACAAAGAAATGGAAAGATATTTCATGCTCTTGGATTGGAAGAATTAACATAGTTAAAATGTCCATACTTCCTAAAGCAATCTATAGATTCAATGCGATCACTATCAAAGTTCCAACAACATTTTTTACAGAAATAGAACAAAGAATCCTAACATTTATATGGAACAACAAAAGACCCCAAATAGTCAAAGGATTCCTGAGAAAAAAGAACAAAGCTGGAGGTATCACACTCCCCAATTTCAAAATATACTACAAAGCCATTGTAACCAAAACAGCATGGTGCTGGCACAAAAAGAGACACACAGATCAATGAAACAGAATCGAGAGCCCAGAAATAAACCCATACATTTAGGGACACCTAATGTTCGACAAGGGAGCCAAGAGCATATGATGGAAAAAGGAGTCTCTTCAATAAATGGTGTTGGGAAAACTGGACAGCCACATGCAAAAGAATGAAAGTAAACCATTACCTTACAACGTGCACAAAAATCAACTTAAAATGGATTAAAGACTTGAACGTAAGACCCGAAATCATGAAATTTCTAGAAGAATACATAGGCAGTACACTCTTTGACATCAGTCTTAGAAGCATATTTTCAAGCACCATGTCTGACCGGCCAAGGGAAACAAAAGAAAAAATGAACAAATGGGACTACATCAAACTAAAAAGCTTCTGCACAGCAAAGGAAACCATCAACAAAACACAAAGACAACCTAACAAATGAGAGAAGATATTTGCAAACCATATATCAGATAAGGGGTTAATATCTAAAATATACAAAGAACTCATACATCTCAATAACAGAAAAACCAACAACCAGAATAAAAAATGGGCAAAAGATCTGAACAGAGATTTCTCCAAAGAAGATATACAGATGGCCAACAGGCATATGAAAAGATGCTCAACATCATTAGCTATCAGGGAAATGCAAATCAAAACTACAATGAGGTATCGCCTCACTCTAGTCAGAATGGCTATAATTAACAAGACAGGAAATAGCAAGTGTTGGAGCAGATGTGGAGAGAAGGGAACCCTTGTTCACTGCTGGTGGGAGTGAAAACTGGTGCAGCCACTATGGAAAGCAGTACAGAGTATCCTCAGAAAATTAAGAATAGATCTCCCATATGATCCAGCTATCCCACTGCTGGGTATTTATCCAAAGAACTTGAAAACACAAAGGCAAAAAGGTACTTGCACCCCTATGTTCACTGCGGCATTATACACAATAGCCAAGACTTGGAAGCGAACTAGGTGCCCATCAAGGGACGAATGGATAAAGAAGATGTGGTATTTATACACGATGGACTACTACTCAGCCATAAGAAATGATGAAATCCGGCCATTTGTGACAACATGGATGGACCTTGAGGGTATTATGCTGAGTGAAATAAGTCAGAGGGAGAAAGCCAAATACCGTATGATCTCACTCATAAGTAGAAGATAAAAACAACGACAAACAAACACATAGCATTGGAGATTGGATTGATGGTTACCAGAGGGGAAGGGGGAGAGGGCGAAAGGGGTAATTAGGCTTACATGTGAGGTGATGGGCTATAATTAGTTTTTGGGTGGGGAACAAAAAATATATATATAAGCACTTACAGTTTATTCTCTCTAAGCACTGATGTAGCTACATTCTACAAATTCTGATATGTTGTATATTCATTATCATTTATTTTGAAGTAATTTCTAATTTTCCTTTTGATTTCTTCTTTGACCCATAGTTCATTTAGCAGTCTTCAAGACATCTTAGTGTTGTTAAGTTCTAACTTAACTCCACTGTGTAAGAAAATAACTTTGTAAAATTCCAATCTTTTGAAATTCCAGTCTTATTTTTTGGCCCAGGATATGGTCTATCTTGATGAATACTCTATGTGCACTTGAAAAGAATATGTATTCTGAAGTTGTTGGGTATAGCATTCTATAAATGTCAGTTAGGTCAAAGTGGGTTGATAATGTTCAAATCTTTTATATTCTTGAGTTTTCACCTAGTTTTTCTATCAGTAACTGAGAGAATGATGTTAAAGTCTCTATCTATGATTGTGAATTTGTTTATTTCTCTCCTTAGTTCTGTCGCTTTTTGCTTCCTGTATTTTGAAGCTCTGTTATAAGCTGCATACACACATGATTATGTCTTCCTATTGAATTGACCTTTTTATCATTATGAAATGCTGTAAATTCTAGTAATATTCCTTTGCTCTAAGTCCACATTTGTCTTGGGTTACTATAGCCACATTATATTTGTGTTGTTCAGTTTGCACAATATATCTTTTCACTTTTATTTTCAACCTCTCTCTTTATATTTACAGTGCATCTCTTATAGACTTCATAGGGTTGAATCTTGCTTTTTTATGCTATCTGTCAGTGTCTGCCATTTAATTAGTGTTCAATTTATTTAAACTTAATATTGGTATAGTTAAATTTTGGTTTCCCATTTTGCTATTTGTTTTCTATTTGCCCCATCTTTTTCCTTCGATTCTCCTTCCCTACATTATTTTGAGTTCATCACATTTTTTAAATATTTATTTTAATTTCCCTGTGGATTTAATTCTACCTTTTTGTATTTTTAAGTTATTGCTCTAGGTATTATGTGACTTCTTAACTTACCCCGCCTACTTAGAGTGAATATTTTACACCTTCTTGTAAAATATAAACAGCCAGCGACAGTAAAATTCCATTAATGCCCAGTCATATATTATATATCCACTATATTATAAATACCAAAATACAATTTTATAAATTTTGCTTTAAACAGTGAGTTCTTTTTTTCAATTGGAAGAAAAAATATTTTATATTTACCCACTTTTCTTTTTTAACTATTTCTAACTCTGGTTTATTCCTTCTGTTGATCTGAGTTTGTACTAGCTAACATATCCTTTCAGCCTAAAAAGTGTCCTTCAACATATCTTCAGCAAGTCAGCTTTTACCTTCCTTTTTGAAGGATATTTTTGCTAGATGTAGAATTTTGGATGAACTGAATTTATCATTCAGCACTTTAAAGATGTTGTTCCATTGTCATTGTCTCAACTGTTTCTGTTGAAAAGTCAGCGATTATCTGTATCACTGTCCCCTTATATGATGTATTTCCCCTCTGACAACTTTTAAGGATTTTCTCTTTATCACGGGTTTTCAGAAACTTAGCTAAACTGTGCCTATATGTGGTGGATTTTTTGCACTTACCTTGCATGAGCGTTGCTGAGCTGCTTAGATCTGTAATAATGTTTTCCATCAAATTTTGAAATTTTTCATCTATTTTTCTTCAACTGCTTTTTTCTTCATTTGTTTTCTCTCTCTTCTTCTGGGAACCCAATTACATGTATGTTAGCCTGTGATATTTTCCCACAGGATCTGAAGTTCTTTTTCTCATTCTTGTAAAAATTTTTTCCTGTCTCTTCTTCAGACTGGACAGTTTCTATTGGTTCTTCAAATTTCCTGACCCTTTATATTGCTCTTAAGCCTATCTAGTGAATTTTATTTCAAATATACTTTCCAGTTCTGAAATTTCCATTTGGATCATTTTTGTAGTGTCTATTTCTTTGCTGTAATGCTCCATCTGTTTGCTCCTTATGATTATTTTATCCTTTAAGTCTCTAAACAAATATATTACAGCTGCATTATAGTCTTTGTAACATCTGAGTAATCTTGGGTCATTTACTATTTGGTCACATTTTCCTGATTCTTCATATGTCTAGTAATCTTTTATTTATACTGCACATCGTAGAGGATACATTATAGACTGGTTTCTGTTATTTTCCTTGAACCGTATTGAATTTTCTCCTAACTGGCAGTTAAATTAGTGGCTGTTGACCTTGAACTTGTAGAGGCTTGGTTTAATGCTTCAATGGGGTCTTTTTCAGTTTTGTCAGTAGTCCTAGGGCAAATCCCTTAAATATGATATCTAGTCTTTATACTTAAGGCATGACTTTTCTACTAATTTAAGTGGAAATCTTGGAAAATGATCAAGCCCCTCCTACTTAGCAGGACTAAAATTCTAAACTCTGTCTCCATGCAGGGGACAGGAGCTGAGGTCTCTGTTCTATGCTTTCAGTCTCCCAGCTGTAGTTTTCCACCAGGTTCCTTGAAGTCTTCCTACACTGTGCAGGTCAGGGGTCAGCCAAGGATTTGAGAAGATGATATAAGCAGGTTTGGGGCCTACACCCTCTAAGATCTCTCTTTCTGAGATTTCTGCCCCTCAATTTCCAGTCACTGTGATAGCCCCCAAACTCTACCCTCCAAATCCTCAGGCCAGTAAGACTGTGACTTTCTGCTTGAGTTCTAGTTGTCTTGCAATGGGTGGATTAGAGAGTATCCTCAGGAAAATCCATAAACATATTGATTTCATCCAGTGTGGTTCCATATTTCAAGGGTCAAATTCCCTCCAGTTTCTGCCTGCTATGTTCTCTCTCCAATACACTTAAATAGTTGTCCTTTAATATTTTGTTCTGAGTTTATCATTGCTATCTGTAGGACGACAGTCTAATACAAGCCACTCCTCCACGACCAGAACCAGCACATATATAGGTAACTTTTTCATTTGATTTCACCTAGGTGAGATCTGCCTTCTCCACTTGCAGCAAAGATTACAGCAGTTTGAAATTTTGGGGCAAACCTTTCATTTTTGAATCATTGGTTTCCACTTCTAGATCATCATTGCTTTACTAAAAAGTAGATGCTCCAAAGAGGGAAGCAAAAGCTTGCCTTCCTTGAAACAATCTCAAGTGAAATACCATGTCTGCTTTTGTTGAATTTATTATTTTTAAGAGAAAACCTTAGGGCGTCAGCCTTCTAAAGCGCTTCAGCCTGAAAGATGTGCGTTTACTGTCCATGCGTCCTCCCAGTTTTACAAATAACCCCTTGAAAACATCCCCATGACTGATCATTTAGTCAACAAGTAAACAAAGGAAACCTTTGTTTTAATTAGTTTTGCTGGGTACACTGGACAAATTAAAGGAAGGAGAGCCAGGTAAAAGAACTTAGTGAGCTGGGAGATGTGGGGTGTTGATTTTGTAGGATGTGGTTTAGAGATTCCTGATGGGAATGGCCCGTACCATGAGAGTTCCGGGTGGGTGCCATGCCACACAGGAAACAATTGTAGCCTGCCCCTGGGAGTAAGCCAGAGAGCTAACAAATTCAGTGTGCATTGAAATGCTTCATCAACACGCCTTCTGCAGGGCCTGCCCTCTCTGCTGGGTCACTGACCTTTATAAGTGCACAGTCATGGCCACCGCCTGACAGGCATGAAAAGAAGACAGACAATGGACGAGAAGGAGACACGCACAGAGGGGGAAAACGCACTCATTCAAGGGATTTACTGGTCAGGGATGTCATGTCCTATGTCCAACTCCAAAATGCAAGTGACGGTGTTTAAACCATGCAGATCAGGCTGAATAAATAAAAGGAATGATTACTATCAACATAAAAGTGTTCCTGAGAATCCTGATCAGTTTTGTGGCAGCACAGAACAATGTGGAAAGTTGCTCTTTGCTATAAAATTTTTCACCAAGTTCTAAAAGCTTTAGATCATTAAAATTGATTAGAGTGTCATACAGCTTGATTTCAAAGGCATTCCAGACTCCAGAGACAGCATCATATAGCGGCTTGCAAGCAGGGGAAAAAAAGTTGAATTTGGATCCTGCATTTGTCACAAAGTAGCCATGTAACCTTTGGCCACTTCCTGCAAACCACCATTCTCTGTCTGTATATCAAGGAGGTGCTCTCAGAGCACAATGATCCTATTTCTCTGATATTTTAGGACATCTGTGTTTGTTACTGTCCTTTTGCGTTCTCAGACGATTTGTACAGTTTCTTGTTCAGGGAGTTTAAAAGCCTTGTTAACACAGTGATATTCAAAATGAGCTCCTGGAATGCTAAATGTTCCCTCAGTTCAGTAAGATGTCCTATATTATTTTACATATTGGAATTCCATGCAGGCTTTTATTTATTTTTGTTTTATTTTAAAATAATTCCTCTCTTTACTTGGGGGGGAAAGCATTTGAAAACCTGTTCTCAAGGATGTTCCTTCTACCTCCAAAGGTCTATAATTCTTGTAATGGAAAAGGAATGCATAAATTTATACCTTTTATTGATAAATATTTTTCAGAGGATCCCAACAGTGATATTAAATTACATATCTCTCCTATTGATTCTTGACCAAAATACTATTCTGATAGAAAAATAATGTAACACTGATGCATATGGAAAGATGCATGTGTTGTGAAAAGCCTAGTCTGGAATGGGAGCACTGTTCGAGATTGCATACACACACCTCCCCACTAGATAGTCCTATAGAGTGATTTTGTCAGCTGATTCTGTCCACACTTCATGGTCTCTAAGCCTTACCACCCTCATCTGGTTACATTAGCCCAAGGGCATCTCAAAAACGGCATCTTGCCTGGCATTCCACCCCTAAGTGACTAACAACTCATTTTCCTGGGGAACCTCTCCTAATTATCAGTTCAGAGAAAGCAACACTAACTGAACCCAAACATAATTGTGTATATAAATCTGCAGGAAGAATAAGCATATGATGCATTTCAAAGCCAAATACAAGTGATTTCTATTATTGATCACTGACAATAATTTTTCTCACTACTCCCTTCTATAAATACAAGGTAACTAAACAGGTAACGTGTGGGAACAATCTGCCAGTGGGTTCCTAAATCCAAAGCACATATCTGATACTTATAGTAGCTTTCACTCGAGAAACTACTCTCATATGTGGTTGTAATTCTTTTTACTTTTTATTCTCACTTTGCAAAAGTAAAGAAATTTAATCCTGGAGAGGATGACATCCAAGGTCATTTTAAGACATAGGTAATTGTCCTTCACTGCTAAAGAGACTGAGGTCTCTATGAGCAAACAGAAGTATCTGACTTGGTGTTAAGGTGAAAGCTTTGTCCATCTTCTGGAAGAACAGGATGGTACTTCCTTGTTAGTCCCTAAGCCTGTGTGGTTGGAATAACTGTTCTCAGGGCTTATGAGAAACACTGGAGGAGCAATCACTGTGTTTAATATATTTACTCCCCAAATACAAAGGTGCTGGACTACCCTCCAGGGACTTTTATTCTGTTGCATAAAATCTCACGTTATCATTCATGTAGCCTAAACTACCACAGTCATATGCTGAACACTTTGCACTGTTAGATTTTTTTAGATATATTTTTAGTTTGTTCTTGATTTCTCTACTCCTTTTTAAAGTTTTTCTTACTGGGGGAGAAGGGAAGCCACATTTAAAAGTAATAGAGACAACTGTTAGACAGAATTCTGAAGGAAGTGAGTGTACTCACCCCACCCACTTCATCAGGAGAAGCTTCCTGTGTGAGGTGGGATTTGAGTCATATTAATTTGTCCCAGACCACACCAAAATTAAGCTGTTCACGTCCGAAACATTCCATGAATTCAGTTGCGAGGAGGAATTTGTTCAGCCATGTTATGGATTCATATTTCTCGCCTCTCCCAAGAAGTTCTGGGTGTCCTTATAAGGGAGAACGCCTCTGTTTCCCACAGTGTGGAGAGCTAAATAAATACTCTCTCACAGTCAATGCAGAGGTAACTTTTTTTTTAATGGATTAAAAAAAAAAAAAAGCAGTTCTGAGAGTCCATCACTGTTTCAGCATCCCCATTCAGAGAGGGAGCTTTTGTCTCTCTCTCAGTGGGAGCTGCCATTTTAATGGGGCCTCCAGCAGGGCCTAGTTTGATGATGTGAAGTAGGCCTGGAAGAATCGAGGGATTTTTTTTAAATTTAGATTTTGGTTAATTTAACCATACTGGCTTTCAAATGAACTGAAATTTAAAAAGTGAATCTATAGCAAATGTCCCTCATAAGCTACTACCAGATAATTTCAGCAATTTCCCACTTCTGCATGTGAAAACCAATCTCTTGAAGTTCTAATAGGCCTTACCCACCCTCCCCACCCCCAACTATTTGCAAAGATGAAAATCGGGAGAATTTGTTCTTAAGAATATGCCTACGTATGCACACATACCCGACACAAACACGCACTTCTAATTGCTACATGAAAGCATCTTCCAAAAATTGCTTTTAGCTGATTGGTGACACCAAGCCAGGGTTGGGATGGTTTTGTGGTAATTCTGGGGTTTCCCTTTTGCCCTGAGTCAGGAGCACAAAGGTCCACGGAGTACCCCCCACCCCACAGCCTCGGGAGTGCCAGTCACTCCCTACGCCCTTGTCCTACAGGAGGACGCCAACCTCCCGCAGCACTCTCTCTAGATACAACTGTTTCTCTCAGTAACCAGGCCAGAACCTGCAGAGCCAAACTGGCCCGCGGGCCGCTTTCCGCAGGCCCTGGCGCCGGACCAGCTCTGCCCGGGCCCGCCCCGCGGCCTCACGGCCACACACTGGCCGCGCCTGGCAGCTGCGCGCCCAGATGCCAACCGCTGGAATGTGTTTTATGTTCCCGAGGCTCTGCCTGGCCGGCCTGGGGGGAAGGCGCTTCCCTGGCCTCGCCGGCTTCTGCGCCGGGCGGCGGCAGCGGGGGCAGTGCTGTGCGTGCGATCGGTTTACAGAGGAGCCGTGGCCCCTCGCAGGAGCGGCTCGCTTGCTCTAATTCTGCGCAGGGTGCGCACACTGAGCTCCTTTGTGGGGCTACGGGACCCCGGTTCTCTTCGGCCTAGATTTGTTTTAGTAAATGGCCGACTGCGTGGGCATGCTGTACCACCCGAGTACCCGGGTATCCCCTTTGTGTGTGTGTGGGGGGAGGGGGGGTGCGCGTGTGTGAGGTCATGTTCGTACGTAAAAGCCCTCACTCTTTGCAGAAATGAATGAATGGATGAATACATGAATGATTTTTTTAAAAGAGGGTGGAAGAACTGATGCATTTCCGAAAAAGGCAAATATCTGGGGAAGTATGGCAGACCACTTGTGCTGTTATAACATACCCATTCCTGATTCCACTATTGGGACATTTACAGGAAGATATCTTACAGTCAGGCAAGAGCAAACAAGAATGTGCTCCCTCACTGAGTTGAAAGTGGAGAGAAAAAAAAGAAAAACAGCCCCTGTAAAATAATTTGAAATTCGGCTTTGCCTTTTTCCCAGTAACTGTGTTGTCTGGGGCCTGAGGGTGGGAGTGGAAAAACCCCAGTCAGTCTTGGAGCTGCGCGTCTCAGAAGTGGCTGTGAAGTCTCGCAGGCGGTCTGTGCTTTGTGTTTGTTTCAGACATCAAGTTTCAATTCGCCGTATGTAGTAAAATTTGATATCATTTCATTGTAGCTTATCAAAATATTAATTCTGACTTTTTTGTTGGGGAGTTGGGTTGTTTGGGGGGAGTTATTCTGGTTTTTTGATTTGTTCATTTGCTTCAATGACAAATTGGTACAAAGGTTCTCCTGCCGGCCAGTGGAGCCTTGGAACGTCAAAGCATGAGACCCTCCACCACCAAGAGCTTGAATGAGGATACAAAAGTCATTTTACGTCTCTTTGCCTTTTCTGTGTTTCACAGAGAAAATGACAATGGCAGATTCAAGAACGAGGATATCTGAGCCAGGAATGAAAAGGCAGGTACTGCAGACCCAGTTTAACACACAATTCATTTTTGGAGAAGACATGTAAAAGTGGATGTCCACTTATAAAGTATAATTTTAAAAAGTTAAAATTATAAATGTATTACTTTCTTGTAAAAAAATACAAAACAGAAATATTTAAAATAAAAAATGCAAATTACCCCCATTCCCACTCCCCAAGAATAGTCCCTTAAAAAATCTACGAGGGGCCAGCCCAGTGGCACAGCGGTTAGGTTCTCACGTTCCACTTTGGCGTCCCGGGGTTCACAGTTCGGATCCCGGGTGCGGACATGGCACCGCTTGGCAAGCCATGCTGTGGTAGGTGTCCCACGTATAAAGTAGAGGAAGATGGGCACGGATGTTAGCTCAGAGCCAGTCTTCCTCAGCAAAAGGAGGAGCATTGGCAGCAGATGTTAGCGCAGGGCTAATCTTCCTTAAAAAAAAAAATTTTAATCTATGAGTATCATTCCAGTCTTTTTATACACACACGTATATAATATATGCATATATAATATAGATGTATTATATATGCATGTATAAATGAAATATATAGTTAATGTATCTAGATAGAGAGGATTTATTCTTTTTTAATGAGCTCATTAAATATATTGTTCTGTAACTTCTTTCTTTTTATTCAAAGATATACATATATACCAGTATATATATTCTTTTAATAATTCTATAATATTCTGGAATATCAATGGATGGTGGTTTATTTAGTCCTTCCTGTGTTTATGGTCATTTAAGTTATCCCAAATTTCTCAGAAATATAAATAATGCTGCCATAAAGATCCTTGCATATTCATCATAAATTTTCAGCATCTTGTATTTAGATGCAGTTGCCTCTGTGGAAACTGAAACCATCAGTTGAGCAGACAGAGGCAGCAAGAAGTGCAGTTCGTATAGGTGTTGCAAGTTGCAAAGCAGTGAGTTGCAGCTAGCTTATAGAAACAGAAAGCAGACTCATTAAAAGTTGTCTTTGGGCATATAATGTGTTATTTTTCATAGTCGTGAGACCCTTTGTTCTCGCAATATCTTGTTTCAGATGACATACCTTTGGATATGCAAAGCTCGGTCTCCAACCTTGTCCCTAAACTGAGTGTGGAATTGGATCTACCCTATAACTGAGATAATGATGAGAAGGGTGGGAGTAGTCACAGTGTTCTCTGCAGCTAAAAAGATTTCAGCAGTTGCTACAACCTGAAGCCACGTTTGTCTCTATTTCTCAAGGCCTGAAATTGAAAATTAAAACGTATTTTTCCTTCAGTTTGATCTCCTATTTTACTTTCTTTTATTGTATATTCTTTTTGAAGATCCCCTTACATCCTTATTAATTGGGTCTGGATTCATTCTTTTATCCATTCAATTATTGATATACATTGGGATATAATAGAGCTCAATAATCTTTGGTATACTAGGAAAAAGTCATCGCCGTTTACCATCTGAGCCAATGAATCCTTTCTACTCATCTATTTTTTATATTTTAAGTGATTTTACAAAAAATTATAGATATAAAGGAATAGTGAAAAAACAATTTTGTCAGAAATTTTAATAAGAATTTAAATATAGCAAATTCAAATTTATATTCCATCCTTTCCTGCTTGTGAAGGTATATATGCCCAAAATGGGCAATGTCTTTAAAATTCAACTAACTGTTCATCACCTGTCATGCAGGAGCCTGGATCGTATCTGTGCTGTAAATAATAATTCCAGATTCAAATACCACTTTAATAGGTTTTAGCTTATAGTTATTCCTGGTTCTTATTGTGTTTGGCGTTATCAAAATGCAATACAGGTCTGAAACATATATCTAAGATAAAATTGGTCTGTCATATTGGTTTCTGCACTAGATAGAAATGGAAATTAACAGATTATTGTCTGCACATACTTGAAACCAAATGTCATATATTTCCGGGAATCATCCAAAATCTTACAGTGTTTAGTTTTCCTTTGTGTATGAGTGTGAATACCAAGTATTAAATTTCAGCGTGCCTCCTGCTGTCAGAGCTGTCTGACCTCTAATGACCCCTCTCCTCCCAGTCAAAACGGTCCTGATACCATCCTAGTAGCAGCCTCAGTATAAAAGTTGAGGGACCTTCAGGAGCCTGCAGTAGGCAGGCCACCAGGTCCAGAAGGACTGACCATGGGTCTCTCCCTCATTCCTTTGGGAATTTCTCATGGGAATCAGAGTCTCTTCCTCCTTGCTGCTGCACCAAGGGCTTATTTTTCTTCCCTTTCCCTGTTGCCCTTTGCCGACCCTTACTTTCTTTTCTTTCTTGCAACCCAGGGGTCAGACCATCACGGGATTTTGTGGTTTTATCATACAAAGGTGACTCAAAGTCCCTTCAAGACTGGACTAATTGCTTCCATGGAATAATTTAATCCACATCCTTTGCAGACTATAAATCAGAGAATAAGCTATAAACCATTTTCACATAAAAGGCAAATCTAAGCTGCCGCAAATGTCATTAATAGAGACTTGTGTGCCACCATTTAGTCTAGTGGGAAAAGCTCTAGGCTGGAGGTGCAAATGCTGGCTCTTCTCCCTACCAGGTGGGTGCCCTTGGGCTGCTCTCTTAACCTCTAAGCCTCAGTTTCCTCTCAGTAAAATGAGCACAAAACTCACCTCACAGGATGACGTCAATGATTAAAAGAGATTAAAAGAGAAAAATCTCTATAAATGTGCCTACCACAGTGCCTGGTCCACTGTAGGAGGGGCCATTAGCATTTATGACTTCTACATCCTTTCAAAAACAATCGCATTTTGAGAATAATAAAACTACATCTTGCACAAGATTTATTAGTCCTTCCAAAGTTCCAAGATTTTACTTTGTAATAAAAAATTTTTCTCTTATGTAATCCCATTTTAGGTCAAATGTGGTGGTTTTATGCAAAGTAACTGGTAAAAATTTAAATAATTTTGCTAGTGTTTATATAGTTTTATTAGGTTTTTGTATATCCTAATTTATTAACAGAGGAAAAATTAAGTACATGTATTTGATTGCTGAAAGAGAAGAGAATTTTTTCAATAAAATTACTAAGAAAAATGCCAATTTCCATTTTTCCAGAATATCCATTTTTATGGAATGTCTGTAGTCCTGAGTCAGGCCGTAATGGCATGTTTTACTGAATTTGAGTCCCAACTACTTTGGAAAGCTAGTCTGCAACCTTGAATTCAATCAAAGACCTTTGAAATTAAGGGTGCTTGTGTGTGATTATTTGCATCCAGTTAGAATGATCTTTTTACTTAGAACTTAAATGATCCGTTTAATTTTTTCTCTTTTAATCCATTATTCACCATCATTGCTTCTACTCTCCTACACTCCCTACGATTCTCTCCTCCGTCATCCCTACCAAACTGTCAAATGAAATCAATGATCTGTGAGTAGAAGGACGCCTCAAATTTGTTCCCAGTCTACATGGTCATCTTCATTTGAATCTTGCTATTATCATTTTTTGATTTGTCTTATTCAAAGTTCCATGAGTCCAGAGACATTATCAGCTTCTAAGATTACTGTACCTACAGGGAGTACTTAGCACAGTGCCTGACATATATTTAGTGCTCAGTAAAAGTTTGTGGAATGAATGAAACACTTTAAGGTTTCTTACCATGATTTAATAATGCAAATACCTTCAATAATAATGTAATCTGCATATCCATCACTAAAGCCTTAATTGACTCAAAGTATTTAAATGTCCCCTAAGTGCCACAACCATACTAGTCACCTCCCCACAATGCACTTAGCAGCTATGATAAAAACTCATTTTTCTGATGTTTTTCTGAAAGCAGGTTTTATTTAGGGGGAGGCAAAGGATGTGTCTGGAGATACGGGGCATCTTGGGAGGGAAAAATGTACAAGGAAAAACCAATAATAAGAATAGCTTTCCTTTACTGAGTCCTAACTACTCATAGCAGACGTTATCTCATTTAATCTTCAAACCACCATGCTGAGGTTATTTCCATTTGACAGATAAAGAAACTGAGGCTCATAGACATTAAGGAACTTCCCCAGTTCATGCAGCTAATATGTGGCAAGGCCAAGCTTTGAAACAGTTTGCTGACCCCAAAGCCTTGCCTCTGGTCACAATGCTTCTGGCCTTTACTTCTCCAAGGGGCAGAGGGTTCCCAGGACAAGGTGAGGTGGGGGTAGAAGCAGAGAGAAGCATGAGCTGGTGGTGCCACCCGGATCAACCTCATCTACATCATCGGCTTGTTTAGAGTAAGCTCTGTTCAGGTGGAAAGGTAATTAATAGTCCTAGAGCTTAATTAGCCAATTTCACTCTTTCTAACTGAAAGTCACTCAGGACAACCCCAAATATTAGATAAGATGTTCACCCTTGGAGGCTCATAACTAAACGCTGGAATTTGTGCAGCAAATACCACGGGTCCTGAGATGTGGAACTATTTTGTGAAATATGCATTAGCTATAATGCAAGAATCTTATGTTGTCTACCTCTGAGGTTAGTTCAGCTGCTTCCCAGTCTTCTGAAAAAGCAATGGTAAATGCTAGAAAGCTAGAAATGTGTGCAAGGTAGTGTGTACAAGGAGTCTCATGGTGTCACACAGATTCTGAGGCTTCAAATCAGGCCAACGGATGCCTGCGTGAGGAAGTGGACCCAGAAGCAGAGAGCTCTGACTTCCTGAATAGTAGGATGTACACACACCAGGCATGTCTAATGAACCAGTGGAGCTGGCCCCAGGACTTGGTTTGCAAGAGGACTTGTGTCTGAAGAAACAGAGGAGGGAATGGACTTTTAGAGGAAGAAGAACGAAGAGAATAACGTAGTGTGTGTCATGGGTTCTAGTTCCTCACCTCAGCCCCACGGACTCCTCTCTGAGCCCTGTGGAGGCAGAAACAGAAGGAAGAGTTTTCCTGTGGAACTCTGTGAGGCAGGAGGTACGAGCCACACTGCTTGGGACATAGATACCAAGTATGACAGCCAAGGAGGAAGGTTGGACACAGCAGCATTCGCATCTAGAGGGCTCTGGGGGATACTGCTGTGCCCTGGCATGTTAGGGACTGGCAGCTTGGAAGGCATGGAGGGACCTCTATCCCAGGTGAAGGCATCAGTGCCCACAGGTGGGCAGTGGCCATGGGATGGTGGTACCATTCAATGCCTTCAAAGTTGGCTGAAACCAACAGAGAAGCTGCAGCAAAATCACAGGAGGATATTGGGGGTGAGTCCCCTTTAGAAAATCCCGAGGTCTTTTGTGAATAAATAGGTGAGATTTCAAAGTTGCTATAGATTCTGTGTTTGGAGATAATCGAAAGAGCCCTATGCCTTCAATGATTACTTAAAACATGATCTCCAAAGACAATATATTGTCCAGAAAATAGAATTTTATGCTATTAAAAATAAGTTTTGAGACTCCCAGATCCACTTATGAAAAAATGGCCAGGACCCTCTCACTTCTTTCTCATCTTTCTTAACCTTAACAGCTCCTGCCCCTTTCTATCGTGCTGGCTTTTCTTCTTCTCATTCCTGACTATCCACACCCCACATTTCCTTGATGATGGATGCATTGGGCTTCTCCTGACTTGGCCTTTGTATTTCTTGAATACTGTTTACTATGGGTTACCCCAGCCCTCCTCAGTGTAGGCCGCTCTCAGGAGGAGCCCCATTTCTCCACCCAGCTTTACCAAGCTTCTTACAAGTGGAGTCAAAATTATAGAGAAAAACTCTTTGCACACTAAGGTTTAGTGAAAGCAGACAAGTAATTGAGACCCTCCACATAAATACAAAAAAATAGACATCCATAGTTTACGTGATACATGCTTCTAGGTTAAAGAACAGTATATTACAAACATAAATGACACTTTCAGAGAAGCATATTGTATATATTATAATTCCTAACATTGTAAAACAAGAATGTTAGAAGTCCCCTAAAGAGAGAAGAGACCATCTGTGGGTTTATGACATGAAGCAGATGGAACAGCATCTGAGAAGTGCTTAAAAGTTTCTCTTCCTGATATTGCCATCAATTCAATCATCACTTGAGTAGTCTGAGAAGGAGTGTTTTCAAATCCTAAAGTGACACAGTATTTAGGAGGTACCATTGAAATGATGGAGTACATCAGAATTCACCCCAAGACTGACCACCAACTGTGCTCCCAGCATATACATCATCTCATATGTTGTCAAATGTAACCCAGTATCCCACCCAGGGCAAAGTAGCTAGGAGAAGTAACTGTTTCCCTTCCAGTTTCTCCCTGATGTCACTATTTCCATTATTGTCTAGCAAAGTATTGTTTTAAAATTTTTTACATAGCATTCCAAGGTTGTCAAATGGAAAGAATCAAATAAAGGAAGCAAATAATCTCACCCTTCTATCAAAAGAGACTTTGACTCCATCATGCAAACTGGCCGTCTTAAAACACAACAGCTACCCAATGTACCATGGGGCCCATGAATGAGAGCCCTGAGGGGCCTTGCGATCTGCATTTTAACATACTCCACAGGTATTCTTTGGCACACTGAAATTTGACAACAACTCCCCCCCAGAATATTCTAGTTTTCTATAAAAATAGGAGAAAATGCTCCACAAACATAATGTTATTATGCTCCCCATGCAATCTTGGAGATTAAAATGAACAGACTCAGGATATTTGTTGTTTTGTTTAAGAGGTTTTATTATTTTTTTTAAGGGAGTAAAAGATACACAGATAGTTCAAGAGGAAAGCATGCATGATAAAGAGCTAAGGAAATGAGTTCTACATGTCCTCCAAAAGGGGATTAATACAGTAGGACCTACACATTTTACAACCTGGATTAAGCCTGTTCTATGGCGTCATACAGTTTGAATTTCTGAGAGAAGGATTACTTTGCTGGGAAATCAAAGCAAAAGAGCTTCCAAAATATCATATGTCTTTTCCCACAGACATAATGCACAAAAAACTATTTAGGCGAATTCACCCAATGGACACTGTTTATTAGAACATGTTTCAGTAAAGCCTCTTTGGACTAGATCAGCTCATAGCAGCTCAAAATGGAATGCCCAAACATTGGAACAGCTGCTCTATAAGTAAAATATCTGGTTACATTTTCGTTAACCAACCAACTATTCAGAATATCTTGTCAGTGTGTCACACAAACATACAAAGTCCTGTAAAACTATTCAAAATCTACTAAAATCCAATAAATAGGAATGGATCCTTCTTCTAAGAGGGTTCAGATTCGGTCACAAAGCCCTTCTCCACATCCTTTGCTCAAGTTTGCAGAGTGAATCAGCGCATTTATTTATTTGTTTGTTTTACCTTGTGCTACAGCTAGCCTCAGAAGCCTCCTGAAACTCCCTGTGATGTCCTGGCCTGTCCCTGGGTCCTGGGAGCCTACCAGGCCTCAGGCACTAAACGGTCTCACCAGCCAACTTCAAACCCAAAAGACTGACATTGCTCTCCTAGAAGGCTCCTGGAAAGATGTGTGTCTACCCAGGTAACCCAATCTAGTCCTGAGCTTCCCTGAGAAAAAGACTCTGTATGCACAGACCATTAATCAAGCCAGATCTAGTCCCTTCTTTTCTGCCTTTTGAAGTAATGGTAATCTAATGCAGAAATCCTTAAAAAGGGCTCCGTGGACGGGCTTCACTGATTCAATGAAATGCTCGAGATTGTGTGTGAAGATTTTCTATGTAAATATGAATATTTCCCTAAGGAAATTGTCTACAGCTTCCTACAGTTTATCAAAAAGTTCTGTGACATTAAAGGTTATGACAGTCACACCTAAAGGTTGAATGTAATAGAGTTGGGTTAGAATCTCCTCATGTTTATTGACTTACTTTATAGTTTGAGCGTCCACTTCTTTGTGTCTTGTGTACTATCCATGTATTGAGAAAAAAGTAAGCAGCTTGCCTTCTGTATCAGTTAGGAATTGGCTTTGCCTGCTAGTGATACAGATCCTGTCACAGTGGCTTAAACAAATTGGGGATTTATTCTTTCTTGTAAAAGAAATCTGGGAAAGGAAATCCAGAGTCTTTATGCAGCCAACAAGACACCATTGGAAACACAGGCTACTTCTGTCTTTCTGCTCTGACATCCTCAGCACTAGCCTTGCACTGTACTAAGGCAAGAGAGCTGCCATCTGTCTGTTTTTCTTTAAAAGAACTTTACATCCTATTGGCCAGAACTTAGCAGCAAGGGAGGTTGAGAAATAAAATCTTTAGATAGGCCACTTACCTCCCCCACCCCATAAAAACTCAGGTTTTAGTTACTAAGGAAGAAGGGGGAAACACAGTCAATAGGCAACCAGCAGTCTTCTCTGTCTTATGAAAACAGATGTTAATGAAGTTATTTTCTGCTTAGGGTTCCTTGGGGAGAAATTCCTTGTAACACCTATTCATTCAAGAAAGCAGAAGCATGTCTATGCAATACACTTCTGCATGTTCGCGAATCTCTCTCTGTCTCTCTCTCACACACGCACACACATACACACAACACTGCCAAGGCACTTGAAGCTGAGTAAAGAACAGCCGACAGACTCCAGCATGGCGTCCACATCCACCCGTCCCAAGCACCCCTCCCCTCGCGCAGCGTTCTACCTGCTGCCACACACCCCCGAGGGAGAAGTGGGCACTTCTCTCCTCCTCTGCTCTGTTTCCCTCAGTCGTTGAGAAAAACAAGCAATGAACCTGTCTCTGCCATCGGAGAACTCCGCCTTTGTCCCCACGCAGTGGCTGCGCTCAGCCGTTCCTTGGATCTACCTGAGCCTGCTGGTGAGCTGAGTTCACTTTATTCAAGCCCAGTTCAGCCTGTTTGTAAGATGGGGTCGGAATCCCGAACTCTGGATCTCCTTCCATATTCTGCCTCACTTACTATGATTTACATGGTGGACCAGATGGGCTGCTTTCCTGTCTTTTGTGAGAAAACACTCAGAACCCCATTTGTCTGTCTTCCCCTTGAAGGATTCTGATTTATTACCCAGAATGAGTTCTCAAGATGACATCAGCCAGTCCACGGGAGAGGGGTGCATGTGTCCTCCAGTGGTCAGATGGGACGGGGCTGTTCTAAGGCCAAATATTTCTGTGTCCTTGAGCAAATCACTTCTGCTTCCTAAGCTGCCATTTCCTCATAAATAAAATGGCGGTGATCGATCGTATCTGCTCCAAACTGGAGAGATGAAGCTCTCTCGCCTGAGAGGTAGTATTTTCCACTGGTGATTTCATCTTCCTAACTCCTTCAGCATGAATAGAGCATCACCAGTTGAGAGCAGGCCGCCCGCTGCTGTGCTATTTGCTCTGCAGAGTTTCACTTCCAGTCCCTGGATGTAAGAGGGGCTTTAGGTCCTGCGGGGGGAACTAGAGAGAGGCCGGGCCCCAGTCCGCTGGGTAAAGGACAGACAAGTTTCTGACCTCCACGGATGGTCTGTTGCAACCTCTCAGCCAAGAAGCTGATGGCTGCAGGATGCGCCCTGAGCTACAGGAGAGGTGCAGTTAGGGGAGGAAATGGGGCCCCCCGGGAACTGATGTGGTCATCCTCGGGACGAACTAGGGAATGCATTTGTCCAGAATGGTTTCTCTATTTGGTTTTCTGCCTTGAGAACTATAAAGGTCACAAACGCTGTGTGGAAGGGGGCTCTTTAAAAACAATTAAACTGAAAGTCCCTAGATGCTGCTGGCTGAGCAGTCTCTCTCCTCTGCCTGCCAGAGAATACAAGCCCTGTCTGACTTCCTGTGAAGCTAGTCAGGGCAGAACATCTTTTCTCCGGATCCTCTTCTCAGCAGCAGCCACAGCAGTAAATCTTCAGAGAAGCCTCATTAGGCAAGTTCCTTTTTGAACTCCCTCCACCCTCCAGACCTCTCGAAACCACCACCGCCATTCTAGCATGTTATTATTTTTTCCTCCTAGGCTTGCATTTTCCTCACTCCTGGCACCTAGGCCTCCCTGTGCTGCTCACTTTCCTTAATGGACTCTTCTCTAGCTGGAATCTCTCCAAAGGGTGTGTCGTGCAATCAAAAACTTCCCTTTTTGTTTTATCGCATCACTGAACATACCAGATAAGGCCCAGTTAAGGCAGGGCGGGAGGGGTCTGGGCTGAGTTGGGCTGGTGGAGGGTAGGGAGGCAAGTGAAGGGGGCATAGGAAGGAGGCAGAAGAAATCTTCACATCAGCTCTTAAGACCATGTAGGGACAGCAAATACAGACACATGGGTATGTGGTATGGCCTCACCCCAGCCTCCCCAGCCGCTTGTCAGGAAGCTGCACACCCGCATTCAAACCTGTAGTAAATGACTGTCCACAACTTGAAAAGAGCATGTAGAACAAACCAGACGCAAGATACAGTGAGACACGGACACCAGGGCATTAAATAGTTAATTTTTAGCAAACCCAAATTGCATTTCCATCATGTGCAAGCAGTCAGCTGCTATTGTAGGTCACCAAGATACAACGCATTATTTCTACAGTTTGTGGAAAACATTAGGCAGCTGTAATAAAGTCAATGGTATTTCCTTCCTTACTGAAACATGACTTCAGTAAATCCCCGTTTAAATTTTTTTTCCCTTTCTAAACATTTCTCTCCATCTGCACGATAAGTCAATAAAAGAAATTAAAAGTTAAAATGCCTAATGAAATTTTATCAGGCATGAAATGGCATTTAAACCAGAGTTGCCACCCGGGCTTAGATGCATGAAAACTGACCTGAACTTGAGGGGTTATAAAAAGCAGAGGGAGGGTAACTGTGAGTTTCAGTGGCCTTTATGCATTGCAGCCACTGAAAAAAAACCATTCCAAAGAGGCATTCCATGAAACCAAGACTCTCTGAGCAGCTAAGATTTTTACAGGAGGTACATCATTTCTGTAAACCTCTGCATTCTTTTAGGCCACCATTCTTTTTTCTCTTTTCACTTCTTTGCGCTGACATGCTTGTTTTGAAATCAATCTTCATCTGTGCACCTCTGTCATGATCCCAGGCAAAGTGGCAGGAAGAAAGCCTGAGAACATTTTTAAGAAGAAGAAACAGATGGGAAGGGTAGGGGACTTTATTCTTAATCTTCCATAGGGAAGAGCATTGCGATGTTCCATGCGGGCTCAAAGAGAGTTTTAAATAAATGGGCAGTGGATTATTCTTCCTTGTATAAAATTGTTTATTCTAATAATTACTTACTGCCCCAAGCTTGGGTCATAACAGACAACTCATTTTCATGGGAGCCTGAAAAGAAAAGGAGCTATTCAGCGGGTGTGTGGATAGTCCTCAGCCTTACCAATGTAAAACACTAAACTCCTTTAAAGCAAGTCCTGGAGTCCTCCTTCATGCAGGACATCCAGCGAAGTCAAGGGACACTATGTCTAAGATGGGACAGCACAGTCAGACCCTTTAACTGGAAAGCATATTCAGAACTTTCAAGAAATTTCCTATAGTCTCTAACCAGAGGGCTGTGTTTCAAAGCAGTTGGCCTTACTGATTGCCTCGGTAAGAAGGAAGTTGTCCAGACTGCAGAGCGGGGAGAGAGACTTTGTCTATTTCTAATGGCTCTGAAAATCACATGGGATGGTGATTTTCCCACAGTATGTTCCATTCAGCTGCACATTGAAAAGCCAGCTGTGGGAGTGTTGAGCCTAAGTAATGTGAAAGCAAGTCCTTGCCTCCATCCAGAAACTGGCCATCAGGCAGGTAGAAAAGTGTATTTATAAGCTGTGGGCAGCAACATGGCACCGCAGTCATGAGCAGATCTTACCAGTGCCCATATAGCCTGACAGTATTAAAATTCCCTTAATTCAGACAGCTGATACAGTTTGCAAATATTTGCACAGCTATCAGTGCCTCCCACGCCTTTTTAAATCATCAAAGAAAGCTGGATCTGCAAGTGCAGGAAAGAACACGTTCACTTATATCTAAAAAAAAAAGAGAAAAATCCTAAATTTCTGTAATAACGGAACAATTTTCCCTGAATTTTAAAACTTTTGCCTCCCTAGTCGAACTCCAGAAATCCTGTAGTATTAGAGATTCACTCAAATAGACAAAATGCTTTCAACAATGTACTTGATAGTATTTAGAAGGACAGTTAACTGGAGAGAAAAGTAGTTGCAAATTCTATGCGACAGGTACACACAACTCCAAGGATGAGAAGCACTTAACATTTGCAGATATGCACGAGTCTCCCACATTTAACAGCCCACCCGCCAAACCCCAAGCAAGCCGACTATTGTCTCTCTGCACCAGACCAGATGTGTGCAGAATGCCTGAGCAGTCGTTGGCTGCTGCATGATTGAAGGAGGGATTCACGGCTCCCCCTGAGATGTAAGAGGAAGATAGACCAGCCTAACACAGGGAAATTCAGACTTAGGGAAATGCCTTTTGGACATCATGCCAACTGTGAGGCAACATGACAGAGTTAGAAACAAAACCAAGCTGGAGAAGAGACAGAAACAAAAGGATAATGTTGAGGTGTCTGTGGTGTGGAAAAAACCTCTGCTCACAAACCAGCCATTTCCAGCACATCATCCACAGGTAGAAACCCCATTAGCAACAGCTGGGCAAAGCCAGGTGGGCCAGATGCTTACATAATATTGGGTTCTCTAAGCTTAAGAAAACTTTTTTAAAAATAACAAATACAAAATTCTGTATGGGCATGAAGATTTATTTGGAACGCATCCATGCAAGTGAAGGGCCCTGAGGTTTAAGCTTCATTAGCTTCCCAAAACATCCACCACTGGCAACGGTACCTTTTCCTACAAAATGTATGCTTCATGAAAACACTTTGGGTCAGTTGTTCAACGCCCAGACCAATGAAGGGCTCTATCTCTGCAGCAAGAAGGTCTGTTACCAAAAAATCTGTTTTACAAAGATTCACGTCACATTAACCTCTCTACATCATAAGGTTAACTCTTCACCATGTCTTTCCAACTGACAGGGTGGGCACTTCATCTTGAATTTGAGCCCCAGCAAATATCGTAACCTCAGGATTATCTTGATTAGAAGGGCGTTCAGATTCGGGCTGTTGAGTGCTAGGTCCGATCCCCTGAGTACACAAAGACACCATCGAAGGTTTTGCGTTGGAGTCTTTTATGAGATTCTGGATCCTTTCGTGTTCTTCCTGCCTGTAATCTTTATCTTAGGGATTACCAAATGATCTAACCATTTGCTTGCTACTGATATGACTTGTTGTCAATGGGTAAAGTAAGTCAATGCAAAATTAAAGTCAACTTCAAGCAATTTGGAGATCTAAACTAGTCATTTTAAGCATCAGGTTACATTAGTATTATTTAGAAGAGGATGTGAATGCAAAACCAATCTAATAAGCATTAAAAGGAAAAATATTACAGATACCATTAGAAATAACTGGTACTTCACGCATGAAGGCCCCAAACACTATTAAAAGGGATAAAAGATTAATGAAAACAATTTTTTAAGCAAGACTCTGTCAAATCAGATATCATATTTCATGGTAGAGAGAGCCCAATTTTATGAGTCCTAAATTTTTTACTTATCTGGATGAAATCTGTGGGATGCTAAGTCCAGTATCCCTTTCTCCACTCTCAGATCAATTATGTTTTACTTGTTGATTCCAAGAGGGAAATACAGTTAATGTTTCTAAACCATTAAATTCTGCTTTATTTTCTTGATTCTCAAAAGCATTAGCAGTTAAAGAATGTACTCCCCTTCAATCCAAAAGCAGTATGAAAATCTTGATGATATCAATATTCTAGATAGAATTTTGTTAACTAGAAAGTGGCAAATATGCTCTTTCTGTTTTGAGGAAAATTAGACTGAAGGTGCCCCTAGTCCATAGAGAGGGCTTTTGAGCTGGGTGGACACAGCTTAAGCAGTTAACACCCTTCCACACAAAGCTGGTTGCCCGGAAGGTTAGCCCCAAAAGCTGATGTGGCCAGTAGTCATAACAATGCTATCAGAATAACCATCACTTCCAAAAGGAATTGGGGCATCATTCCAGTGGGCATAACACATTTCCCACACTGCAACAAGAATTATAAAATTGTCAAAGTTGCTATGGCTATCACCTATCAATAAATGCAAAGTCTATGCATTTTTTTATTAATTCAAGAAACATTTATTGAGGGCTTAGTTTATACCAGACACAGGTATATAGAGATGCTCTTGAGGAACTTAAAATACATATTATGTGTATCTATCCATGTATTTACCTCTCACATAGACACCACACCAGACCCCCTCCTCACACACACACACGCATGCATGCACACACACCCTCAACTGGTTATTTCCAGCAATTTTAACTGTCTACTCCAAAGCCAAGAACCTCTGAGTCACTGAGGAGGCAAAACATGGCAGAAAATTTAATGAAAAAATAATGAACTCATAGAATAAGCTTTGAGCCCTACACAGAACGCATGTGTTCTTACTTTTATCACAATTCCAGTAAGCTCAGTTGTCTCATTTCTAATATAGTGGTTCAATAATCTCATTGCAAAATAAAAGGCATACCAACAGGAAGGGCGGGAAGCTAATAAATGAACACAGGAAGTAAAAAGTACAATAATTTAGGGCCATTTTGTACAGGGGCAAACAACACTACATCCTCAGTAGTCCCTGAGTTACCAGGTGAGATTAAATTTGTTCAGCGTATTCCATTACAAAGACAGGGAAGAATACAATTCATTTTAGAAAAAAATTTGGCTTTTAAGATGACACTTTGTTACATTTCTTCAATAATATTATTAAGCAAATGAGCTGCTATTATGCAAAGACACATCACTCACCATTAAATTCATATTTATCACTACTTTGAAAAGAGAAAATTACAGATAGGAAAATCATTATAGAATGGCGAGTGTGATATAATACACACTCTTCCACTGTGAAAATACTCTAGCAAATGAAATGTTTCTATCCAAAAACTCCCTTTAGTGACAGAGGGGAGGGTCCCTGCACTCAAAAGACAAGGATAGAGCTCTGGCTTCAGCATAAATCCCCCTGATTTCTGATATAATAGTTCGCATGGCTAATGTTTCTGATTCGTCATTTCCATGGACTGAATTGGTGAAAAATTTTACTTTCCTTGGAATTCCCAAGACTTAAAAGCCAGTCCTTTGCCACTTCAAATGCAACCTGCGCAACCTGTTTTCAAAGCCTCTGAAGTGAGGAGCGAGGCTCCCTAGCATCAAGAAACCCTGGGAAAGCAAGATAACCTGACAATCTAAAAAGTAGACTGTTCACTAACACCACCCACTTGCCTCTCATGGTGCTAGAGACCTGGTATTAGTGACCTCCGTTACAAATGACACACATCATGAACTTGAAGTGATCCCTTTAAGGGGTTCATTTGCAAGAAAATGTGAAATCAAGAACTTATAATGAACTTGTGGAATACTTAAAGCTTAGCAGCAACTGATGTAAGTTATTACAGGAAACAAAGAGATGCTTCCAGTATATGTACGAGTGTTCAGAGTACTTATGTGAGAAAAAGAAATATGCTCTTCCAGTATTTCCAAATTTGACCACTCTGTAAGAGAGTGTAGTGAAAGTTGGAGGTCTTTCACCATCTGACTTCAAGATTTAGTAAAAAGCTACAGTAATTAAGGCAATGTGGTATTTGCATAAGGATAAACACAGAAAGGAGTCAGAAATAGATCCACACATATATAGCTATTAACTTTTGACAAAGATGCCAAGGTTATTCAATAGGGGAAAATAGTCTTTTCAATAAACGGTACTGAAAAAGTGAATATCCTTATGCAAAAATTATGAACCGTGGTCTTTGTCACCATATACAAAAATTAGCTCAAAATGGCTCACAGAATTAAGCCTAAGTACTAAAACTATAAAACTTCTGGAAAGAACGAATAGGAGAAAATCCTTATTACCTTGGGTTAGGCAAAGATTCCTTAGGACATAGAAATCACAAACCATAAAAGAAAAAAAATTGGTAAGTTGGACTTCATTAAATTAAAAACACCTGCTCTTTGAAAGACAATGTTAAGAAATTTAAAAAGCCAGACACAGATTGGGGAAAAAATACTTACAAATTACATATCTGATAAGGGAATTGTATCCAGGATATATAAAAGAACTCTCAAAACTCATAAGAAAGCAAATCATCCAATTTTCTTAAAATAGGCAAAAGATTTGAATAGACAGTTCACCAAAGAAGATAAATATTCTGGTGAATAAGCACATGAAAAGATATCAATATCTTTTTAGTCATTGGGGAAATACAAACTGAAACCGTAATATGACACTATTGCACACCCACAAAATGGCTAAATTTTTTTTCTTTGTTTTGCTGAGGAAGATTAGCCCTGAGCTAACATCTATGCCAATCTTCCTCCACTTTATATGTGGGTCACTGCCACAGCATGGCTGACTAGTGGTGTAGGTTGGCGCCAGGGATCCAAACCCGCAAATCCAGGCTCCCAAAGCAGAGTATGCTGAACTCAACCACTACAGCATGGGGCTGGCCCCAAAGTGGCTAAATTTTTAAATAGCAAGAGTTGATGAGGATGTGGTGTACCTGAAATTCTCATACGTTGCTGGTGGGAATGTAAAATGGCACAACCACATTTGAAAGAGTTTAGCAATTGAACATTAAATTTAAACATAAACTTGCCATACAATGTAGCAATTCTCTTTCTAAAAATTTATCCAAGAGAAATAAAAACATACTTCCACACAAGAATGTATACACATATGTTTATAACAGCTTTATTCATAGTCACCAACAGCTGGAAAAAAAAACCAAATATTTAGCTGGTGAATGGATAAACAACTTGTGGTACATCCATACTTGGTATGGATACGACTAGAATACTACTCGATAATAGGAAGTAAGAAACGACTAATACACTCAATGGTGTAGGTGAATCTCAAGAGCCTTGAGCTGAGTGAAAGAAGCCAGATTCAACAGTCTTCCTACTAGGTGATTTCATGCTCCTGAATTTCGCCTCTTTAACACAATTAGAATTGCAGCACAACACAGAGGCATACTGCAGAACACAAAGTTTTCGTGTGCATTTTCTATTTGGTTAAGCACATAGTTTTTTCCCCCTTAACTGAATTACTTATCAAAGGAAGTTAAAGAGCTTCTATTGAAAGTCAGTCAGAAGCTTTTTACCATCAGATGTTCAGTGCTTGAAGGATAGTTCTTGATGTATGGCCAGTTCAAATAGCCTCTCCACACTTTGAAAATGCCTTGAATTCAACCTTATTTCAGAGATTCATTCTGTTGAAGAAGATTGGGGACAGCATGACTGGTAAGAATTTGGAAGAAAGGCACTTGAGAATTGAGAAGAAAGATGGTAGCTGGTGCCAGATTGGAACTTCACAATTAAGAACAG
This sequence comes from Equus asinus, assembly GCF_041296235.1. Classification (NCBI taxonomy): domain Eukaryota; kingdom Metazoa; phylum Chordata; class Mammalia; order Perissodactyla; family Equidae; genus Equus; species Equus asinus. The sequence goes on along the minus strand of NC_091790.1, from coordinate 136,361,242 downwards.
AAAGGTCTCGTGTGGTAGTGGTACTTGTACCCCACCAAACCTTCAGTGAACCATTCATTTCTAGGTAATGTGTTGTGTAGTTTAATCCATTTCTACAAGGCATCTGAGTACTTAGTCTTTCTTCAAAGAGGGAGTAGGAAAAAAATGAAGGTTACCACCAAGAAGCAGCCATGTACTGATTACAATGATAATACAATTTGCTTCTCTAAATTATTTTGCAAATTGAAGAAGATATTAAAGAATCTTGTGCAATACTAGGCATTCAATATTTGTTCACCAAATTTTGATTTCCTTTCACTTCCTTTATGCAAAGGAGGATATTTTTAGAACTGGAAAGACTTCAGAATTTATCTCGTCCCATGTTTTAACTTTACAAATGAGAAAACTAGGGTCAATGAGATGAAGTAGATTGCTCAAGTTCACAGTTCGAGTTAGAAGTACAACTTCCACTTCACACAGATCTTTTTCCTAAAGCACTGCCCTCAACTTTCATGCCCCGAGTAGCAGAGTCTGAGGGAGAATTGAGAGAGAAGAGAGTCTTTATATATTTAGGGATCACGAACACTTTTGCTTCTGGCTGTGTTTTGCTTTAGCTACTTTCATTTCTTTTTTACTTCAAGAATGGGAAGCAATGGGAAGCCTTTCTCTTCAGGGACTATGATTGCCAGATTTAGCAAATAAAATATAGGACACACACTTAGATTTGGATTTCAGATAAACAACACATAATTTTTTAGTCCCATGAAATATCTGGAACATACTTTTACTGACAACTTGTCTGTCAACCCTATCGGGGACCAAGCAATATGTGGTTCCCAACTGTGAAGATTATTTTTTTGCCTAAAGCAAATAAGCAGTAGCAAGATGGTCATCACCCCCATGCATAAATCTTGGCTTCCTGGCCATTTCTGCCCACAGCCATTTTTCTTCACCTGGGATCAGGACAGCTGTGATGAACAGCCTCTGTGGCCAAGGCTGAATCTGATTAGGATGGTGACAGGGCAGGAAGAAGTTGATGATGGGCCTAGGCAGCATTGGGAGGATGTGTTTTGCCAGACAGGAAGTACACAACTCTACTGTCAGAGAGACTGAAATTCAAATCCCTTTCTCTCTTACTATCTGCAGAGCAACTTTGAGACTTTGAGCAAGTTACTTAAACTCCCCCACGCCTACCCACCCTCGGAGTCTGCTTTTTCTTTCATAAAATAAGGATACGTTATGTTTTTGAGAAGATCTAGTATGATAATAGAAAGAAAGAACTGATTGCAGTGCTTGGAATATAATAGCTATTCTTATAAATTATCATTTCTTAAATTGTACATACATGTTTTACATACTTTTCTACATATTTGATATAGTTCACAATAAAATTGCCTTAGCAAAATTGCTAGAGTGGAGGCAGACTGGTGAGGGTCTTGAATGCCAGAAAGTAGAGCCTGAATGCTACATTTCATCCTATAGTCATGGGGAAACCATTGCTCTCTGCACAATGTTTGGGGCCCAGAGTCAGGCTAACCTCTTTCCAAGTTCCCCTAAAAACTACCTGGGAAATTTTGTAGCATATCATTTCCTGTAGGGTCAAGCACACATTAACCAACACAAGATGAACTGACTTGCCTCCTCTGTGTATCTTCTTCAGCTCCCTCAGTTCCAACCTGGACAGAGAAGAAAATGAGAAGTTTTAACTCTTCCCACTGATCTACTTTGCGGTGGAGTAGATATGGGCAAGCATCAGACACAACCAGGTAATAAATCCTGCTTCCATCACAGTGTTCCATCACTGATTTATTAGTGCAATGACCCTGTCCAAATTAATTAGCCCTTTCTGAGGTCTATACAATAGGGATCATGGCACCTAAGGTGGTAGGTTCTTAGAATTAAGAGTCCAGCACAGTGCCTGGTTAGAGGAGCTGGCTGACATCGGCATTTTTATTTTCTACCTCTTTAGAACACTACACTTAAGTGTTATGAATCATAGGTCCCTGGAGTGCTCTTTCTCAGACCTATCAGAACAGTCTCGTGACTCAGTTAAAGAAGATTGTCCAAAACTGAAGACCGGTCGTTCAGACCAACTTTGTTTAGAAAATTGTTTTACCAAAATAGCTAAGTCAGTTGACACCTAAGTGAGTCAGATTCTTACTCAGTCTTCCATTTTACACTGTGTAGGCTGCAGTCCTAAGGTTCACCAGTTCGCTTGCTCATGCCTTTAGAATCTGCCGATGTGTGTTATCTGCTCCTTCTGTTTGGTCAACTTCAAGTGCCTCTAATCTTTTTATAACCAGTTCTGTTGGCTGTTATCTGGATTCCTTGTAGTGCCTGGTCTATTGTACAGTTTTAACAGATCTCCACCCTCTTCCCTGGCAATTAGAAGGGCAATATAATTATTTAACAATGTGCTAGAGTCTTCTATTGGCGACTCTTAAGGATAAGCTCCTTAACTGGACCTTTTCATCCTTTGCTCTGTGTGTGGGTGAGTGTGAAAAATATCACTTGAAGGTTTTTCTTAAAGTCAGATTGTTACATAATTTCCTGAGCTAAACACCAAATGAGGGCCCAGAGCACCCTGCTGCCAGTAACATCTCCCTTATTTCTCCACTCTCCATGCTTATAGACAGCGACTGTTTCCTTCAATATGGGAAGATTAGTCAGACTTATTATTTTAGTTTTGCAGCTCTGTTTTCGTTATTTTCTCATAACTATTCTTGCTACTCTGGTGCCCTTACCTGTGTGGCTCCATAGTCACTGAAATCTCCAACTCCATATTTAATCACAGGACAACATGGGGTACTGGAAAAAGTAATGGACTTTGAGTCAAGAGAGCTAAGTTTTCATCCAGGCTCTGCTGCTAACTAGCTATGTGACCTTGCCAAGACAGTTAACTGCTCTGGGTTTCAGATTCCTCAACTGTAAAATATCTAGAGAATGCACACTCCCCTTTAGGTTTGTGCTCTGTGCCCCTTCACCTCTGAAACGCCCATCCTTACATCTGCGGGCTTTCCCCTTCCTTCTCAACCACGCAGCAAAGAGCTGCTTTTACTTTACTTCAATATTTGACTCTTAGTTTTTGCCAAATGACTACTCATACGCTCTCTTACTAACTCCAAGCAGCTCAGCTTAAACCCAACATCAAGCACCTCAATCATTTCTGAATATTCAATATAGACCCAGTAACCTAACTATATTTAGATCCACTAACTATTCTCTGTAAGTTTAAAAATATTAGCTATATAAATTTTCCCTAAACCATAAAAATATAATTTATAATTTAAAAATGAAATTGCACATTTCTTAGTCAACTTCTGAAATTGTCTATGGTATTTTTTCTTAAAAAAAGAAGTGGGATGATGGAAGAGGGTCAGTTATAAATTACATTTGTTAACCTCATTCTATGCAGAATGAATTAGGAGGGCAATAACCAGATGTGTTAGGTTCATGGAAAGGCAAAAGATAAATTCCAGATGAGAATTTGAAGACCTTCTCAGTCTTTCTTGAGACTTGTAGCTGTTCTTTTCCCCTCAGAGCCCAAGTCTCTCCCTGGCTGCCATTTTGAGCAGAGCTGATTAGGATATAGCAATCGAGCTCATGGTTCCAGGAAACTCCCCTCCAGTCTTGGCAGGAGCCTTAAGATAGGAGGTACCTACAATTTGGGTCCAAATCCTTGCATTATCAGATACTTCCAGCCAGGGTGAGGACCAGCTAAACACAGTGACACACAGAAAGCAGCCCACAAATTTTACTGACCACAGGCTACGCCCAGCTCTGGACTAACAGCCACTTGCCCACCCCCACCCTTCTTCCCCCCTCCCCTGCCACCCCACAGTTATACCAGTGGCATAAAGAGGAGGGGGCATCTAACTTTGAAGGTGAATGTATGTTAAAATTGAAAAGAGGTTAAGTGCGTCCTTGGTGGTGGTTTCCTCTGAATGTAAGCGTATATCACAGGTTAAACCCTGTAAACTCAGGGAGAAGCACTGCACAAGCTGTTTATTGCCCTCCTTGCTCTCCTCTCCAGTGCTTCTTTCCTGGCTGGGTTCAAGCTCCCCCATCTCACTGGACCAACTCTAGTGCTTGAATGGTCATCCTGGCTTCAGCCTCACCCTGTGTGCAAGGTCAAAGTACTATTCCTAAAACTTTTTCATCTGACTGGGACTTTCCCTATAGAAAGTCCTTCAGTAGCTCCTGCTCTTCCTCAGGATACAGTCAAAGATCTTCACAATTACCTACCCCATGTCCTCCATAATCTTGACCCTTCCTACTTACCTTGCCTCACTCTACACTCTTCTCTCTCTTGCATAGTAAACTCCAACAGTGCTGAACTTTTCACCATCTGTGAATACAAAATCCTACTTCAAACCTCTAGAGTGCTCTCCTCTCAGACACTCACTCTCACCCTCCTGTCCATTTGGTTAATTCACATTCAACTCATCTGATAGATGGATAGATAAAACTCATGCAACCTTCAAAACCTAGTTCATAAAAATTAACAGGAAAAATAGTCTCTTGTTGTCACTTGTGGTTGCAAAAGTTTTTATTACTAATAACATTCAAATTTTGTCATGTTTATCAGCCACTTACATTTCTTATTTGAATAATTTAATTCTTAACTTTTATCTATTTTTGTATTTTATAATATTTTTTAAAGGCAACGCAAAAGATATTTCTCTATAGAGGAGACTTATTTGTTTGTCATACATGGGGGCCAGACTTTTTCATCCAACTTATTGTCTTTTAATGTCCTATTTCAGCGAATAGTGTTACTTCACTGTGAAGGATTTGCCTGTAGTTAAATTCTACCAAAGTTCTATTATTGATGTTAGTTGCTTTGAATTCTTGATTGTAACAGTAATTAAAAATTATTTTCTAATTTTTAATAAATTCATACACTGCACTTAACAAGAACAATAATAAAGCCCAATTCATAAGTCACAGCCCCCAACACAGAGTAGGTGTTCAATAAACCACTTCTGAGTGGAATGGTGCACAGAAAACCAGAATCCAAGTGGTGAAGTCACAGCCTATTTTCCTTTAGGTTACATCTTCCTTCTGACTTTAATGGCTTCAGAGATACCAGATAGAAGATGCCAAAAAAGCAAGTACCACCATTTTACCTCCAGTTCTTAGTCTCTCTCAGAAGATGCTTGTCCCATCTTTAAGTGACCTATGAAAACCAATCAAACCATAAGTCTTCTCCTTTCCAGAAGAACACGGGGGAAAACTACTCCAAACCTTACCTGGGCTGTTCAGTCAAATTATATGGACACTTTACTTGTTCTTTTGATTGCACTTGGTCCAGAACTCCTAAAGCCATCACCGACTAGCACCTGTCCCCAGGCCTGCTCTGATAGCTCTGACCTCTTGAGCATTCACATGGTTAATCTTGGGCTAACTTGACAGGAATTTTTAGGGTCATTTCCATCCCAAGTACTACCAGGCCCTCAGTCCTGCATTAGGTCATGACTAGTGTCCAGATCAGGGTGGAAAGGAGGTACAATACTGGCCTCTGGCCTCAGTCTTCCTCACATAGTAGATTGCTTGAGTTCCTAAATCATATTTTCCCAATGCTTTTCATATAATGTGAGAGATTAGCTTCTCTGGGGGAAATTGAAGACTGAAGATATTCACTAATTATGCCAAACAATATAGAGAACCTTTTAGATGCCATTTTAAAGATAACACAAAGACATAATAGTTGTGCAATCACTAAATATGTATTGAGGGCTTTTCTGGGCTAGACACTGGGGATAGGGTTGATCTGGAGATACATGGAGCATAGATACTTGTAATAAGTAACAGTAAAAAAAGTGAAAAAGGCAACTCAAAAGGACATAATATAATTGTCTTAAAAGTCACCCTTTTCTTAGCAACGCCTTGGCCAATATTCTCTATCAGCGTAACATGTCACACTGTTTCTGACTCAAATTCTTATCTCCAGCCCCAGCTTCTCCCCTGAACTCCAGACTCCCTGAGGAGTCCCTTCTTCCTCTACTAAACACTGCCTTCTCCACCTGGAAGTTTAATGGGCTTCTCAAATTTGACACATCCAGAAAGAACCCCCAGATCTGCCTCCTAAAGTCTGCTCCTCCAACGACCTCCCTCCTCTAATAGCTACTATCATTTTGGTTGCTCCAGAGCCAAAACGTTATACTCTCAATCCCGTCCTCTTTTTCTGTCAAACATCTAATCCATCACCAAATCCTGTCGCGTCTACATTTAAAATATATTGATGATTCTGCTATCTCTCCACCTCCACCATTACCATCCTGGTCCAAGTTACATCATCTCTTTCCTGGACTATTGCAATCATCTCCTAACTGATCTTGCTTCTGCCCTTGCCTCCTACAGTCTATTCTTAACCCAGTAATCAAGATGATTGCTTTAAAATATAAGCCAGATTATATCACTCTTCTACTCTAACCCCTCCAAAGGCTTCTCATATCACTCAAAGTAATGCCCAATGTCTTGCCACAGCCTACCATGAACCCCACATCTCTGTAATCTATTTGCTCCCCTTCTCTGCTTCGTGAAGAACCAATAAGATCTTGATATGTTACTACTTACTAGAATATAAAGTTAGTCTTTCAACTAGGACTAACTGTATAATATGGAGTTGCAAATCAGAACAAGAAATACATGTCAGTTGACACTAACACTCCAGGTATGGAAGGATAAATAAAGTTGTAGTTTGTGTTATCCAATAGTGCTGGGGAGCACACTCTCATGTACATCCCGACAAATCAAACCTTACAGTGACCTTTGGAGCTAGATGGGAAGAACTCATCAAATTATGCTACAGGTTTGGTTTTTTTTTTAACAGTATCATCTACTGATTATACATACATATATATGTGTGTATGTGTGTGTATATATAGCTATATATTTCAAAACCAGAAACAAAAGTGAAGGTGGTTGTGATGATACAGTAACCTTAAAAACAATAAAAAAGAAGCCCAGTATTGAAGACATTTACATTTGCAACTCATTGTAAATCCTGTGACAATTCCAGCTACAAGGCAGCTTTCTATATTCTTTTTGTCAAGGGAAAGGAAGGAAGGAACGGAGGAGGGAAAGAAACTGTAAAAGAGTTTCTTTTTATGCCTAACTTCCAAGAAAATTAAAGGCAAACCCATTGCCCAGATAAAGTAAGCACCTCATCCCAGATTCCTGATAACATCCTTTCCCTTAATTTCCATCAGATAGCCCAGGTTCTGTTTTCAATGCTCATTGTACTGTTTTGTACCATAGTACACCTTATAAACTACCATAGATCGTTTTGAAAGTGGGCAGGAAAATACGTCTCAAAAACATTTTTAAACTTCACCATGCACCATATTTTTTAAAGTGCTTTACCAAAAAGAAATTTCTGAGTTTCAGAATTAATCCAAAGTTTCCTCTTTTTTATTCATGTTCTTAGGATCTAAACTTTCCCTTCAGGTTTGGGTTATTGGGTGGCTGGGGTTGTTTTTTTTTAAGTTACTTTTCTTTGAGATACAATTTACATATAACATTGTGTAAGTTTAAAGTGTACAACCTGTGGGCTGGATACATTTATATACTGCAATATGATTACCGCTGTAGTATTAGCTAACACTTCTATCACATCACATAATTAGCATTTCTTTTTTGTGGTGATAACATTTAAGATCTAATCTCTTAGTAATTTTGAAGTATATAATACAGTATTGCTGTCTATAATCACTATACATTAGATTTTCAGAATTTATCCTCTAGTTGCAAGTTTTTACCCTTAAACAACATCTCCCCAATTCCCCCACCCCCCAGCCCCTGGTGACCACCATCTCTGTCTCTATGAGTTCAGCTTTTTCAGATTCCACATATAGGTGATACCATACAATATTTGTCTCTCTCTGACTGGCTTATCTCACTAAGCATAGTGCCTTCAAGGTCCATCCATTGTTGCTAATGGCAGGATTTCCTTCTTTCTTGTGACTGAATAATATTCCATTGTGTGTTTATATACATATATATACACACCACATCTTCTTTATGCGTTCTTCCATTGACAGACATTTAGGTTGTTTCCATATCTTAGCTATTGTGAATAATGCTGCAATAAACATAGGTGTGCAGGTATCTCTTCAATATCTTGTTTTCACTTCCTTTGGATATATACCCAGAAGTGGGATTGTTGGATCATATGGTAGTTTTATTTTTAATTTTTGAGGAGCTTCCATACTGTTTTCCATAGTGGCGGAACCAATTTACACTCCCTCCAACAGTGCACAAAGTTTCCCTTTTCTACATATTCTTAACAGTTGTTATCTCTTGCCTTTTTTGATGATAGCCATTCTAACAGGTGTGAAGTGATATTTCACTGTGGTTTTGATTTGCATTTCCCTGATGATTAGCGATGTTGAGCATCTTTTCATGTACCTCTTGGCTATTTGGATGTCTTCTCTGGAAAAATGTCTGTTCAGATCCTCTGCCTATTTTTCAGTTGAATTACTTGTTTTTTTATTATTGAGTTGCCTGAGTTCCTTATATATTTTGGGTATTAACCTCTTAGCAGATAAATGGTTTGCAAATATTTTCTCCCATTCCATAGGTTGCCTTTTCATTCTGTTGATTGTTTCTTTTGCTGTGCAGAAGCTTTTTAGTTTGATGTAGTCCCACTTGTTTATTTTTGCTTTTGCTGCCTTTGCTTTTGGAGTCAGATCCAAAAAATCATCGCCAAGACCGATGTCCAGGAGCTTACCAGCTTTATTCTCTTCTAGGAGTTTTATGGTATCAGGTCTTATGTTTAAGTCTTTAATCCATTTCAAGTTAATTTTTGTGAGTAGTACAAGCTAGGGGTCCATACTTTTCTTTTTTTTTTCTTTCCTTTTCTTTTCTATCATCCTTCCTTTCTTTCTTCCTTCCTTCCCTCTCTCCCAAGCTTCTTCTTGTCCTTGTTCTTCTTGTTTTTCTTCTTTTGTTCATAGATTTTCCTTCTTGTTTTTAAATCAAATCCGTGTGTGTGTGTGTGAGAGAGAGAGAGAAAGACTTTATAAGGGAGTTTTCCAGTATTTACTTTATCAAAAAAAATTTTAAGTTTTCCTCTAACTTTTAATGAAAGCCAAATGTTAGAAATAGTAATTAAAATGTTTACACTGAAGTAGATTGCTAGATCTGCAGTGTAGCCAAGCCTGGCAGGTCTTGATAAATTAGAATGAGCCACATAGGCTGGTCTTTTTTCACTAAAATGCCACAGTGTCCAGAAAGCAAATCCACTCCACAACCACCCTTCTTTCAGATCGGATAAACTGAGCAAACAAAAGACCTCCCAACATCGCAAAGCGCCAACTGTATCAAAAAAGACTGGAAGTTGTTATCAATGGGAGAGGATGGCTTTGGAGAACATGACGGTCAGGATTATGATGTAAAGTTTGATCTTTAGGCTTCTACTAAACTGCCCTTCATTAGGAGAAGCATCACTCTGGGTCATTCAGGTGACTATCCTTAGACCTTCATCAGTTCAGGTACCACTGAAATATTTCAGAAAACAAAAAATGAAGGGGAGGAAAGGAAGCTTTCCTAGCTCACTTTCCCTAAATGCCCTTCTGTAAAACATTCTCTCAGACCCCAAAAAAGCACTTGTTTCACACTGTCCCAAGTGAATAAACAGTCTGCAGTCTGGAAACGTATCATTCTGAAAAGTTTTCACACTCTTTGGTGCTATAAATGTCTGGCAAAACATCTTTGAAGCCTTCACACAATCCCCTATGCAGCAATGCCTTCTGAATGAAATAAAGTGAGCAAAGCTTGTGATTGCCTTCCATATTTGAATCAGACCTTCTGATCAGGGAATAAATCGTTCCACACTGCCCCAGAATTTGCAGTGTATTTGGAAATTATCATGTAAAACAGTGGTTCTCAACACTGGCTGCACATAAAGATTATCTGGGGAGCTTTTAAAAATACTGATGCCTGTGATCCACACCTGGAGACCTGGGAAGGGACTGGGCATCAGGACTTATTGAAAGCATTCACACACACTTCTTCCAGGTAATTCTCGTGGACAGCCAGGTGAAGAACCACTGGCATAGAAGGATGACTGATTTTTAGAGCTCTGTGTTTTCATTCTTATGGGATTTTCTTTATTATAGCCCACTAACTTAAGCATTTCATTTGGCCAAATAACTTTTACTTTGTACGGTGAGGTCAGAAACCTGGGAGTCTGTTTTGTAAGTGATCTTTACGTATGCATATCATCACTGTGTCTGTGGAGTATTCTAAGTTTCTCTAATGGTAGCCAGTTTCTTCAAAAGAAAGATATATAACTTGATTGTTTTGGAAATATTTGGTAAATCCAGAAGTTAACATCCAAATAGTTCTCAGGGCCATGTTTAGCACCTTAAAAACCTATCATTAGTTGCATAAAAAACAAAAATAGCCAAAGACTCATTCTCAGATATTAGAAGCCTTTTTCTCTTGAAGAAACTCAGTAAGAAAGGTCCAGGTTCTAATTTGGTTTGTGTGTGTGTGTGTTTGAGAGAGAGAGAGAGAGAAAGAGAGAGAGAGAGATTTGGATTCTTTAAAAAAGAAAAAAAAAAGCAGTATCTGCAATATCCACACTTTTATAGACGTGAAAAAAATTATAGCCTTATGAAAGTAATATTCATACAAATAATGTGTGTTAATTCTTCTGCTGCTGCATTTGCGGTAGATTAGTTAACTAATCCCTGCCAATATATCAATGCTTAAGCAAACCAGGACACAATTCTCTCCTCCCCCCAAATCATAATCCTTTTTAAATTCTATTTGAAAAGCTATAAAATGGAAATAAAAAAGGTAAAATTTTTAAGTGGAATGTAAAAGTTTTGTTCTTATAAGATTGCTACTAAAGAAGAAACTGAGTCAAGTTCTTACCCCCTTGTTGATGCATATTTATTCCTGTGCAGTAAATAAACTGGATTGTGCAAATCCTCAGAATAGAAAAACTCCCAACATCAAGTGCCTTTTTTGCAGGTGAGGATTAAGTCACCTGAAGAACAATTTTACAATAAAATGAGTATGTCCTTTTTCAATCTGATCTTGTTTACTGTCTCCTATGTGTCCAAATGCAAAGGAGCTCTGAGATTGAATAGAAAATAGGGGCCAATTCTCCTTATAAGTGTTCCAGTCCTTTATCAATACCTAGTAGTCCAGAAGAAAAGTCATTTTCCATTGATTTACCAAGAATTTGGCAGTGTGTCATCAACACATCAAGTTTCCATTACGCTGTACTAAAAGAAGAGCAAACCATGAATGAAGGGAGGCAGGTTGAAGTGAGCACTGCCAGAAGTGGAAAACGAAAGGCAATGGCTGGTAGGACAGTCAGGAAGTCTTCTCTATGATTAGCCTGAATTTGTAATACTCAAGTATGGTTTTATCTATTTGCCATGACAGTTGTGCTTAATGCTCATGACAGGAAGGACAGCCAACTCCAAAACATCAGCATCCACGGTAAATCTTATAGCTCATACTAAAACTCAAGTCCAGTGCCATACTTCATCATGAGGTTAATTTAGAAAATGACCCTTTAACTATAGAATGAAAACATCCATGTTGTAGAGTATTCAGCCACCATCACATGATGGAAAAGAGTGAACTCTAGAGCCAAAAGGGTATGGTTTCAATTTTGTTTTCACAAGTAGTTATCTGTGTGACTTTGAGCAAATCAGTTTACCCTTCAGGACCTCACAGTCCTTACGGGTAAAACAGAGATAATGATACCCCCTTTGTAGAGATAATACATCCTTTGCAGGATTAGGAATAATATATGTAAACTCCCTAGTACCCAGCTGGTGCTCAGTAAATGGTAACTATCATGTTTTACAATTCTTGTAAAGAAAAGTAACCTGGTGCATGGCTTATAGAAGGTACTCCACAAAATTGATTAGTTATTTCTTAAACACCTTTGTCTAAAATATTGCCTTATCCTTTTCAAGTTTACCACTTAAATCTAAGTTAAATTTACAAATAATTGAGAAGATAAACCAGATGGAAAGAAATATGAAATCATGTAAATGTACAACAATATACAGTGGAAAATGCTTAATACAACATGAGTTCTCATGAAATTGAGTTCATCTGGCAGAGCTTGAAAACCAGCAAAAAAGAAGCAGATTTCTGGACTCTCTTTTCTCTTCCCAGCTGTCCCACTTGGCCATGACATGAGAGAGGTAGTCACCAAAACCAAAAAGCAAACAAGAGCTTCAACTTGGAGCTAAAAGAGCCACATGAGGGAGGTGCCAAAAGCTACAGTCCAAAGGGTGGCTGAGGGCTGGGACCTGGGAAGAATGATTATGATAATGAGACAGACAGAGTAAAAGAAAAGAGGGAGAGAAATGTAGGAAATAGGAAGGAGGGGAACTGACTGAGGCAGCTACAAGACTGCTTGTTTTAAAAAGCTTGTTATGGTAAAATAAAACATAGAAACCAAAACCACACAAATTCATAGCTTAATGAATTATTATAAGGTGAGCACCCTGTAACCACCACCCAGGTCCAGAAGTAGAATTTTGCTAACATCCCTGAAACACCTCCATATGTCCCATTCCTGTCTCAACATATTCCCCCTTCCCAGAAATAAGCACCAAGCTGATGAGCATTGTAGTCATTACTGTCTCTTCATAGTTTTATCACCCAAGGGTACATCTCATACACTCTGGTTAAGACTTGCCCTTTAAAAAAAAATTGGTAACTCTTTCAAGTCATTGTTATTCTAGAGATTTCCCCTTTATCCATTTCTTTTCTTTGCAGTTTATCTGTTGAATAACCCAGGGCACTTGACTTGCAGAGGTTCCCGTGATCTGGATTTTGCCGATTGCACACTCATGATGCAGTTCAACATTTCCTCTGCCCTCCATATTTCCTACAAATTGGCAGCTGGATCCAGAGGCTTGATCAAACTCAAGCTCGATTCCTTTGGCAAATCTGTAAGTGGTGGTGTGTTCTTTCATTAGGAGGCACATGATGCAGCTCTTTATATGATGTTAGCAGCCCCTGACACTTGATGCCTCAATACATTAATTGATTAGGGATTGCAAAATGACGATATTCTAATTCTATCATTTCTTTTACATTTAAGGCTGGAATACTTATATAAAGAAATACTTCTTCCATCTGCTTTAGATTACTCAGTAGTATAATTCACACAAAAAAGACAGGATAATTGCTTGATTCTTTCCTTTTATTTACCAGTGTTCAAAATAATGGATTGATTCTTTATTATAATTCAAAGGTGACTGATTAGGGGTTTTTTTCGTATTATTATGAACCCATGAATTTATACATATTTGACGGTTCTGGCTGCTTTCATAAGGCTGCTCCCATGTGCCCTGAGCTATCCCTCCAGTGTCTCAAAGGCAATAGTTTATACCTGATGCCAGATAAATATTTATTTCCTTTTTTTATTGCAATAATATTGGTTTATAACATTATATAAATTTCAGGTGTACATCATTATATTTCAATTCTGTGTAGATTACATCATGTTCACCACCCAAAGACTAATTACCATCCATCACCATACACATGTGCCCAATCATCTCTTCTACCCTCCTCCTGCCCTCCTTCCCCTCTGGTATCCACCAGACCAATCTCTGTCTCTATGAAGTATTTATTTATGTCTTTGTTTGTATGTACCATCAGAAAACTAGAGTTGGATAGATTTTCTAATCCTTGATAAAGCCCCTTGCTAATACCTAGTTTTATAAACCTGGACTCTACATTTACGCTAAATAAAATGGCAGCTCTTCCAAATACTGGAAAATATACACTATCACAAATTCATTCTAAGTTGATCACTCTCCAAACAATAAAATTTCCAACTTCACTGAAGATAAACAAATAAATTAATTTTTAATTAATTAATTAATCTTAGTGCCTGGGGGTCATGGAAAAAGAAATACAAGCCATCCAACCAGCAGAGGGAGTACGAGTTAACTGACAAATCCAATCTTCCAAACTCTGCTTTCCTATTGGTGAAATCACTGATAGTGTTTTGGAGAAAAGGAAGACACCAAGAACAAGACAGGACTTATCTGTGCTTCTCTGTCGTCTGTTGGATACAAAGGAACTACACTGATTCTTAAAGGGAAAATACAGCGGTAAGGGAAAAAAGAATTCTCCTGAATTTCATCAGAGCCTTCTTTGCTCAGAATTCAACACATCATCTCCACAGTTTGATTGATAACTGTCTTGGAGGATTAGGAAGAAGGAAGATAGGATTACCTCACTTTTTGTAAATTTAAGAAATAAAGGGGCCTGCCCAGTGGCGCAGGGGTTAAGTTAGCACGTTCCGCTTTGGCAGCCCAGGGTTCGCCGATTTGGATCCCGGGTGCAGGCATGGCACCACTTGGCAAGACATGCTGTGGTAGACGTCTGACATATAAAGTAGAGGAAGATGGGCACGGATGTTAGCTCAGGGCCAGTCTTCCTCAGCAAAAAGAGGAGGATTGGCAGCAGATGTTAGCTCAGGGCTAATCTTCCTTAAAAAAAGAAAAAGAAAGAGAGACATCCAGAGATGATAAGAATTCCCTAAAGTCACATCAATTCAGAGGTAGAGGCAAAACTTAATATAAATCGTCCAAGTCCCATCCTAGCTTTTCACATGGGACCTTAGTCAATGACAACTTTTTTAAAGGGAGAAGAGCTTACAAAAGTATTTTTCAGATTTTCTCCTTGTCCTTGCTAATAATGATCCAGTGAAGGCAAGAACAAGAGCTCAAGAATACAGAGCACCCGAGCAGTCCCTGATTTCTTCGCAAATTTTCCTCTGGCGTTGGTGCTTTAATTTCCAATCAGTCTGAGTCAATAACGTGTGGTTGTCAGTGCCATTGTTGACTCTCACAATTTCTTGTCTCAATCCCATAGTTCCTAGAGCTTGGGGCTTGGGGTCACTGGCAGGGGTTTGATTTGGGGCTTTCTATGTTTACACAATAGGGCAAGTCAGTATCTCTCCTGTATCAGTAAATTCCCGACTAAACTGATCTATCAAGGGTTGCAGACAAATGAAGACCTTAAAGGATGGGAAGAAGGCTCTCTGGAAGTCTCCACTGCTTTTGCATTTCATTGAATCCACACACTCTCTCTTGCTCCCCACAGAGATCTGAATACAGCTGAATAAGAGAAGAAAAGTCACATGAGAAGAATGGAATGCTGTTACAATATTTTTAGGCTGCAATGTGTACTGAATTCCATTCACACAGTCCTGCGGTCGTTTGGCCCATCTTCACAGAGCATGCCACAACGCCTGCTTATTGCAACAGATATATACATTTCTCAAGGACTGACAATAATTAAAGAAAAAACAAACAGGGAGCCTCTTTGCATAGGATTGTTGAGGCAGGCTTTCCCTTTTTCTTTTTTGATACCTGTTTTATAAAAAGGATAATAAACTGGCGCTGGAAAGCTCAAATCTTTCTCCAACTTGATAGACTTATAATTGTGCACCTAATTCAAATCAATTTTGGAGATCACAGGGCTACTTCTAACTTTCTGAGAGGCTAATAAAAAGATCAGGAAATGTTTTTGAACAATCCGTCATAATTTTTAAAGAGGTAAAATTAATATAGAGATGAATTTTTTAATGAAAATTGTTCCTTGGAGACTTGGGTTGAATAAATGAAGACTTCTCGATGGTGGCATAAAGGAATGAGTTCAAGTTCTTGCTTTCATTAAATTTAAAGGGTGCAGATTTCTACTTCCATGTTCATTCCTTTATTCTGTGAATCTAATCTATTTACCCAACATCAACAGGACCTTCTGAAGGCTGTTCTTTCCCAGTCCAGGAGCCTTCAACCCAGAGGCCAGTGTTTAATCACTTCCAACTGTTCTGAAACACCCAAGTCTGTGCTAAGCTCATTTAGTTGAGTGGAGCATCAAGTTAATGAAGTTAAGGTCATTGATTCAGTTGTACATAAGACGGTCCTGAGCTAGCCCTGATGGCCTAGTGGTTAAAGTTCGGCACACTCCACTTTGGCGGACCAGGTTCGGTTCCTGGGAGCAGAACCACACCACTCATCTGTCTGTAGCCATGCTGTGGTGGCAGTTCACGCGGAAGAACTAAAAGGACTTACAACTAGCATATACAACTATATACTGGGGCTTTGGGGAGGGAAAAAGTAAATAAATAAAAATAAATCTTTAAAAAAAGATAATTCTGCTAATCTTGTCCTCCTATGTGTCAACTGAACACCTTACCACCAAACACATCCCCACTGGCATTGTAAATCCATGAGTCATGAAGAGGAAAGGGTAGGTGGCTGTGGATGGAGACAGACTACTAAACTTCTCTAAGCCATTTTAGAGCTGTGTGAACTTAGGTAAATTACTTGGTGCTTCCATTTCCTCATGTACACTAGGGATAATAATAGCAACTACCTCATGGGGTTATTGTAAGGATTTAATGAGATTATCCATGTAATGTGTTAGACATAATGGTAAGTACGTAGAAAATATCCAATAAATGTTATTTTTAATTTCAGTTTATTGCTGTTGGTGGTGGTGGTGGTGTTATTGTTATTGCTATTGAACATTTCAAAGCACATGAGTTCCATGGTGCTAATTGTACATAAGTATACATTATAGTTTAAATTCATTTGGCATTGGTACATATTGGCTTTAAAACTCAGATCCACAAGGTACATAGAATCCAGAGAAGCTAACACACCTTCACGAAAGTGCAAGGGAGGCAGTAAACTTCCATTCTCAGAGCCGCTTCACACATCAGACACTTAAATCAGCCAACACAGCTGACATATGTCCAGTAAATAACTTATTGGTGCTCACTGGGACTTTTCAATCTGCTTGATTTTCAATCTGCTTATCTTCTCTTCTACTGATGAAGCCTAAACAGATGTTTAGTAATAACGAGTATGGGTATATTTCAAGAAATGAAAAAGATGGTCTCCCCTTAACAAATCCAGAGTGTAGCCATTTATCTCTTTTTGCCTTTTGGGAGAAAAAAAAAGAGGAGTTAAAAGAATTTTCTGTTTTGTTTTAATTTTTCCTTTCTTTATAAAATAAAACGTTATTGGTTTTACACTTCAGAAATCAAAGGGATTAATAATTCCCTAATAGTTTAAAGTATCAATATCTATTTCAGATCATCCTCATACCAACTTCAAGTGCATATCTGTACAACCTGCATGCAATTAATAATTGTTCACTCCTCTTTAGCTTGGCTGTGTAACCTAGCTGAGAAGTATATCTTAAGATGGATGAGAAAAGAGAATATTCCAATTACTTCTTTACGTTTTAGTAGAAGCAGTAACTAAAGTAGCAAACTAAAGAATTTACATTAATTCTATTAAAAACACCTATTCCTGGGCAACGCCTCTAAGTGATTCTGATTCACTAAGACTGGGGTAGGGTCCAGGAATCTCTGTTTTTAACACTCTTTCTGGTGATTCTTATGATCTGAAACATTAGGGACATTGATCATCTGCTGTTTTTGCTTGCCTAACATCTCTTCCTTCTTCTGATAAGGTCACTTCAATTTTTTTTGAGAAAGCACTCCTCCTCAACTCTCAGTCTCTGTAGGTGGTTGGGGTTGATTCCACCACAAGCTCCCTAGGGGGTTTACATCCCAGGCCTGCTCAATCATTGTAATCAAATGTTCGCTATCTCTGGTTACGCTCATTGGTTCAGAGATAGGTGTGAAACTTAATCCTTGGATGTTGAAAACATTGGAAAGAAGTGCTTTCTTTCCTCTGGGTTTAGAAAAATGTATCCACCTGAAAAAGAAGCCAACAAAGTGATGGACTAAATGGAGAAAGAGAATCAAGATGACCTTGTTTAGATTCCTAGATCTAGACGATTTTTGTATTGTTTGTTTTAGGTAAAAACACAACCCATAATGACGGAAAGCAGAGAAACAAAATGGAAACATAACTCAAGGTTTACAAATTCAGATGGAAGTGTAAAAAATTTAAGCTATATGACCCATTAATGACTGTTTTCTAAGAGTTTATTAAATGAGTCATAGGAAGCTATGGTGATCAGATATACAACATAAGAATGAGAGTGTATTGTGGTTTTTATAGAATTTTTCAAGCAAGATAATTGCATTTAAAATGAAATGACTAATTATCTTGGTCCTAAAATGGCACCTAAAATGTGCCATTTCTAACTACATTAGAAACATACGTACATACATACACATAATAACAGAGGCTCCAAACACGTGAAGCAAAAACGGATAGAAATGAAGAGAGAAATACACAATTCCACAATAATAATATAATACTTTATATTATAATAGATAGAACAACTGGATAAAAGATCAACAATAAAATAGAAGACTTAACACTGTAAACCAAAAAGACCTAACAGACGTCTATAGAACATTCTACACAACAAGAACAGAATACACGTTCTTCTCAAGTAATCATGGGACATTCTCCTAACAGACGTCTATAGAACATTCTACACAACAAGAACAGAATACACGTTCTTCTCAAGTAATCATGGGACATTCTCCAGAATAGACCATATGTTAGGCCCTAAAACAAGTCTAAATAAATTTAAAAGGATTGAAATAATATGAAGCATAATCTCCAACAACAATGGATTGAAATTACTAACAGAAAGAAATTTGGGAAATTCACAAATATGTGGAAAATAAACAACACAGTCCTAAATAATCAATGGGTAAAAGACTAAATCAAAAACAAAATTTAAACGTACTTTGAGGGGGGCCGGCCATATGGCCTAGTGGTTAAGTTTGGTGTTCTCTGCTTCAGCAGCCTAAGTTCACGGATTCGGGTCCCAGGCACAGACCCACACCACTTGTCGGCAGCCATGCTGTGGCAGCAACCTACATACAAAATAGAGGAAGACTGGCACAGATGTTAGTTCAGTGACAATCTTTCTCAAGCAAAAAGAGGAAGGCTGGCAACAGATGTTAGTCCAGGGCAAATCTTCCTCAGCAAAAAAAAAAAAAGCTTTGAGATGAATGAAAATAAAAACAGAACATACCGGGGCCAGTCCTGTGGCCAAGTGGTTAAGTTCACATGCTCCGCTTCGAAAGCCCAGGGTTTCGCCAGTTCGGATCCTGAGTGCGGACATGGCACCACTCATCAAGCCACGCTGAGGCGGCATTCCACACTCCACAACTGGAAGGACCCACAAATAAAATATACAACTATGTACTGGGGGAATTTTGGGAGAAAAATGAAAAATAAAATCTTAAAAAAAAAAACAGAACATACCAAAATGTATGAATTGCAGCTAAAACAGTGCTTAAAGAGAAGTGTATAGTAGTAAATACCTGCTAAAAAAGAAAAGTCTCAAATCAATAACCTAATTTTACACTTTAAGAAAGTAGAAAGATAAGAGGATTCTAAATGCAGAAGCAGCAGAAAGAAGAAAATAATAATGATTAGAGCAAAAATAAATGAAATAGAGAATAGAAAAATGTAAGATCAATGAAAGTTGGTTCTTTGAAAACATCACCAAAATTGGCAAACTTTTTAGCTAAACTACCAAGAAAAAAGCAGATTCAAATTACTAAAATAAGTAATATTTTCAAATAAATAATGTTTCTGATCTTATGGAAATAAGAATGATTATAAGGGAATGCTGTGAATTGTGGTATTCCAACAAATTAGATAACCCAGTTGAAATGGACAAATGCCCAGAAGGATACAAACTACCTAAACTGACTCAAGAAGAAATAGAAAATGTGAATAGGCCTATAACAAGTAGAGACTGAATTAGTGATCAAAAACATCCCACAAAGAAAAGCCCATATGACTTCATTGGTGAATTCTACCAGACATAAAGAGGAATTATCACCAATCTTTCACAAACTCTTTCAAAATATAGAAAAGGAGGAGACACTTTCAAACTCATTCTATGAAGTCAATATTACTCTGCTACTAAAACCGAAGACATCATGAGAAAACAAAAAGTTCCTCAACAAAATACCAGCAAACCAAAGTCAGCAACATATGAACAAGATTGTACATCATAATCAAGTGGAATGTATTCCAGTAATGCAACGTTAGTTCAATAGATGAAAATCAATCAATGTAATACACCATATTAATAGAATAAAGGACAAAACCACATGATTATATCAAATGATGCAGAAAAACGTATTTGACAAAATTCAACACTCTTTCAGGATAAAAACACTCAACAAACTAGGAATGGAAGGGAACTTACCCAACCTGATAAAGGGCATTTATGAAAAACCCACAGCCAACATCATACTTAATGGTGAAATCATTTTGCAGAGTTTAATTTCCTCTTAGAATACACAGAAAATGCTGCAAACCCTAGACTTTTTTAGGTCAACAGTTGGATTTTATTCTGATCTTGATGAGAAGTCATTAGAAGAATTTCAAGAAAAGGAAGGTTATGATTTGATTTTTATTTTTAAAAAGCACTCTGAGGGGTCAGTCCCATGACCAAGTGGTTAAAGTTCCATGCGCTCTGCTTCGGTGGCCTGGGTTCGCAGGTTTGGATCCCAGGTGCGGACCTGTTCCAATCATCAGCCATGCTGTGGAGGCATCCCACATACAAAATGGAGGAATATTGGCATAGATGTTAGCTCACAGCTGATCTTGCTCAAGCAAAAAAGAAGGAAAAAGAGAAGGATTGGCAACGGATTTTAGCTCAGGGCAAATCTTCCTCACACACACAAAAAAAGCACTCTGGCTACCCATAGCCATTCCATTGGGATTCCATTTATACTGGAGGTAGGGAACAGGAGGGAATCCTGGTATAGTTAGCAGATTATGAAATGGTCTAGAAGAGAGACTCTGGGTAGCTTGGTCTAAAGGGTAGTAGTAGAAACAGAGAAAAGTGGAAGTTTTCAGAATACTTTTAGAGGCAAAATCAGCAGGACTTACTAAGGGTTTAGATGTGAGGATAAATGAAGAAAGAAGATGAATCAATGTGGACTCCTAGATTTTTGGCTTAAGCAACTGGGTAGATAGTGATGTCATATACTGAGAAAAAGACCCAGTAGATTTGGACCTGAGAAGGACAAGTAAAACTTCTAGTTTGGGCACATTACATTGGAGATATCTCTTTAAAATCAATGGGGAGATGTCAAATAGGGACCTGGATTTGTAATTTGGAGCTCAAGGAGAGGTGAGAGATGAACATAAAGATTTGGAAATCATCAGCATACAAATAGTATTTAAAGCCACGGGACTGCATAAGTTTGATTGGAAAAAACTGTATAGATAGAGAAAAGAAGAGAGACCAAGACAGAGCCCTGGAGGGGTTCAGGGAGAGGAGAAGGTGGAGCCCAGGCAGGAAACCACCAAGAAACAGCCAAAGAAATAGGAGGAAACCAGGAGAGTATGGTGTCAAGGATTCCAAGAAAAGTAACTGTTTCAAGAAGGAAGATGAATAAATCCCAGGGATCTGCTGTACAACATTGTGCCTATATGGATAACAACACTGTATTGTACACTTAAAAATCTGTTAAGAGGGTTGGTCTCATGTTAGGTATTCTTACCACAATAAAAAATTTTTTAATAAATAAATATATATTTTTTAAAAGAGAAGTGGTGATCAACTTTGCTGAATACTGCTGAGACGGCAAGCAAGCAAGGAATGGCAGAATGGCTATTAGTGTTTGGAATATACTGGTCATTAGTAATCTTGACAAGTGCAAAGTCAATGAAGTTGTAGGGACAGGTGTCCATTTGAGGTAGATTAGGAGAGAATGTAAGTTGAAAAAGTAAGGGAAGCATCTCCAGATAACTCTTTGAAGAAAACTTTTATGAAGAGGAGCAGAGAAATGGAACAGTAATTCCAAGAACATATGGATCTGAGAGAGAGAGGATAATGATTGAAACTAAGTCACTGGAAAGGATCCGGAACACAATGTTGGCCTTTGACCAGGTTGTCTTTTGACCGGGGCCAAGCCTCATCATTCATAGCAATGAGAAGGAAGTCGAAGAGGAGAAGTAATGATTCGAGTAGGCTGGCAGTTTTCATGGGGGAAGATGAGGCTGTTCCTGTCCAATTGCTTCTACTTTCCTGATAAGTATAAGATAAGCTTATAGTGAGCAGTGAGGGGAGGGGAGAGGCTGAGTAATGTAAGAGTTTCAAAGAGAAGGAGTGAAATGATGATTTGGAAATTGTGGACTGAATTGTGTCTCGCCAAAATTCATATGTTGAAGCCCTAACCCCCAATGTGACTGTATCTGGAGATAGGGTCTTTAGGAGGTAATTAAGGTTAAAAGAGGCCATAAAGGTGGGGCCGTAACTTGACCGGCCTGTGGCCTTATAATAAGAGAGAGAGAAAATTTCTGCCATGTGAGAATGCAGCAAGAAGGTGGCCATCTGCAAGCCACGAAGAGGGCCTTCACCAGAAACTAGAGTTGGCTGGCATTGATCTTGGACTTCCCTGCCTTTGGAAGTGTGAGAAATAAATCTCTGTTGTTGAAGTCAACAAATATACCAGTCCATGGTATATTTGTTATGGAAGCCTGAGCAGACTAAGGAATTTAGGATGGTGAAAATATTGTTAAGGTTTAGTATGATTCTGGACCTGTTGAATGCCCGTCTGAGACTTGCAGCAGTGGAACTGAAAGGGAAACCAGGACACACAGTTGTGGTTTTTTTTTTTTCTGCCATTTCACCTCTCAGATGCCAACATAGGGTAATAAGACAGATGGGTTTAACTCAGGCCATGACTTTCGAGGCAAGTCCAGCTGAGAGAAGCAGATAGAGAATTAAGGGTATTCACGAGACAGTGTTTAAATCAGAAGAGAGTAAAATATTGAAGATGGCAACTTTAAAAATAAGTTTCTCTGTCTCCTCTCTGATATCAAGATGAGCTTTCTTAAGAAAGATTAGGCTACATGGTCATCACCCATATTTTCAGTGCAGTGTATAAAATTTTGAACCCATTACCATATCAATGTCAAATAATGCCAGTACAACTGGTAGTGCATCACTTTTAAATAATCATTCACGCAATTCATGTGTATTGTGCTCTGCAGACTTTCAAATAAACTGGTGATCCAGGTAGGCAAGAATCAGATGAGTACATATTTGTTTAAGAAACTCTCTCAAAATGGTAAGTCTATCTCCTCACCCAGTTTTTCATTTCTACCAATATTTTCTCTCCAGAGCTTGATATGTTTGATCTCAGACTAGTATGAACAAGCATAAGAGGAAGTGAGATTTTACAGATGAAATTTTGCCTTGGAAATTAAACTATGTCTAGTCTTCCTTCCTGTCCAAATTTTAAGCTAAAATCCTCAAAATGAAAATGATTTCTAGACTCCATGTATGCCCTAATCCTAAATTCTTCCTGAATTGTGAAGTGGAAAATTAAATCATTTTTGTTGGAAAACTCCCTGTTCAATGGGTCCAGATCAGCACTCAGATGATGTCAGCAAATGTTACATTTTTTTCCAATTATGAAATGAATTATGGGGCGCTAGCTAACCACAGTCAGTCATTAAATAAAGCTATTTTGGCTGATACATTGTTGTCCTGCCAGAAAACACAGGTGTTTTGTTTTTAAAGAATTTTTAAAACATTGCTTTAAGAAAAGATTGCATTAACAATCCTTCAGCACAAGCAATATAGGAGCATAAATAAGAAGGTGCTATTCGTAGGGAATTTGTGTGGCAAGAGTAGAGATTGTGTTTTCACATATGAAATAAAGAGCTGCTTTATGTCCAAGGAATTGAAACATTTGGTCTATGATGTCTGAAGACAGTGATATATGACCATGCATATTTAAACACATCTATACACATAGTCTTAAGAGTTAAAGGAAAGGCACCTTATAAACATAAATTGTTATTATTATTAAGAAGAAGCTTTCTTGGACTGGGATTTTCAAGGAATGTTAGTTCATTTGTTCTCAAAATGATGGCATGTACATCTGTCAATATCAAATATGTACTTGTTGATAGTCAAACTAGAGCTGCACTTTCATTTGGAGGTAGTTCTCTGAAAGACAAACGAGCATAAAACTTTTTAATTGTCCTGATAGTTGTAATGATCATTTTTAATCATTTTGCACTTTCAGTAATATCCTTACATTTATCTCTTTTCTCTCCCCTTCAATTTACTGTCTTCAATCTCCATATCTCTGAATCACTCCTAAACAAAGCAGCTGCTTCCAGTTGATTCATCCAAGGAATTTGGTTATCTCATCCAAACTATGACATCTTGAATCATGCATTAATGGCATGCTTATGGAATGAAGCAGTTTTCTGTTTCAAAATGACTTTCTTTCTCTGTGTGTGCAAGAGAGTATAAATGTCGCATATCTATAGTCCTCAGAACTCAAAAACTAATGCAACAATCAACTTCTCATCTGTGTTAAAAATATGCTTAAAAAAGCAGTAATCTTTTGACAAGCGTAGCTCAATAAATGGTTGCTGGAAATAATTCTTTGAAATAATAATTGAAATAAATGTTGAAAATGGTATTTTAAATATATTCTGAAATCATTTCCCAAGACCTAAATTGCCCAGATTTTATTTCAAAGTTCTACATGCTTTTATTGCAGACTCTAGAAAGATCCCTTCCTCAAAATAATTGTGGATGTCTCTTTTTTGAATGCTGATATATACAATTCTTCAATTCTCAAGAGTGTCTTAAAAACATATTTTAATTAACAGCACACTCAGAATTTCATTAATTATTTATTCACAAATGTGTGGAACTCACTTGGGGTACAAAAACTTTTTAAAAATACTGATAGGACTTAAATTATTTATGAAACAATGACTTCATGCAAAATTGAAAGATTCTATAATAGTCTGGTAGAGGAAATTATGAGTTAGCTATTGTTCAACTAAATGTTAGGGATAATTTGTAAAATGAGACAATTCAGATCAATGAGCAGATTTTATACTAAGGTGACATGATTTTTTAAAAAAACATTATGAACATATAACTCTCCTACATCACTTTATTCTTTCAAGTTTAAATGTGGGCAGTTCTGTTATCAAGAATAATTAAGGAATATGTTGTGCTGTTAATCAAAGGTTCAGATTTAATGATTAGTTTAACAAAATTTTTATATAGAAATATATAAATAGATACATAATAGATATATAACATATAGATACACATGTATACTGACTTTCAAGAATTTCAGTGCCCAGTTGAGCCACTGAAAGTTATTTAACCACAAAGAGGTGGTTAAACACCATCATTATGGCATTCTAGAACTTAATCTACATGTTTGACAAGGTGTCTAAGGAAAAAGGCAAGTGTAATTCTTGCCTGTGATGCCTAAAACTTTGTTCCTAGATAGAAAACGCCTCTTACTCCCTATTCCACTCACCACCACCGGCCCTAAGCAGGAAATAGGAACTGGATTCCCACAGTTTTTACCCAATGATGGTAGCCTTTGTGGCCTGATGATCCACTTGAGCAGAGGCTGGGGATAAACTCCAGGAGGCTGAAGGGTGTGATGGAGGGACCAGAGGTCCTTCTCAAAATTCTAGGGAAATCTAGGGGCGAGGCAGGGGTGGGGGAGGACACAGAATACCTTCAATAACTACCTGAAGATAAATTTGCTGACTGATAAATTAGAGTGAGATTATTCACATAACAAAACGATTACAATGGGTCCGGGGGACTTTCGAAGAAACACCTTTTCCAGCATTTGCTTATAACTCTTTAAATAATCAACAAAGGAAGAAATGAAAAGCTGAAATGTTATAAGCTACTGATGATTTTCAAAAGTGGAGGTTCACATATCTATTTTATTTTTTTGATATAAAACTATGCGTTGACCACTATTCACCAGTATTTACAATAAAGTAAACAACATACAGTTGGGTAACATTCTGATTACTACAAAGTTATTGTTTTTCCAGGCTTCTGCTGAAATAATAACCCAAATACTGAAAAGATTGAACCTACATGTAAGAAATGAGTTGGGGGTAGAGAAAAAACATGTAGATCAATAGTTTAGATTACAAATTTTGTTCGCCCTTTGTTCCAGCAGGTCCTAAATTGCCAACATCTCTAACCATCTGACTAGGTTTCCATGAGCAAAGTCTTAGATACTGATCTTTTAGTCAATATAGCACAGGAATTTCAACTTCTTGTAAAAGAATGGTTCACAAGAAGGAACCTTTAAATGTCCATTCAACTAAGTCTTGTTTGGCTAATTAACACCAGGATTTGTCTATTTTTCTCATCTGGGTGGGAAGGTTGTTAATAGCAATAAAATTTTACCATCAGGGGTTTTGCAAATAAACTTGCATTTGTTTGACTGTAAATAGAAATATGGATTCTGATATGGGTGCTTTTAAATTGTCCAAGTTATGTTATATTTAAATTGTTCAATTAATTACAAAATCATCTATTTCACTTGAAAGATTAAGGCTTCAGGAAAAACTTTCGATTTAACTTGAAGTGATTTACTTCTTAGATTGCTCAGAATGATGGCATCCCAGAAATGTGGGCTTCCCCATGGCTGTGAAATGGTGTTTTTGTTTTGGTGAATGTTTAAAAAAAGAAAGAAAGAAGTGAAAACTATTTACATATGTATTTTATGCATACACACACACAAACAAATAAACAAAAAACCCAGAATGGTGCTTAGGTACTATGAGTTAAACAATTCTGATTGAGTAATGATCTTGGAGAGGTTCCCCAACGTTTAGAAAAGCTGTTCTTTAATACAAAGAAAATAATATACCCTAGTATCAAATGTTCTTTTCTGATAAAGGAAGAAACTAAGAAAACTTTATTTATTTGTTCAAAGTAACCAGGGTTATAGATGCAAAAAGACCCCAACTCCCCCAATACTACTTCAAAATGAACATATCAAACTTGATTTTCATTAGAATGTAGTTATTTCTTCACCCTGATAAATCAAAACACCAAGACCTAGGTTTTATATATTATATATAGCAATGCAAACAATTGTTAAGCTTCATTTTCCAGGCAGGAATGCCAAGTTCGTCTCTCTTCATAAAAAGGAGTTACAATGTGGGAACACCACATATTTGCCTCTTTTGCCAGCACCAAGCCTACCTCATCGGCATCTTTGCGTTTCCTGAGAAACATTAATCCTCCACTGCTCTGTGAGGCACTCATTATTCTCTTCGGGATCACGATCTCGGGCAAAGCTTCTTGATTTGTCAGCAACATCTCTTGTCTTTGATTTGCTATCATAAGATTCACTGTCAGATAAAGATTTTTGTACCACCTTTTTCTTTACCAGTTCTTTGAGAATTAATAAATATTTCAATTAACTCTGGACAATTGACACTTTCTTCAGGTTCCCAATATTGTCAGAGTTTGTATTATCTTCCACTTCAGGAAACATTCCGCCTTCCCATCCACTACATATCGGTCCTGTGCTTTTTCCAATACAAATTCTTCAGGCTCTGCCTCTTCAATTTTTTTACTCTTTCCATTCTGTTTCTTTCCCATTTTTTGCAACATAGTTTTATTGAAGGCCATTTTTATTGCAAACTTGAAGAGCAATTATTCGCTGCCTACGAGCTGCCCCCAGGGTCTGTGCATCTCTGGCCCTGCATGCCTCGAGCTAGAGCTCCATTTTATTTTTAATTTTTGCTACTGGACATTTTATTTTTAACTTTCATGTTTCAGGCTGTAAGATACAATCCCAACGTCCTGGCAAAGCGGGACATAAGGGCTGCCGGAGGCCTCACCAACATCTCTCCCTCAGGCCCCAGCCCCACGCCCTCCTGCCGGATCACACCTCACTGTAAACAGCGCCCATTCATTGCCTTTCTCCACACAGGCAGAAGGGCAGAATAGAGTCTCACAGCACAAATGTCCCTCACATTTTGGGGGACAGTGGGAAAGGCACATCTTTGTGCATGAGAGCTTTCCCAACTCCTCAGCATCACCCTCCTCCCTCGCACTCATCCCAGAGGCCAAGCTCTAGCCTGGTTTCCTTTCTGACTCAAGGAGGAAAGAAGTGAAGGTGCAGACGGCTCACCATTGATTGGACAAAAGACTGAGGCATTATCTGCGTTTCACAGGAGCAGCCACATACAACTGCTCTCCTTTTCTCATTAGGACGTCTTTGCTGAACATTTCCTGACAGAGCTGTGCTGGAAGTGACCCAGGAAATTTATCTTCCTTGTCTTTGTCCTTGTTTTATCAAGGGTCTGCTAGTGGCGGAGTGAAAACATAAGTGAACTCCTGAGGCTACATAAAACATATTCATAAGTAGGCATTTCTAGGCTGTATATCATAAGCTAGCTGCAGGCTGGAGCTGGTATAACAGTCTTTCTTTCCAGCATATCCACCATTCCACACTAAAATCCCTCAGCATTTGGTACCACGTGACTGTGCAAGAAGTGCAGGAAAAGATATGTGCCTCCATTCAACTGGCATATTTTCTAAAAACATTTGACCCAAGGAGTTCCCCTGTGCGGGCAGGAATCTTTTAAAAGATCCTTTGCTAGGTTTTAGTCTGCTTGTGAAAATAATGGAAGCTCAACTTTAGAAAAGCCCCAAAAGCGTAAGAAGGAAAATAAAAATCATACGTCATTCCACTTAGACACAATCAATGTTAACATTTTGGGTTATTTCATTTCAATCATGAGAGATAAGAGAGAGAGTTACCACAACTGGGATCAGATTAAACTATGCACGCATTTTTTGTAGCTTGCTTTTTTCATTTAACACTACATCATTCATTTAACATTCAATAAATATTTATTAATGAACCATTATAAATCAGAACTGCACTTCTCTGAATATTATGAGCATTTTCCAGTGATATTGAATACTCCTCAAAAGCATGATTTTTAAAAGATAAACAGTGTTCAAAAAATTTACTGTTAAATAACAGAATAAATCATTCTCTAATTTTTGAACATACGTGTTATTTTTTTGTAACAGCTTTATTAAAGTATAATAAACGGCACATGTTCAAAGTGTACAACTTGCTAAGTTTTGACCTATGAATGTACCTGGGAAACCATCATCACAATGAAGATAATGAGCACGCACTTCTACCTGGATGCCTTTCCCTCTTTATTTGCCCAGGTTACTTTACTGAGATGGAAGCTGCACACAGTAAAGGAGCTGACAAGGAACTGTGGTATGTACCCATGTCAGTCCCTGCGCTTGTAAAGATAAAAATTCCTGTAACATTTCTCCTGTTCCTGAGGCAATTTTTACTAATGACACAATATATCATCTCAAATCATCAATTCGTTATACATCCACAAAACTTAAGCTGATTTCCAATAGCTACAGTCTACTTAAAAAAAAGTTTTAAATTCCATTTCTTGTCTATCTCAAATTCCTAGAAGCAAACCAAAAATAAAAGTCTCTGAGAAATACTCACTCTTTTTTTCCAGGAATCCATTTTCTAGCGTATTCATGGAAACCGTCCATAGTACAAAGAGGAAAAGAAGTGATTAGAGGCATTTTTGGAAAGTACAAGATCAATTCTTCCATCTAACTCCCTGTGGCCACGAACTTGAAGGTTTTATTCCTGTGAAGAGCTGGATCTCTCAAGAACGTGAGGTGGCCTCTGTTGTCTGTGAAATTAAAATTGATTTTTCATTGAGTGTAGAAGTTGATTTTTCTTTAGTCCTCGAAGGAATAATAGCAACCACCCCCTCCCTTTACAGATGATGAGACAGAGAGCAAGAAAAGAGAAATGACACATCTACAATGGTCTAGCACATTTATGGAAGAGTTGTGTCCCCTAATGCCAATTAAAGTATCATTTTCACCATTTCTCAATGCCTTTATTTTTCGACATTCTGACACTGATGAATGGTCTGCGAGATCCAGCTTTTAACTTGTTAATTTTGGAGCAACTTGGAAGTGGGTAGTTTTACACAATGCAAGCAAAGGCAAAGAACGACATATTCAAACCTAGAAACCAGATTAATCTTTTCAAATAGTCATTCATTCTGTCCTAGACTAGGAGAGAATAGGCCCTGAAAATTAGTACGTGATACAGAACAATTCAATTCAATCTTTTCTTATATTTCTGCTAAGCCTGAATGGGCAGATTTTCTAGTTACTGCCTAGATTCAGAGCTATCCTACATATGTACTAAACATGTCTATGACTTCTCTCATTTCAAGTATATTTTGGGCCTTCCACAAGGATTTCCAAATATGTGTTACTTCTTAAATGAGTTAACATAGCCATCAGTATGTGAGGCCTGTTGCTTAATCAAGTGGCAAGTAAATCTATTTCAACCAGACCTGTCTTATTACCTTTCCCACTTTCTTATTTTGGAGTTTTCTAACTACCCAGCTATCAAGACAAGATCCATAATAATTTGTGAACCTCCACATATTAAGAAACTGGTAAAAGAACAGGGAAAGTAATTTGGCACTGTTCCAAATGCTCGTGCGCAATCTCATACATATCAGTCTCTTAGAGGTCAAGCCTGAATTGCCATCCCAGTGCTCATGGGTAGGTCACCATCGGACTCCAAGTCAGATAGCAGTTTTTACAGATCTAACTACTGTTGCTCAACTAGGTGTCCATGGAAACTGCAATTGGTTTGTTGCCTAGAGAAGTGGAAAGAAAACCAAGTCATTTGGTTTCTATGTGGTTTCTATGAAGCTAAGAAAATTTTTTGGCAAATGATAAAAACAAGGATGGCTAATGCTACATGATTCCCTTGGTCTATTCTTGATCTTATCAAGAAATATTCTTCATGAATATTACTCAAAAATATGAAAATATTCTAAGTGAAGGAGTACCAGATTTTCAGGTTATTTGATTCTTGGTTAGATTTGAAACAATCCTTTAAAAGAGTGACCAATATATGTAACAAAATCTAATAGGTTAAAAAGTCCTTGGAATCATTACATATGGAAAATCTTTCTCATCCACAAATTCAAGAGTTCCAAGTATGAAAGAAAAAGCTAGTATTTAATAAGGGCGGAGGAGACTGAAACACCTATTCATAATCCTATGGAAATATTTGTCACTCATACATGGTTTAGGGAATTGGGTAAAAATAGCCCCTTCCTAAGAATTTGTTCATCTGGGCATGGTCCTTTATCTATCTGAGCAAGTAAATCTGATATAACAGTAGACAGGAGATCCGTACAATGAACTCCCTGATAAACAGGATTGCAGAGGTGACAACTTGGCATATGTTGGCATGATTTCACAGCATCTGTTGGCCTGCTATCAGATAGAAAACAACTCCTAGCAGATCCCCTTTCTCAATGAATGCAGAAAATTTGCCAGGCCAAGGAAAGTGGTGTGCATGAGTTAGAACCAAGAGTTGGCCTGACCTCAGCTGTTCAGTATTTAACATAATTAACGCTGTTTTTTAGCTTGTCTTAGAATGCTTAGACGAAATACCTACAAAAATTCAACTTCAGTTGGGAAAAATCAAAGTTGGTTTTATCTGTGAGTCACAGGCTTAAATGCCCACAGGGGCCAAGTAGGGAATGATAATCAATGTATGGAGCTGAGCAGAAGCAAAACAATAGCACTAGTGTGATGATAGACACCACTGACACACAGGCTCACAGTCATGGAATAACAGGGAGTAATGACAACTGTGTAAAGTGTGGAACACATTTCCTCTTGAAAGGGAACAGTCAGTGCTCCAGTCTAGCTTTTGATACCACATCTTTAGATATTTCAAAGGAGGCTAGATTTGGTTTGCCCACATCTTTCTGGAGTCCTCACAATAATTTATTTAAGGAAAGAATAGTAAAATGGATGTGGACACAAGTGACCATAACAAATTCATAAATCACTAAAATTGCTGTGTAACTTTGTACAAATCACAAATTTGTATGAAAAATGTAATTTTTTACACACTGCTAAAAATACAAATGCATGTGTGTGTTTAAACACACACATACACTCAGAGTACATGGCCTAGAGATAAAGGAAAGCTGACTTGGTTAATACACAAATAACTGAAGCAAGGGCTCTGAGTCCAGTGGGGGAGGAGGAAAACGTTTTCCTGCTTCATTTTCTTCCTTCGTGCTCCCAGAGCATCTCCTATGTGCATTTTGGCTTTGTATTTGGGGTTTAAGTCATCAAAAGGTTGCAGTGAAAGAGCACATGGGATGATTGCGCACTTCCTCTCTGCCTATAGAAGAGTTATTTCATTATAAGCCATCCCATGTCAGTCATATTATTTTCCAATCCAAAATCTTCTCTGGTTTCCCAATACTTGCAAAACGTAGTCCCAACTCCTTTATTTAGGCTCCAACAAGCTTCCTGCATGTGCTCGACTGCCTCACGCGCCCTCAGCTTTCGCCTGACCCTCCTCCTCACAATCTCTTGTGGCCCACTGCCCGATTGTCCTCTTCTACCTCTATATAATACTTTTTCTCTATTCCTTTCCATCAAACACTTACTTACCCTTTAAGATCCACTTAAAATCTCTCCTTCTGTATGAATCCCTCCTAAACCAGAGCAGTCCAAGGTCAATTCTCCCTCCTCTAAATTTCACGTGAAATCACAATAACAATGATGCTGATCCTAGCCAACATGTGCCAGGCTCTGTACTAAATACTTTATTTGCCATTTTTCATCTATTCCTACCCCCTGATTCTCTATAAAACAGATATTATTATTCACCCCCCATTTTACAGGTGAGGATCTTGGAACCAGAGATAAGAAAAGTGGATCTCTTTCCTGATTAAAAAAATAGCATGGAAGGATCTCATTGGACAACTTAGATTATTTGCTCATCACTGAACCAATTACTGTGGCCAGACCGTGAGTCACATACTGATGCTATGGGGTTAGGATGAGCCAAACCCCAAATCATAATGACTGATGTCAGAGGGGAGGAAGAGTCCCAAAGGAAAACTGGGGTTACCTAATGTGACAAAGAATGCTGGGAAGGCAAAAACAAAATATCCACTCTACTTCCTTACCTGGAGAACTGTTAACACTCAGCTTCTGCTGTAAGATTACCCCAGCCCGCTGCTTTCCTTCCTTCAGTGAAGCAAGACTTCTAGTCAACATGATACAGGGAGGCCACACTTTAATACAACCCCTCTGCTCCAACCACATAAAAAGGAAGGATAAAATAGAAATTTTTTTTGAAACTTGGTATAAAAATAAAATAAACGTCTTTGTAGACCAAAAACAGCAAAAGAAACAGAAAATTCTGAGCAGAGCTGGAGTTGGCAGCTATATGACAGTTCCAACATTTAAAGTTAAGAGCAACCTGGGCTCTCTCCCCACTTCCAACTCCATTCTCAATTCTCTATATCATTGGCCCCCCTGACCTTGTGACCTGTGATCTGTAAAAGCACACTGGAAGAAACTACTAGTGACCAACACCTAGGGCTCTGCCTCCATCTAACAAGGTGAAGGCCTACAGACCAAATACAGCTTCCTGATGAAGTCTCCTGCTGGCTCGCAAATGGGATCTGCGACATCCCCGGTATTAAGATGAGGCCTTAACATGCCATTATAAATTCTGGTTCTGGATAGAGTCACATAGTGAAGCAGGTGAAGCCACCACTGAACTGCTGGATAGGGAGATGTGAGCACAGCATGGAAAGGGTCTTCATTAAACACCTCCAACTAAACTGAGCCTACACACTGAAATTCCAAAATATTTGAGGAAATATAATGCTAAGAGAGACTAAATAATTAGAACATTAATTTTCTCCAGATGAAAATAATTTATGAAATAGTCTGATGCAGACTTTAAAATAAGTAAGTTTAGAATGTTCAAATAAAACACAAAGGAATGATTTCCATTTTTTAAAAAAAGAACAGGAAATGATGAAACAAAAATAGGCAAACAAAATTAGTTCTGAATACAGTTTAAGAGAGAATTAGAACCACAGCGAGATTTCCCTTCACACACAGTAGGATGATGAAAATCAAAAAGTCAGATAATAACAAATGTTGGCAAGGACATGGAGCAATTGGAGCCTTCATACACTGCTGGTGGTAATGTAAAATGGTGCAACACTTTGGAAAATAGTATGGCACTTCCTCAAACAATTAAACATAGTGTTATCATCTGACCCAGTAATTCCCTTCTAGGTGTATACCTAAGAGAAATGAGAACATATGTACACACAGAAACTTGTACATGAATGTTTATAGCAACATTATTCATGATAAACAAAAGATGGACACAACCCAAATGTCCATCAACTGATGAATGATAAACAAAATGTGGACTCTCCATACAGCAGAATATTATTCGGCCATAAAAGGGAATGAAGTACTGACAAATGCCGCAACACAGATGAATCTTGAAAATGCTATACTAAGTGAAAAAAGTTAGTCACAAAAGACCCCATGTTACATGATTCTGTTCATATGAAAATCTAGAATACAGAAATCTCTAGAGACAGAAAGTAAGTCTTTACTTAGGGCTGGTGTGGGAGACAGGGGAAAGATGGAGGAAGAGGGCGGTGATAGCCAAAGGTACAGGATTTCTTTTTAAGGTGATTATAATGTCCTAAAATAGGTTATAGTGATAGTGGCACATATCTGTGAATAAACTAAAACCATTGAATTTTTCATTTTAAATTGGTGAATTGTATTATATAAGAATTATATCCTAAATACAGCTGTTAAAAAATGTTTCTTAAAAGGACAATCCCTGGGGGCTGGCCCCGTGGCCGAGTGGTTAGGTTCGCGCGCTCCGCTGCAGGCGGCCCAGTGTTTCGTTGGTTCGGATCCTGGGCGCGGACATGGCACTGCTCATCAGACCACGCTGAGGCAGCGTCCCACATGCCACAACTAGAAGAACCCACAGCGAAGCATACACAACTATGTACTGGGGGGCTTTGGGGAGAAAAAGGAAAAAATAAAATCTTTAAAAAAAAAAAAAAAGGACAATCCCTGCAAATTTGACTTAGAAATATTTAATTTGGAATTTTCACCTTAATGAAAATTTTACAAGTGTAATATAAACATTTGTTGAGATTATCTGGATGATCTTCCTATAACCACTACCAGATAATATTAATGCCCATGCTCCATTTGTATTTACAATCTCATTCTCACCCCATGAAAAGCCAAAAGACCTCAAGGCCAGTAGCACAAATTAGAGGTTCAGAATCATTTAAGTAGAAAAAAGTGGTGGGAAAACCCAGCCTTCACACGGTGTATGGTGGTAAAGGGAAACCAGGTTCAAAGAACCCACCTACAGCAGTCAGGTCCACACTCACCATGGGGATCTTGGTTAGTACATACCATCTTGTATAGTGTTAGCAGTAAGAGCAATAGCAAACCACAGAAAGGATTTGTTATAAGACAATTTTTCTTAACTTGTTGGTTTGGGGTGCATGATTCAAATGACTGGGTCAATGCTAAAAACAAGATCATTGATTATAAGGAAGACTAATGATATTGATAATGATAATGATTCAAACCATGGTTCATAGTGCTCAAAATTAAAAGAATCAAGTTAATATAGATATTTCTTTCCTATATTGAACCCAAAGTTCAAACAAGACCATCCATTACATCAAGCATATATTGTTCATCTGAATTACACTGTTTTCCAACTTTAGTTGTATTGGATTCCTAAATTTCTCCTTGTTTTGTTACTTTAATAAAAGATCTAAGTATTATGAATTTAAATCTACTTTTATCACTGTAGATGTTATAAAATATGATATTAAAAATAATTGGCCTCAGCATTGGAAGTCCATGTAAATTATTTCCTCTTAAAAGCTTCTGTGCATTTCTTTGTTGTGAGGATTCAGAGAGACAGTTTGTAAAGTGCTTAGGCAAAAAATTCAGATTTTAGACTTGGGTAAGTAACTAATGATCCAAACGCTCATGGTCTAAAACCACAATGAAGCTAGACTTCAGAGAAAAGAGAACATAGTAAACCTCAACTAACTAGAATCTTTGAGACTGATGTGTTTTGAATAACTAGAAATTTATTTTTAAGTTTCAAGCCTCCTTGAAAATATTTTTAAAGTGTTTTGGTGTGTTTTTCTAATCAAAGAAATAATTTAATCTTTATTTTATGACCTAGAAACTGTCAGTGCCTCAGGTTCGTCTTCCAATAATGAATACTTACTACAGCTCCATAATTGCAGGAAACAAAAAAGAAGTTGCTCTTTAAAAAAATATAGAGTATAAAAATTTTTCACACAATTTCCCTCCTTTTTCAGCAATGGAATGCATAACATGAGGTTTCTCATCTTGCAGTCCACTTATTTGAAGTTTTCTTGTGCATGTATCACTACTTTGATGTAGGGTTCTGGGCCTAACTGTGGGGGAAGGCGGCGGAGGGGAATCATTCGTCCCCATGTGCAAAGCAGCCAGGAAATCTTATATTCAATTTTATACACTTTCATTGAATGACTACCATGAATAAGAAACTGGGGGAGGGAAGAGGAGAGACATAAAGAGATGAGGGAGATACGACCACCAGCTTCTTAGAGGTTTACAACCAAAGGAGAAATCAAAACTGGAATCCTGTTGCCTCAGTAGAACTCGACACACAGTTGCAGTGATCAATCCTAAGGCTGAGAACATTTGAACCCTCGGAAACCAGCAACATGCATGATGGTGGTGACAGCTCTGTCCACTAGGAAGTAATTCTGTAAACCCACTTAATTAACAGATTGATGTCAAGACAGGGCCAGTTCCTGAGGGAGTGCCACAGGATCTGGGCAGAATCCTGTCGTACTAACGCTTTTTTTGAAAAATAAGAATAAAAAGATATTTTGCAAATTTATCAGATTTGAAGTTAAAAACAAAACAGAAAGGACAGCAAACGCAGGATGAGAGAACAAGGATCCAAAAAGCTGAAATATTTGGCTGAATTTAACAAGATGATTACAAAGGGGAAAATGTAAGTTCCTGCGCTCTGGCCCATAAAAAAACACTGTGTACAAATACAGGATGGGAGAGGCATGGAGCAATGTGTGTGTGTGTGTGTGTGTGTGTTAAAGAGTCAGGCTTGAACTGGTTTGAACTGACAACCATACAAAGAAGAAATATAAATGATTAATAAATAAATGAAACTGTTTATCCTCATTATTAATCAAAGAAATTCAAATTAAAACAGTCATCCCTCAATCTACCAAACTGATAAAGATAGGAACAATGGTGATTCTCAGTGCTGACAGACTTGAAGAAATAGACATTGTCATATACTTCATGACAAAATGTGAATTGATAAGTCCTTCTGCAACAATTTGGCAACATGTATTGGAAATCATAAAACCATGCTGACTTTTTATGCTAAAAATTACACTTCCAGGAATTCTCTTAGTTAAATACTTAAGAATGCACCTAAGTGTTTAGTTACTGGAGTATTAATCACAGCATTTATTTTTCCAGCTTTATTGAGATATTATTGACATGTAACATTGGTAAGTTTAAGGTGTGCAACGTGATGTCTTGATACATATATAAATTTGGTTAGTTAACACATCCATCACCTCATATAATTACCATTTTTTTCTTTTTTGTGATGATAACATTTAGCATCTACTGTCTTAACAACTTTCAAGTATCTAACACAGAATTGTTAACTATAGTCATCATGATATATACTATATTCCCAGAACTTATTTATCCTATAAAAGGAAGTTTTTACCCTTTGACCAACATTCCTCACTTTCTCCAACACCTCAGCCCTTTGCTGTACTACTCCCTGTTTCTATGAGTTTGGCTTTTTTAGTTCCACATATCAGTGAAAACATACAGTATTTGTCTTTCTCTCACTTATTTCACTTAGCGTAATGCCCTCAAGGTCCATGCATGTTGTCACAAAATGGAAATTTCTTTCTTTTTATGGCTGAATAATATTCCATTGTGTATATATGTGCCACATTTCCTTCATTCATTCATCTATTGATGGACACTTAGGTTGTTTCCTCATCTTGGTTATTGTGAATAATGCTGCAGTGAACATGGGTGTGCAGATATCTCTTCGAGATCCTGATTTCATTTCCTTCAGATAAATACCCAGAAGTGAAATTGCTAGATCATATGGTAGTTCTATTTCTAATTTTTTGAGGAACCTCCACACTGTTTTCCTTAGTGACTGTACCGATTTACATTCCCACCAACAGTGCACAGGCTCCCTTTCCTCCACATCCTTGCCAACACTTATCTCTTCTTCTTGATAATAGATATCCTAACAGGTGTGAGGTCACATCTCCTTGTGATTTTGATTTGCATTTCCCTGATGATTAGTGATGTTGAGCATCTTTTCATGTACCTGTTGGTAATTTGGATGTCTTCTTTAGAAAAATGTCTGTTCAGATCCTCTGCCCATTTTTTAGTTGAATTATTTGTTTTTTTGTTATTGAGTTCTATGAGTTCCTTCTATATTTTGGATATTAATCCCTTATCACATAAATGGTTTGCAAATATTTTCTCCCCTTCCATAGGTTGCCTTTTCATTTTGTTAATGCTTCTTTTGCTGTGCAGAAGCTTTTTAGTTT
Source organism: Equus asinus (assembly GCF_041296235.1). Taxonomy (NCBI): domain Eukaryota; kingdom Metazoa; phylum Chordata; class Mammalia; order Perissodactyla; family Equidae; genus Equus; species Equus asinus. The sequence continues at coordinate 136,322,918 of NC_091790.1, read as the reverse complement.
GATGGAGTCCCATTTGTTATTTTTGCTTTTGTTGCTTGCACTTTTGGTGTCATATCCAAAAATTCATAGCCAAGACCAATGTCAAGGAGATTTTCCCCTGTTTTCTTCTAGGAGTTTTACAGTTTCGAGTCTTTCATTTAAGTTTTTAATCCACTTATAAGTTAATTTTTGTGAGTGGTGTAAGACAAAGGTCCAATTTCATTCTTTTGCTTGTGAATATGCAGTTTTCCCAACATCATTTTTTTTTTTTTTGAGGAAGATTAGCCCTGAGCTAACATCTGCCCATCCTCCTCTTTTTGCTGAGGAAGACTGACCCTGAGCTAATATCCAAGCCCATCTTCCTCTGCTTTATATGTGGGACGCCTGCCACAGCATGGCTTGCCAAGCAGTGCCATGTCTGCACCCGGGATCTAAACCGGTGAACCCTGGGCCGCTGAAGTGGAACATGCAAACCTAACCACCGCACCACCAGGCCAGCCCCCCAACGTCATTTATTAACAAGACTATCACAGTAGTGTTAATAATGGCAACACATGCACACACACATATACATTGATATGTATACAAATGTCCCAAGTTGGGAATAGATGTATAAATTGTATTCTTTATATATGCAGCAATTTTAAATTAATTTGTAAAAATAAATTTATTGAAACTGGTGAAATGCAAATACGATCTATAGTGTAGTTAATGGTATTATACTAATGCCAATTTTCTGGTTTTGGTAATGTACCATAGTTAGGTAAGATGTTACCATCAGGGGAAGTTAAATGAAGGGTACACAGGACCTCTCTAATATTTTTGCAACTTCTTGTGAGTCTAATAATAATTTCAAAATAAAAAGTAGAAAAAATAAACTTACTGAATTAGAAGCTGTTCACAATATATGATTGACTAAAATAAGGTGATAAATCAGAAGATACAATTTTATGTTTTTGTAAAATAAACATGTAATTTAGTAACTATAATGATGATAATAGAGTACCCTTTTCTGAAGTCTTGTTTTGTGTTTTATAAACAGTATCTCATTTAAATCTCACATCTATCTAATAAGTTAGATATTATTTCCATGATACCAGTGAGGAATGGGATTAGGGGAGATTATACAACTCTTCAAATGTTACACAGCTAGCCAGTATTTCAAAGTCCATGCTCTTGACTATGCTCCTCAAAATTCACTACCTAACATGATTTTTTTTTTTTACAGTCTAGAAAGGTACATATCAAAATTTTAACCATAATTGGCTCTGTATAGTGCGTATTGGTGGCATTATTTTTCTTTTTGATTATTGAACGTGTATCATTTGTGTAGTTAAAAATAATATTTATTTTAAAAGACTTCAATGTTTTAGTTGAAAGCAAGGTCATTGAGTCCATAGGATGAAACAACTGTAAGAATACATAAGTTTGGCTACATTGAAGAAATATAGTATTAAAATAAAGAGCCCAAGTAGTGTTCAACCATGCAGAGATGAGATGTGATCTGGAATATGGAGCCACACTTTGATAAGGACACTGACTTAGAGACTGAAGGATATTTAGAGAAAAGCAATCAGAATGGTGAGAGAATCCAAAATCACATCAATATACGGATGGCGGAGAGAACTGGGGACATCTAGCTTGCAAAGAAAGACTCAGCGGGAACATCACAGCTGTCTTAATTTTAAAGGATTACTTGGAATAATAATTATAAGCAGCTACCATTTATTGAATGCTATGTGCTAAGTGCATGCATTATCTCAATTAATCCTCACCACAACCCTATATGGGAGATACTAATATTATCCTTCCTTTACAGATGAGAACTTTGGTTCAGAGAGGTTGGATAACTTTCCCAGAGTCACACATGCATTAATGATAGAGCCAGCATTCAAACCCAGAACCTGTCTATGCTGTTAACCATCACCCGGGCTATCTCACATCCTAACAAAGGAGAAGAGACTGGGCTGGTTTGTGTGATTCCTAATGAGTAGAATTAGGACCACAGAAGAGAGATTCGGGGACACAGATATCAGCTCAGTGCTGAGAAGGTTTATCTCAGAAAAATCAAAGCTGTTCAACTATGCAATGGGTTGCCTTGGAAGATACTGAATGTCCCTCTACACATTTAATGTAAGTTCAGTGACACTCAGCAGTGATGTCAGAGAGATCTCAAACTTCCATATGCATCAGAATCACCTAGGAGAGCTTCATAAAACACAGATTCCTATGCTCTACCCCAGAGATTCTGATTCAGGTGTCCTGGGGTGGTGAGATTCACGAAACTGCAATTCTATCAGCCTCCCAGGTGATGCCAGTGCTGCTGATCGGGGATCACACATTGAGAGTCCCTCAACCCTAAAATTCTATTACTTTTTAAAAATCGTACTCTATAGATTGGACAAATTTTGTGTCCCTCACAACATCTTTCATGGAATGGCAGCTGTACTGCCCCTAAGCCATACAATAAGACTTGTCTGTTTGGTTGTTTTTTCCTATTCAAGTTACCAGTCAATAGAGTGCCCCACATCTTTTAAAGTAGACTTTTGTAGCTAGTTTTTTTTTTTTTGTTTAATTCCCAGAGTTTGCTAATACATTAGAGACAGGTCTCTTTTTTTTAGGAAATCCACCTATATTTCTGATAAAGAAAGAATGGATAAAAGCAAACTTCATTAAATTATGAGACAGGAGACAGATAAATCTTAGCATGTTCAGATTATCTCAGAGAAAATGTACTTTTCTAACAAGATTCACTATTCAGGTGTCTAGCTCCATTTGGAATGGGAAGTGGAAATGCTATTGTTTGCAAGAAATAAGGATGATGGCCATATGTTCTAAACTGTGCTTTATTATTTTCAACAGTGACAAACTTAGCATTAGTGTTAATTTTTCAGAACTTCTGAACTCTACTCATGTTTACCTTAAGGGCAGCTTTATTTGTTTTTTTTTCTACTTTTTGATGAGGTTAAAATTGCCAAGTATCTTTAAAGTAGGAAAAACATTTCAAAATCAAATATAAAGGAGAAAAAATGGCTCCCTGTGGACTGCACTGATGACCCTCTGCTTCCTGGACGGCAGCTGGTACGATGCTCACAGCTGCCTCTTTACGCCCAGGATTGTCCCCCGCCAACCTGAACAGCCAGCATCCCCATATAAGAACCACAAGTGGCTTTTAAGATGATAAGATAGAGTTTAGCTGCTTTATTTTATGACATAATTCAGTCGGTGTTCCTTTATAGAGTGCCACTGGCTGGCTAACTTTAAATAGTCATAAACATTTGATTGTGGAGTAATTTAATTTAATGATTTATTTAATCTTCAAATCACAAGAGGCTGTTCTGAAAACACTTTGTTACCACGTTGATCCTCGTTTAACCTATAGGATTAATAATTAATGTGAAATACGATTGGGAAAAAAATTGACAATGAACTTCTTTCTAAAGGAAATAGCACCTGGATGCATATCAGATTTATACAATGACTTCCCCAGATAACAGATACCTTTAAGTGGCCAAACTTTTAAAATCACAAGCATTTTGGATTGAAATCTTTCTCAAATGTCTTATATGCTTTCCTACCCTCTTAAACAGAGTAATGGAATGCACTTAAACATCCTTTGATGAATCAAAATAATCCACATAAACAGGTTTAATTCTATGGTATAACCGAATGGTATCCTCAGAGGGCACAGCGGAGGCTTGGTCAACTTTTCGCCTCTAAAATGCCTTGAGAAACTTACACCATGTTAGTCCTTTTATTGAATTTTTATAGTACTACACTTTCCCTCTTCATTTAAATGTACCGACCACTGTTAATTTTTCCTTGCCTTTTAATTTGCTGTTAAATTTATTGTGTGCTAGAAATTTGGGTTAATAAATTTACTAGAAGAGTGTGCAAATGAGTAAGGGGAGTCTTTCCGAAGATTGTCTGTGGCTCCTAGTGTGTGTAGAGTTTGTACTATAAGTTTTAGTCTCTCAACAAGTTTATTTTTAACTGTTTTCCTGCTACTTGCCTGTCTCTTGTTCTATAAATCAGGTTGCCAGATACGTGACACCCACTTAAGAAAAGTCTACCTGTGGTCAAGTAATAACAATCACTGAGGTCCATTATTATGATGTTACTCTGGCCAGCAAACTCTTTATACTCAACTCTACATCTTAGAATGTAGCACCCACATTAGCAAATGGAATAAAGATGATTTTTCTTTTCAAAATCTAGCATTCCTCCATCCCTTTGTCCTTTAGACCTCACAAATGAAACCAGGATAAGAGAAGAAAAACGTGACTTCAGATAGGAATTTTACAACTCAGCCCTTAATACCTCATGAACCGAAGAAAGTCCCTAAACTGGAGTTTTTCATCTCCTCTCATCTCAGAGATTAAGGAAGGAGCAGAAATAGGAAAGCAAGGAAAATTGTACTATTTTACCCTCCTGAAAGTCATGATTCTTTGAAATTTTTTTCGCGTTATAGGCACCTTTTCTGAGGGCTGCTGTGAGAAAAGGCTTTCATCAAGAAAAATTCTAAATCTGGACCTCAGAGTCCTCTAGGATGTGGCTCAGCCCACCTTTCTAACCTCACCTGCCACTGCTCCCTAGATGTCAGACCAAACCCTCCTAGACTCCCACATCTCTTTCCCTGCTTGGCTTCTGGTGTTCTTGTTAGGTGCTAACATGTGCTCCCAAGAGAGGAAAAAAACCAGGGTGGGGGTTCCATAGTCAAATAAATTGGGCAAGTGCTGGATCAACCCATATAAAACAGGCTTCTTTACCACAGTACTTCTCAGAACCTTTTAAAATCCTAATGTTCATTTAAATCTCTAAAACGGGGGTTATAGTACAGAAGGAGGGTAACCACTTGTCCCAGTTTGCCTGGGACAGTCCCAGTGTACACCCGTTGTCCTGGCATAATGAAGTGCCTCTTTTGGCTTTTAAAATGCCTCATGTCGTATAGTACAGTTTTCCTATATACGGCACTTTCTAAATTAATTTGACCACCATCCCCATTTCGCATAGAATGTCTAAGTGTCTTGTAGAACACTTTGGGAAACATGACCTCTGCCTCGATTTGCCGGCTGACGATGCCCACCTGGATCTCAAATCTCATCCCGAATAGTTTAGGCTATGGCGAAGGCTTCCCTGATTATTGGGCCTTCTCCACAGCTGGAAGCGCTTTCTACCTCCACTGAAGGTCATAATACCTTCTCTGGTTCTTTCCCTTGTGACATTTAGCATTTTCTGCCCTGTTTTTAGTTTGAAGGTTCAAGCCTTCCCTCCTCTACTGTACCATTCATAGTAAAATCCAGGTAGTGTTTTGCTTTGTATTCCCTGACAAGCCCAACTCAAAAAATATCTTTGAATGATTAAACTTAGTTGCACATGAAGCTGTCCTGTCCTCTTTCTCTCATTATACAGAAGCAGATTCTCAATGCAGGCCAAGGTGGCTCCCACCATTGCCCTCTCCTGCCTTCTTGGAGACCTCTGAGGATTATTGCTCCCACACCTGCCTCATTCCTATTTCCCACTTAAACATGCTCAAGATTCTCCTATCTCAACTTTCTCCTTCCAGCCACCACCTTAACTTTCTCTCACCTTTTGCAGTTCAAATTCTCAAAAGACTTGAACAAATGGCTATCTTTACTTATTCACTTCCCACTCATTTTCCAATCCATTCCAATCTAGCTTCTGTCTCCACTCCTCCATCCAATCTGCCCCTCACATGAGTGTCACCAATCGCTTTTTTTTCTTTTTTTCCTGAATCCGATTGACACTTCTCATTTGGGTTTGAAAAGCTCAAATTTTGAAACGTTTGCCTCTGTGATTTATACTCTCCTTAAGTGCCCAAAGTTCCTTGAAAAGTTAAACATAGAATTACCATATGATCCAGCAATTCTACGTCTAAGTAAGTACATACCCAAAGGAATAGAAAGCAAGGACTCAAACAGATATTTGTACACTGATGTTTGTGGCAGCATTGTTCACAATAGCCAAAAGGTAGAAACAACACAAATCTCCAAGTCTCCAACAGTGAATGGATAATCAAAATGTGGTACATACATACAATGGAATACTATTCAGTCTTTAAAAGGAATGAAAGTCTGATACATGCCACAACATGGTATGAAGCTTGAAGACATTAAGCTGAGCAAAAGAAGCCAGACACAAAAGGACATCTGTTATGTGATTCCACTTACAGGAGGTACCTAGAATAGGCATTTTCACAGAGAGCGAATAGAGGTTAGAGGTTACCAGGGGCTAGGGGCCAGAGAAATGAGGAGTTATTGTTTACTGGATACAAAGTTTCTGTTTGGGATGATGAAAAACTTCTGGAAATGAATAGTGGTGATGGTTCACAACATTATGAATGCATTTAATGCCACTGAACTGTAAGCTTTAAAAATGGTTAAAATCACCATGGAAAAAAAGAAAAGAAAGCGCCCAAAGTATCAAAGTCCCTGAAATTAAAACTCTCAAAGTAAACAGAGAAAAATCAGTTTCATTACTTCTTTCTGTTCAACAAGAATCTCATTCTGGGGGAAAACCTGAACTGGGGAATTCCCAGCCAAGGTAGGCATCCTGAGCAAGTATCCTGGAAAGAGCTTTCCACTTAGTCTTATCTCTAGCCTTTCCGGTTACTCAGCCACACCTCGTTTTACCAGTACCAATGTTTCTATAACGTTAGAGGCTAAATTGTATTTTCCCAATAACTTAGGTTCTAAAGACAGAGAGGTTTTATCTCATTTAAAATTGCTCTTCAGGTGGCATTGCTCCAAAAGCTTTCCCTTCAGGTTTCTTCAATCCTATCCTACCGTTACCCAACATCTCCCTTGCCAAGAGGACAGTGATTTGTCAACAAATAGGTAAGCAAGAAGAGAAACAGCCACTTGCAAAGTCAGGTGAAAAAAGCGTGTGTAATGTGAATGGTCGTGGGTGTTTCAGGAAGGACATCGAAGTCCACCCCTGCAAACACAGATTAAATCTTTCATTCAGTTATCAATGCTCCAGCTTCCTGCCCATGGTGTTTTTTTGTTTTTTGGCTTTTTTGCAGGGAGAGACTGGCCCTGAGCTAACATCTGTTGCCAATCTTCCTCTTTTTTCCCTCCCCAAAGCCCCAGTGCATAGTTGTATAGCATAGTCGTAGGTTCTTCTAATTCTTCTATGTGAGCCATCACCACAGCACAGCAACTGACAGACAGGTGGTGTGGGTCTGCGGCCAGGAAACAAACCAGGCCCCCGAGAGGGTGAGAGCACCGAACTTTAACCACCAGGCCATCAGGGTCGGCTCCCATGATGTATTTTATACTTGTGTAATGTTCTCTGTGGTTAAGGAATGGCCTGCTCCCTGCACCCAGGTTTTCTGTAACAGCAGGGAGCCAAATAAGTAAAGCTGATTTCTCTGACTTTTCAAAGGTAAATCACATTACTTGTTAGTATTCATTGATGATGTACCCATTGCCTGATACAAAAATCTTTATCCCAAAGCCTCATAATTCTCCAACTCTGAGTAAAGCATCTTGCTCCCTCACAGAATCTGCTATAAGTCTGTCACGGGAGAAAGCCCCTAGTATTTCAAAGTGTGAGTTTTTATTTGGTTTGGTAGCACTTGGGAGCTCCTTGTAAAATTCTCACTCAAAGAGTAAGTAAGATGTCCAAAATCCTGCCCGGGGTGATTTTTGCTGTTGTGAATTCGGTAGGTTTGAGGGAGGATAGATAAAAGCCTTAAGGCTTTTCAGTAGACCAAGTTATTAAGGTCTGAACGTGGGCTGTGGTAGTGGAAAAGGAATGATTCCAAAAATATTAAAAACATGAGAAAGGAGGGCACTTGGTATCTGAAACATTCGTTTCTCTGAGCGTCTTTTGCTTAGCTTCTCCGAGCTACCTGATCACATGGGAGAACGTTCCCTATTAGAATAAAGTTACAGGAAGCCTCTTTCTCACTTTTTTCCCCTTAAAAAAAAAAAATTTGCCACAAGAGCTCTTTACTCGCATGGAATTTCGAGGAGATCCCGTGGAACTGTGCGTGAATTGTGCCTCCTCCAAGGACACTCCCTCATGCACACAACGCTGGCTGATTTTGTAACTGCGTTTATGACTGATTTACGGAACTTTTACTTGGCAGGCCCTGCTGTTACTGTTAGCTGGTTACTATGGATCTTTCCACATGCCACTCTGGCATGTTGCATTAAAAATAACCTCCAAGACTGTACAGAATACATGGAACAACGGGAGTACAGTCAGGGCCGCAGACTCCAGGCTCTGCTTTGGTGCCCATGTGTTCACATGTGCTCCTATATGAAGCAACCACAGAGAAAAAAATGCAAACATCTTCTAAAATGTCAGGTTGCACATCATAATTGTTCTAAGTTTCTCCAAAACCGTAGTTCTCAGAGATCAACAATATCTCAAAAAACTGTAAACCAAAAGAATAACAAAACACAAATTATAAGTATTTTTTAAGGGCACGGATCCAAAGACAGACTGTCTGGGTTTGAGTCCTGACTCCAGTACTTAGCCAGCTCTGGAATCTTAGCGAGTTATATCATGACCACAGCTATCTCATCTGCAAAGCGGAGTGATAACAACGTCAGTCTCAAAGGGTCCTTCTGAGGATTGAGGGAGATAAGCAGGTAAAAGTTCTTGGTTTAGTACTTGGACGTAGAAGGTGCTCAATAAATGCATTATTATCCTTTGAATGGTGTCCTTTTAGCATGTAGACTCACAACATGTATCAGCACGCAGCTTATGTTCCAGTGCCTGGCAGTGAGTCGGTGCTTGATAAATTTCTGTGGACTGAACAAGTGATACCCAGTTACTTATGTACGTGTCTATACTCTTTTTCTAGATTATATACTTCTTAAAATCAGAGCTATATTTGATTCATCGTTGTATTCCCCACAGCTCTGTGACGGTTGTTAAACAAATATTTAGTCAATTAAATGGAAATAGAAAGGCTGTTACAACGTAAGAGGCCACAGTTAGTATGTAAACTGGTAGCAAAAAAAAGAAAAAATCACAGGCTTCAAGTGCAAATAGAATCCAGAGCCAAGAAAACACTGACGTTCCCTGAAACTAAATGAATATATCAAGCTTCATATGAATACAATATTTGTAATGCTGGGTCTGGTTCAGTGAGTCTGGTTCTAGCTGGGTCCTGCAGAGGGGAGAAAAGCTTTTATCTCTATCCCACTCCTGGCCTCAGCCCATGAGCCAGGCTTACCCATGACTCAAGAGAAGAACTGTTCTCCCAGAGCCAGACACCACAGTCACCACAAGTAGAGTAGTTTCCTTATGCCACTTCGAGCGTCATTGGATTCAGTCGCACAGCACAAGCAGAAAACTTGCGCTGAGGGACATGGGGCCAGGAGAGTATAGACTCTGCCCCAGTTTCCACCACCAGTGTTTGAACCAGCATGAATAGAGCTGTGCTCATGCAGAGGTGAGAGAAGGCTCTCTCCTCCTGAAAGGAAAGCCAGTGGGCCATTCTGGATCCTTGGCAGGGAAAATAATGATAGGAGTCTATGACTGTGAACTCATGTCTAACCCCCAGAGCCAAAGTGAAAATAATAAATTTAATGTGTGTGTGAAGAACACTGTTTCCTTCTTTTCTGCCAGTGTGTCAACCCTCTCCAACCAAAGGCCACCAGGAACACACCTGTAGTTGACTAAGTTGGGTTTCTTACTTGTTACAGCAAGGCATAGTACTCACTATGGGGAAACCATGGGGCGTCTCAGTAAGAAGTTTGTAGAAAGAACCTGTTACAGGATTTGAGCTTCGACTGGGTGACTTAGAGGAGGCTCTAGGGAAAGAAGAGTTCATTCCAGATTGGGTGCTGTCGAAAGCAGGGATAATTCTATGATTAGGTATCTCAATAAATCTTTTCCTAAGAAAGGACAGACTAGAGTGAGGATAAAGCTGTAATTGCCGAAGCAGCAGCAATTGCTTACATTAGCTGGGAGACGGGGATGTTTGGTAATTTGAGGCTTGGACAATATTCCTGTTTTATTTGTGTTCAGACATAATTACAGGCATTGTCTTGATCCACTATGATCAGAGAGTGACCTTGTCTGATGTTGATGTTCTGTGAAATTGTTTAACAGAATTGTTCAACAGTTGAACACCAAGACCTAGCTATGAGTGCCATGCCAGTTGGCAACACAAGGCCTAGCTGATTGTACCTGGCATGGGGTAGGATGTCAGTTACTAATGTAACAGAAGAGAAAAGTGGTAAATCAGTGGAAACGTATTTCATCAGGTCTTCTGACAAAATCTCTTGGAGCTCGGTACAACCGTATAACATTTTAACTGATTGATGATGGTACCCAAGGAGAACTGATCGAATATCATGTTGAGACCAACCTGGACTATCTACTGGTATGCTGCAGGCATCCTTGGTTCTGTCTTGTCAATTTGCTTATCATTGAAGGCTTGTGATCAAAATCTAAGCAGATAGTAAATATATTACGTGGCAGATTTTGAAGCCCCCCCTAAAAAATCTCCACAGGTCTTAATGATGGTCTGCATCAAATAAGGTGAAGCTTAATAACAATTAATGAAAAGCACTTAATTTGGGTTCAGAAAATTCAGTACCAAGGACAAGATGGGAGAGATCTGACTTAGAAGCAACAGAAGGGGAAAAAAACTAACAGTTTAACTGACTGTAAGTTTTATTGCAGTCAACAGTGTCCATAAAAAAAAAGTAATATAATTTTAGACTACGCTATTGGAAGTATAGAATCTTCAATGAGGGAACTGATACAACTGTTCAGCTGCACTGGTCTGACAATACCTAACAGACTTTGTTCAGGTCTGAGCATCACATTCTCGAAGGAAATGATACCTCAATCAGAGAAAGTGACTAAGACTTGACCCCTTCACTTAGAAACTAAACATGGCCATGACAAAACAAAAACACGGAACATAGGAGGGGTGACTGAAAAAGTAGTAACATTTAGCCTGGAGCACAGCAGATCCAGGGGAAACACGAAAACTGTCTTCAAGTATTTTAAGGATCGCCATGTGGAAGAGGAGGCAGACCATTTTTGCCTGGTTTAAGGACCTAGAATCTCTTCGAGTTAAAGGAGGCAGATTTTACTTTTAAAACACACATACTCACACACAGTGACATCAAAAATCATCCTCCCTTTGAGAAAGCAAATTCTCCATGAGAAGAACTCTGCAAATAGAAGCTGAAGGACCACTGGTAAGGATACTGTGGGAGGGATTCACTCCTTGATTAGAGCTTTCATATAGGAAATACCTATAGTATGATGTTCTTTGGGTATCTTTCTAGATTCAGAATCTTCTTGACATGTTTCCAGTAGAAGTTATTATTTTTTTCTGGAGACACATCCCATTCAGAACCTTATAGAATAGTCTGCATGTTTATCAAATTTATGTATAGCGTAGCAAGAATCTTATAGGAACTTAAGTTTGTTCTCAAACAATTCAGTAGTTTTGGGCTTGGTAAACTGATTCGGCTCTATTCCACCTTATACCTATTTGTATCTTAAATTATTTGGTTTATATCTGAATATTAAATATTCTGCATTACAAATTCTATTTGTTGTTTTTATAGCTACGCTGGTCTGGGTCACCTTCAGTCTTGTGTAATGACTAGATTAACCTTCACAACAATATAGTTCTAGTTTTGTAAATCTCGAGAATTATAAAATTGTATTATGACCTCAAACTTCCTAAACCTCTACATCCTCCCTGACTTTAGAGTAAAAGATAGGTAAATAAAAAAAAGAATCCTTTCTAAATATACACAATTATCCTTTAATTTATAATCAACTAAACCATTATTCTTAAGTTTTCTTAATGTAAATCTTGCATAGAATTAGTATTTTTAAACCTTAAACTTGTATAATATTAATTCATCTTGCTTGAAGCCTTCTTTTGGTCTGGAATCTCTAGAGAGCAGAGCTGAGGGAGGTCTTGAGAGCTCCTGAAACCTTTGTAATTTCATAGGTGATAAAGGTGTTGGGAGCATCTTTTGTTCTAATATTTGGTCTTTTACTCCAGTTCCTGTCACAAAGCTCTAAATCCCTTGGAATTGCCTAGGTGAGAGGAGAATCTATTGTTTTAATGATGTGACTCTTGGTGGGCTTCTGGATAGCTTCAGGATGGGTGTTGGTCACCAGAAAGACCAAGCCATGATTAGAAGCTTGGAATTTTCAGCCCAATCCCGCTTCCTCTGGGAAGGGCAGAGGGGCTGAAGATTGAGTTAATAATCAATCATGCCTACATGAGAAAGCCTCCATAAAAATCCCTGACTATGGAGTTCAAAGAGCTTATGGGTTGGTGAACACATCCATGTGCCAGAAAGATGGCACGTCTCAACTTCCTAGGGACAGAAGCCCCTGATCTCAGGACCCTTCTGAAACTTGCTCTATCTATCTCTTCATCTGGCTGTTCATCTCTATCCTTTATCATAACTTTTATTATATGATAAACCAGTAAATATAAGTAAGTGTTTCCCTGAGTTCTGTGAGCTGTTCTAGCACATTATTGAACTTGAGAAGGGGCTCAAGGGAACTATAGCCAGTCAGTCAGAAGTACAATTGACAACCTGGGACTTTTGATTGGCCTCTGAAACAGGGACAGTCTTATGGGAGTGAGCCCTTAACTTGTGGGCTCTGACAACAACTTGTCAGAACCGAACTGAATTGTAAGACACCCAGTAGTGTCTACCAAGAACCAGAGAAATGCTTAACGTGTGAGGGAAATCCCACACATTTGGTGATCAGAAGTCTGAGTCTGGTAGTAGTAGAGAGTAAAGCAATAGAGGAGGAAACTGAGGCTTTTCTTACCATGTTTTACTTAGGAACACAATCCCAAGCCAGCAAGAATAAGGAAAAAAGAAAATGAAACAGGAAAAGATGGGAAGCCACACAAGGTGAAAATTTTCCATGCTGGCCACTGCCTTACATGGGCCAGACACAGCAAGCCTCCTGACCAAACTCACGGAGAAACTGTGCCTCAAGGGAAGGAGGAGGAAGAGGGCCTGTATCTGCCTATTCCTTCCTGACTCCCGTTTTCCATTAGTCAAAGTTTGACCTACAGACAGTTAGCTTCCCAGCCCTTCCAGGGTGCCACATTCAGCCCCTTTGGCATTCTCTTAAAAAGCCAGATTCCACATCCTGCTGGACACTCCTGCTGGCCACACCATCCCTGCCCCAACAGACACCACTGCTGTTGGACTTTCTTTACTGCCGTAAATGATTCCTGAACTATCCCTGGGTCTTTGTATCACTGCTTTTGGGATAAAAGTCCTCAAGGGAGAAATTATCTCAGCCTGTATCATATGTCCACACTCCAGCTACAAGAGGAATAGGCAAAACAGACATCTGCCCTATTCTCCTTCCATCCCACCACTACCACACACTGGGGCATTCCCGCAAATAGCAAGGAGCGTGGACACTGAGCAGCCAACAAAAAAAGAAGAAAAAAATCCTATAAACGTCCACTGCAGTCATATGCTACTTTATTTGTGCTACAATGCCTGGCTACAATGCTTTCTTGCAGTAGTCAATAAACAAATATTTGTGATTGATGAAGAGCTAAGTAGTTTAAATGTAACTATATAAGAAATAAATGGGAAGCTACAGAATTCAGCACCTAAACACTGAGTCTATTTCTGATGAACACCAATCAGGATTTAAAAAAGAGAATAAAATTTAGGAACAGAAAGTTCTCAGTCAATGGTGCCTATTAAGCTGGTTATTGCTATCCTTCCTCATAGGCAGAGCTCTATCATTTATCATTTCTTTTCTATGTGGGCCTAGATATCTCCTTGCTTTTTCCTTTTGAAGTCCCATTTTCTGGGATAAGCAGAAATCACCAGATCAGAGCATTTTTCTCTCCACTTCTTCTTTGTTGAAATAAACACATGATCTGGATTATCACCCCAGCTCAAGCACCTCTAGCTGACATACCGTAGGTGACTGTTTCCCATTCTCTGCAGAAAGCTTGAGATTAAACTAAAAAAAAAATTCCCTAATCTTTCTCCTTTAGGGCTCTCTCTACTATACAGTATGTCACTATCTATATCAAGAAACCAATCCCAAGGAAACAAAGAAACAAAGAAATTCTAGATATATAGGTAATAGGTTATTAGGAAGTTGTTAAAGATAACTAAGGTATTTTCATAACCTTTTAAGACTCCCCATAAAATTTTCCTTGGTGTAGAAGCAAAATACTGATATTGATGACCAATAATCTAACAGGTTAGCGTGTCCTACTTCTCAAATTCTTGAAAGGCATAATTAAACACTGAACTCAGAGTCTGAGGAAGATTGTCCTGATCATTTGTATAGAAAGAACTGGAATAAGGTGAGGGAAGGTAGGTGATAAAGACCAGGATGCAGGCTGTGGAGATAAAAAGGGACAGCATCAATCTAAGAAAATTCTGGTGTCTGCTTCAGCAGGATTTGCATGATAGACGCCAGGGAAAAATAGTACCACTGGAAGCAAGAGAGCCACAGAGAAGCAAAAATTCCAGCTTTCCTGTTGAAACATATGGTGACAGACTGAGGGTGAGCCCCGAGATAGTGATTGTTTTGGCAACAATCAACAGAGCAACAGTCAAAGGTAACATGCCCCAGGGGAACAACCTGAAACATGTCCATTCCTTACCTACTGCCCTAAAAATGTTTGGAACGGTTTCAAGAGTCCTAATTAAGGGCAACCAGGTGACAATTGGATTTTTGCCCTTAATAATAACAGCCATTGATTGAGTGGCTACTGTATGGGGGCCACTACATTGTGTCCTTGACATATACTGCCTCATATACTGTTCATATAATTTTTACAGATGAGGAACTGAAGCTCAGAGAGGTTCTATAATTTTTCCAGGATCACATAGCAAATAAGTGGCAGAACTAGGGACTGAACCTAAACTAAGGATATCTGATTCCAAGAGCATCCTCTATTTACTGAACCACAGCATCTCAGAACAAATATGATGAAAGAGAGGGCACCTGACATAGGATTTAAAAATAATGACATCATGAACTACATCGATGGGTGATTAGAATGGCATCTCCTTTGGCGGCGTACTAACTCACCAACAACAAAACAAAAAGCATTTTCATTGTAATATTGTCACATTTAAAAAATAAACTTAGGGATCTTGTGTCAACGGTACTGGGAAATTCTGGTTATAACTCTTTGGCAACCTGGTCATCATTTTGTAGATATCTATTCTTTTTTAATATGAAACTTCTGCTAGGAAAAATCAATTTATAACATATTACTTAAATGCCCCGAAACAAAGGTTAACTAGGCATAATCA
Organism: Equus asinus; assembly: GCF_041296235.1. Classification (NCBI taxonomy): domain Eukaryota; kingdom Metazoa; phylum Chordata; class Mammalia; order Perissodactyla; family Equidae; genus Equus; species Equus asinus. The sequence goes on along the minus strand of NC_091790.1, from coordinate 136,307,646 downwards.
GGTATAAACACTGCTTCCCTGAGAATGTGTTTGCCTTGTCCTTTTGATAATGATAATGTGATTTTCAGTGTTTCTCTTTTTGCCGTAGCCTCCAGAGCCAAACCCGATGCACAACAACAAAAATGTAGATTAATCTATGTGTTTAGTAACTGGCTTTCTCTTATTTTCCTTGATTCTGACTTTTATTTAATCACTCACTTATTCCATAACCATTTGAGTACCTAGTATGTATCAAACACTTTGCCGAGTACAGTGGATACAAAGATGAACACAGCTTGGTTCCCACCTTCAAAGATCTCATAGTCTAATGAGAAAACTTCCATGAAATAACTAACTCTAAGGCAATATGATTAACACTATAATAAAATTATGCACATGGAACAGTATGGGACAAGATAGAAGGGTCAGATTGATGAGAAGTTTTGAGTTGGATCTTAAAGTATGAGACTGAGTTTGATGGATGGGTGGTTGATGGGGTGAGGTGATGGGAAAGAGCATTGCAGGCAAATTCGTAATTATTACACTTTTACTAAATATTGGGTAGGTATATTTTGTTAAAATTACTTTAAATTCTTCTGGAAATGAGATGGGAGATGATAGAATAGATAGACAGACAGACAGGCAGGCAGATCCCCAAGCCAATGGATTCTTACACAGGTCTGTCAAAAAAGAGGTAGGCTACCAAAACCTAGCCTGATCACAGACCAAGAACTAAAGAAACCTTTGCTTGAAAATCCAGAGCTCTTAAATGTCCACTTCTTAAGGAAGTTTGAAGCTTCTCCTGTTCATCTTTCCTCATTGCTCTTTTTCTCCGTGGTCATGCCATATATTTCTACTCTCTGACTGCTCTCCCAGTACATTAGCATAAGTCTCAACAGATTTTCTTTCTTTCCTAGTGATAAATGCAGTTCAGTGCAGTCATTTAACCTACCCTCAGTGACCCTACTTATTCTCACATAAGAAAATTTACTCCCTTGATTGCTGAAGTGGTTGCATTGTATTGTTGCCAAGTGTGTACGATTAGGCTATGTTCTAACCCTCCTGTCTGTTCCTCATTCCTTGATGTTCTCTTTGCTTTGTGGGGAGTGTGGAGTAAAAAGCATGGACTTTGGAGTCAGATCTGACTTCGAATTCATGCTCATCCACTTACTAGCTGTATCACCTTGGGCAAGTTACTCTGTGAACCTCAGTTCTCACATATGTAAAGTGATGACACTAAAACCAGCCTTTCAAAACCGGCAAAACAATATATGTAAGGAGTCCAGCATGTCACCTGGCATTTGGTAGCTTCAGTACATTTGTAGCTGCCACTAAAGTACTAATGCTTCTTTGCTGCTCATCTTACTATTGTCGTAATCAGATTCATTTTTCTTAACATTTTCCCCTGCTCTCAAAAAGTTTCTTCAAGGGCATTATACTAAATGAACATCATGTCTACTTTTAAAGGATTTCTTGAAAAGTCCTCATTCCTTCCACGTTCCCATCCCCACTTTTCCGGAGACTTCAGCTTCCCTTCTCTCCCACCTGGGCAGCCTCCCTCGACCTGCCCAGTCCTCCCCAAGTCCAGATCCTACCCCTTCTGTTCTGCTTGTCCATATTGGAACATAAGCTCCCCAGGGCAGAAAACTTGTCTTTCTACATATTTCTCAAGTATGGAGTACACATTGAGAGCTAAATAAATAACAAATATTACACAGAATGAATATGTTCAATAAATCCCTTAGGTATTATCTCTAGGCTCTAATTAAACCAAATCTATGGACATGAGATGTATAAACAGAGGACTGGCTATAAAATAATGAAATTATGCTTTTGGCTGCTTTACATGGGTAACATGCTGTCAACGGGGATGAGCAGCCAAGGTGTTTCCTATCCTCCACTCCTTAAGAGCAGAGCCTCCGCTATCGCACCCGGGATCGTACTTGAAGGGCTACCATAGCTCAAAGACGAGTCCAATACAATTTCCCTTCCCCTGATACACCAACCACAGCCAAGCTGCTAAAATTTCACAGGTGAAATTCCTCCAGTTGGAGTAGGTTATGCTTCACAATTCCTTGCCTGTGTGTGTGTTGTTTCCTAATTATTATATGGGTCTGGCTCTGTCTCCTTAACTAATCTCTAGGCTCCTTCAAAGTGCCTTTTCCTTCTTTTTTATTCCCTCACAATATTGAGCATTTAATCTGTGCTCAAGAATTACTTGTTTTGACTTGAAAAACCATAAAAATGATGGTCTCTCCCTATAAGGTTTTGGCTAATTTCTTTTTAAAATATTTTCTAATTGTGTTTATAAAATATTTCCATCATACAGAAGGGAACCAAAGGATAACATTGACTATAAATTAATATCTTGCCATATTTTCATCAACCCTCTCTTTTTTGTTTGAAGGCTACAAATACAGAGAAAATCACTCCATTCCTTCTCTCTCTCTTCATCTCTCAAGATAAGATATCTTTCACTTCATCTCGTTCATTCACATCTAAGGTTTTTAACTACTATATATGTAATTATCTATAAACTATGTATTACTGTTTTGTGTTTTAAATTTTTACATTGCTGGTGGTGCTGTATATATGTTGCTGTGCTTTGCTTTTTTCATACAAGATTCTATTGTTGAGATCTGTCCATGTTGATATTTGTGGATCCAGTTCATTCATTTTAGCTCCCAAAAGCAGTCCATGGATATATTCACCCATTCGCCTTGGAGGGACAGTCCGGCCGTTCACACCTTTGTGCTGTTCTAAGTAGTACGGTAGGGAACATCGGTAAACATGGCTCCTGGGGCATGAACTTCTCCAGGCAGAGCTTGGTGGATAATCGCTCAGGCTCTGAAGCCCAATTGCCTACTCCAAATCCAAGCTCCCCTACAAAATCACAAGAGTGTGACCTTGGGTATGTTACTTAATTTCTCTGTGCTTCAGTTTCCTCTTCAGTAAAAACAGGATAATGATAACACCCCCTTCAAAAGAATAAAGCAGCAAGAAAAGAGTCTTACACAAAGTAAGCACTCAATATGTGACAGCAATTGCTGTTACTGCAGCAGACACCTGGGAAGAGAGTCTGAGCATGTTTGGCTTTACTAAGTATCGCCAAATTGATTTGCAATTGGTTGTACCAATTTATACTCTCACCAGGACTACATGAGTTTCTGTTCCCCACATTCTCACCAGGACTTGGCATTAGCAGTGTGGATTCCGAAGCTTTTCAAATGTAGAAACATTCAAGAATGAGATGAGAAAACGAAAGGAAATAGAGGTGTGCTGGTAAGGGGTAATCAGAAAGATCAGGAGACCAGAAGGAAGGAAGGAAATCAGTGGGAGACTGGGGAAAGTAGGGGAAAATGAATTCTTTTAGGTGAGAAATAAAAAATCATTCAGAGTCAGACTCAGTGGAAACTTTGGAGATTTGCAGAAATTAAGCAGGCCTGGTACTAAGGAATAATATTAACAAAGGGAGTGTTAATGTGAGTGGAGGAGAACTCAGCAGACAACAGGGCTTTTGAGAATCTGTTGGCGACTTCTCAGAGAGGATCTGAGCTCCCTTGGGTGGTATAAGCAGGTATAGGAGAAGGCTTTCTGAAAAGGGACAAGGGAAGAGAGAGTAGCAAAATGTCAGGGTTGGTAGAGTAGCTGAGGTGCGAAGATGGAGTTTCAGAGAAAGAAGAAATTGGAAGTATTATTTTTTCTGGAGACCAGCAGACCAGAGTTACCTACATGACACAGTATCAGCGTCTGCAGCACCTCTGATTTGTTTCCTCCACTCAATTTCTGCAGCCAGTGGGGCCCTTCAGATTCTGATTCCATCACAGCCGTGTGGCTGCTGTGGCTGTCAATGGTAGGCTGAACCAGACTGGCAAGGCAAGTGTTATCATTCCTGTTTTATGAATGCAAGAACTAAGGCTCAGACAGATTCACTAACTTGCTTAAGATTTCATGGCTTGAAAATGGTGAAACCAAGACCAGAACCTAGGTGTTCTGATTCCAAGTCTAGGGCTCTTAGCATCAAAAAGAATTGATAGTCATCTTAAATCTTTCATTCTCAACTCAAAATCTTAAGAGGATCCCATTTTTCTCCCAAGACAATCACAACTCCTCTGTTTGAGGCCTTCCATTAGTTGGCTTTTGTCTTTCTCTCAGTCCTATTTCCCAATACACTCTTTTTTATTTTTTAGGAAGATTAGCCCTGAGCTAACATCTGCTGCCTATCCTCCTCTTTTTGCTGAGGAAGACTGACCCTGAGCTAACATCCATGCCCATCTTCCTCTACTTTATATATGGGACACCTACCACAGCATGGCTTGCCAAGTGGTGCCACATCCACACCTGGGATCTGAACCAGCAGACCCCGGCTGCCAAAGCGGAACTTGTGCACTTAACCGCTGCACCACCGGGCAGCCCCTCCCAACACACTCTTAGCCACACTCTCAACTCCCCACCAAAGCATGTCTTGGCTGATTTGTGAGTTCACCAAATTCAATCCCACCTCTGTGCCTTTGTTTATGCCATTCCCCTCTCTTGGAGAGACTTCCCTCCTTTCTCTATCATCCCTCTGGGCCCTGCTGAAGTCTTATATATTCTGTGATTGCTTCAGGGCACACTCTCTGAACCACCATATTGGCTGTTCATCCTGAACTATGACTCTACTGTACATTCTTTTGAATTGTCCTCAGATTGTCACCCTATGCAACAAAATGCAAAGCAAATCACTGCAGGCAGTTGTTCACTTGTTTGTATTCTCTTATCACCTACTTCTCATTATTTAGGGATTTTTCAATTACCCTTGGCCTAATGCTGAGCAAAAATGAGGCCCTCCATAAATACTGATAATCGATGAAACATGGAAGAATCAGAATTAATAGGAAATACACGGAAGTATGAAGACCTGGAAGCTATGATAAAATCGGTAGTCAAGATAAAAGTCTATTATGTATGATAGAAAATTTAAACAACAAAGTTGTAAGGCAAACTGGTTAAAAAGATGCAGAGACAGAGATCAGCACCAGACTGAATCATAGCTTTTTCTCTTCCTTTTATGATGGTTCTGGCTTTCTGGCAGTTGGAGAAACAAGGGAAGAGACTTCTAATCACTACTTAACGAACAGGCTCACCCATGCTCAGAAATAATCAGTATTATCTGCAAATGATGATCACATGGTGTGCTCATGCAGCCAAAGTTGTATTTAGCATTTTATGAAATGATGCAAAAGATTGTGTGCATACTCAATTTTCCAAATTCAATGAGCAATTTGTTGGTGGAGAGATATCAAGAAGGTCATGCCCCCGCCCTTGGGGAGCTGAAAGTGTGTATAGTTAGGGGAAAGTATTCATATATATGCACAAATAAATAGGTCCTTTGCAGAGCAACATATGAACAAATGCAAGTTTACATAACACTGCATGTATTTCCATGTTGAGCTGATACCGATAAAAAGAACTAGGTGGAAGATTTCCAAAACAAAGTTAATAAAAAAGATGAACTTAATTTCATGGAGAGAAAGGGTGAAAAGATTCTAGTGTGTGCAAGGTCAGAGAAGTGGAAGCAAATACCTTCTCACAGTGCACTTGGTAGAATATAGATGATGATTATTATCGTTGCTGGTAAAACAGTCCTATTTGATAATAGGAGATGGCTGGACATTTAAATTAACTTTCCTAAATCATACAGTGAGCTACTGGCATAGCTAAAACAAGTGATATTTTGAGAAGAGTTTACATCATGAAACACTGAAGCTGTTTTTTCATTACATGCAGTACTCCTGGACAACGAGTAAACTAAAATATATTCTTAAAATGATTGCTTCACAAATATTGCAAATGACAGGACAAGGAGCCTTCTTATTCCCCTAGTCTAGGAAATCAGAGAGTATTTAAAAAAAAAAGAATCATTAATAATATTTCCTGAGGGAGAATATAGACTTCCAGCCTGTGCCAGAATTCCACATTACTACCCGAATTCAAAGACTAAGGGTGTGTTTTGCCCACACCCTACATTTTTTGGGAACACAGGCCCTGCCATTATGTAAGGTCTACTGAGGAGGATAACATGACTCTTCTCTTCATGGGAGAGCCCTTATTCTGACCCATTATATATATATATATGTATATATATATTTTTTTCAATTCACCTCATCTGTTAGCCAAGTGACAGATTATCACCCAGATTAACACACATCAGTTTATCTCTACGACTGCCCGCTCCCGGAAATGGTAGCATTTATAAAGTCAGAAAAGTCTCTTGGAATGACCAGTATACTTGTTTCAATCACCTACAGAGCCATAAAATGGGAAGGATTCAGAACAGAGGAGTAGCTGGTTTTAAATACAATACAGTATTTTCCTTGCAGACACTCCTGTGAGCCCAGCACACTACTGTATAGTATGGGCCTTTGTTGAGGCTTATATTTCCCACCTGTATTTCTTTTTCTTTTTCCAGCAACAGTCTGTCTTTGTGCCAACTCCTAAATAACCATAAATTTTGGTCTTATAAACCTTAATGAATGCTTGGCCAAGATGCTGTAACTATTGGCTTCTACATTGGAGCATAAATGGAAAGGAAAAAAAAAGTGTGCACTGTGAAAAACTGGATAAAATGGAAAAAAGATCACAGCAAACTCAAAGTCGCAATTTGCCTTTAATGTGAAGGGGGCCTTGTTTTCACGGTGTGGCAGCTTTCAGGAGTTTTAATCTCAAAGTGGCTGATCAATTTAAGGTAAGTGGCAGGCATTTGGCCTGGTTCCCAGGCTTTGCTTTGCTGCTCTGAGTAAAGAAAGGATTCAGTCAGACACACAGACAACAGGCATCATCAGCGGCTCCCACATTCCAAGCATTTTAACACAGATTAGGTTGGCATGATTCTACTGTTTACTGAAATCTCCTAGGTGTTGCATTTTTCCTTCTCCTTGCCACGGTTATCCAAGATGGTTTTCTCAGGTCAAGACCTTCATATGCCAAATAGCTTGCAGGGCTGTGAAGGGAAAAAGAAGAACGTGGGTCAAGACTTCTGATTAAAATGCTATTCCACTTGCTCACTGCAAAATATGAACCTTCAGACAGCAGGTAATTGAGCACTGAACTTTCTGCCTTAGGCGTACATCGAGACAGGAACTGCTTTACATGCATTCCTGAGGGGGAAAAACGAAGATAATTTCTTTAACAAGGACAAACTTAATTCAGCTAGAAATGCCCAACAGATTAACAGGGTGATTTGTAGTTATTTTGTCTTCAGATTTTATAAGCATGAGCCTTACACATATGTTGAGCAATACTGCAACCAATATAGTCCGTTTTTCTAATTAACATTTTCACATTAAATATTCTTATTTTTTCAAAACAGTTAATAGTAAATGAGCTCAACAGATCCTTTACCACTATTTCATTTTCTTAGCAAAAGTCAATTTTCTTAATCCACTTGACCTATAACCTAAGTTAAATTAAATATGCATTCAATTGATCAGACCAAAAAAAATGTATGAGCGGTCTATCATGTGTTTTTGGCTGTACGAGGCTTTACGGAAATTTTGTATTTTTAAATATATTTTCACAGTTTTTAAAGCTACTTTGTCTTACTTTAATATATTCAAGAACCTTTTTCCTTTCGTCATCCTCACAATAGATTTCCTCATGGTTTTATTTTTTGTCTAAGAATTTCATCAAAATAAACAAGGATTATGGATTTTTAAAAATAATTTTTCCAGCTATTAAACTTTTCAAAAGCAATGTCCAAATTATTATACCCAGAAATATCTTCTTAACATTTCATAAATTTATATTGACATATTTCTTCCAAAACTAACATTGTTGCAATCGACTAATTTATATTACCATTATGCATCCTGTCTGTAAGGGTTAGCTGAGAAACTAATGCAATTATATGCATTTATTTTATTTATTTATTTATTTATTTTGAGGAAGATTAGCCCTGAGCTAACTATTGCCAATCCTCCTCTTTTTGCTGAGGAAGGCTGGCCCTGAGCTAACATCCGTGCTCATCTTCCTCTACTTTATACGTGGGATGCCTACCACAGCATGGCTTTTGCCAAGCGGTGCCATGTCCACACCTGGGATCCGGACCGGCGAACCCCGGGCCGCCGAGAAGCAGAACATCTGAACTTAGCCACTGTGCCACCGGGACAGCCCCATATATGCATTTATTTTAATTTCAGTTATTATATATGCACTTGTGGTTTTTAAAAAATAATATATGCCTCCTCATTGATTGAAGAAGAAAAGGGGATACATGAAAAGCAGATAGCAGCCATCTTTCTGCTGCTGCTGGATGTGTCTTGTCAATATGTGATGCCTAGAACTGCAGCAGCCATCTTGCAACCATGAAGAGAGCTAGCCTGAGACCAAGCTGGCATGCTGAGGATGTCAGACAGGGAAGACAAGGAGAACGTGGTTCTCAGTTATGTCATTGATCCACAGAATCAACAGTCTTGGAACAATCCAACTTGGGACTTCTTCTTATGTGAGATAATGAATTCCCTTTCACTCATTCAACAGTATTTATTGAGCACCTACCATGTGGAACGTTCTAGGTGCACTGTTCCAGATGCTCAGAATATCTGAGTGAACAAAATACACAACAGCCCTGCCCTTGTGGAACTAACGTTCTAGTCGAGAGAGATAATGGGCTAAAAACATAAATAAGAAAATTCTACAGGATGTTAGGAAGTAGTAAGTGGGAAAAATATAAAAGCAGAGCATGGTAAAAAGGATCAGAGTGCTGGGATGGAGAAGATAGGTTTTGGTGGTGAATAAAGTTAGGGTTGGTCGGCCTCATTGAGGAAGTGAGATTTGAACAAACATTTGAAGGAAATGAAGAAGTTATTCTTTAAGCCAGTAGGAGGTAGGGTTTTGTTTTTTTGTTTTGTTTTGTTTTTTTTGTTTTTTTGCTCTTCTATTGTTGAAAATCCTCTAAGTGAGAGGGGAAGGTGGAGAGAGAAGAAGAGATATGGAATATATCTGATGCCAGTTCCACTTTGGTTCTTACTAGTTCCCATGAGCCAAAATATTCTTTCCTTTGCTTGAGTTTGAGCTGGGTTTCTGTCACTTGCCACTTAAAGAGGACAGACTAATAAATTTTAAGTTGGTCACAGTAAACTATCTGTGGTTCCATGGACAAGTCCAAATAGATAGTGGGCCATAATTCCATCCTCCATCCACACTGGAGGTATCTCAGCATCCATAAAAACATGACTTGGTAATCAAGAAAGTGTGGTATTGGTGAAAGAATACATAAATAAATCAATAGAACAGAATAGAAAGCCCAGACATAGACCCCCATAAATATATTTCCTTTAAGTAAAAAGCAAAGGCAATACAATGGAGCAAAGATAGTCTTTTCAACAATGATGCTGGAATAACTGGACATCCATGTGCAAAAAAAACAATCTAGACACTATAAAACTCCTACAAGATAACATGGGAGAAAACCTAGATGACCTTGGGTATAGCAATGACTTTCTACATACAACACCAAAGGAATGATCCATGAAAAAAATAACAGATAAGCTAGACTTCAGTAAAATTAAAAACTTCTGCTCTGCCAAAGACAATGTCAAGAAAATGAGAAGACCAGCCACATCTTGGAGAAAAGTTTTTGCAAAAGACATATCTGATAAGGAACTGTTATTCAAGATCTACAAAGAACTCTCAAAATTCAACAATAAGAAGACAACCCAATTAAAAAATGGGCCAAAGACCTCAACAGACACCTCACCAAAGAAGATATTCATATGGAAAATAAGCATATGAAAATATGTTTCACAACATATGTCATCAAGGAAATGCAAATTAAAACAACAAGATACCATTACCCATACATTATAATGGCTAAAATCTAAAACAGTGACAACACCAAATGCTGGAGGAGATGTGGGGCAACAGGAACTTTCATTTGTTGCTGGTGGGAATGCAAAATGGTACAGACACTTTGGAAGACAGTCTGGCAGTTTCTTACAAAACTGAACATAGTCTTGCCATGTGATCCAGCAATCACATTCCTTGGTATGTACCCAGAGTGAAAAACTTATGCCCAAACAAAAACATGTACATGGATGTTTATAGCAGCTTTATTCATAACTGCCAAAACTTGGAAGCCACCAAGGTGTCTTTCAGTGGGTGAATGGATAAATAAACTATGGTGCATTTAGTCAATGGAATATTATGCACCTCTAAAAAGAAATGAGCTATTAAGCTACAAAATGACACAAAGGAAACTTTAACACATATTACTAAGTGAAAGAAGTCAGTCTGAAAAGGCTATACACTGTATAATTCCAACTATATGACATTCTGGAAAAGGCTAAACTACGGAGTCAGTAAAAAGATCAGTGGTTGCCCGGAGTTGGGGGGAGATGAAGAGGTGGAACATAGGGGATTTTTAGGGCAGTGAATGTATGATACTGTAATGGTGGATAAATAACATTATTCACTTGTCAAAACCCCAAAAAGTGGACAAACACAAAGAGTGAGACCTAATGCAAACCATGAACTTTAGTTAATAATAATGTATCAATATCAGTTGTAACAAATGTACCACACCAACGCAAGATGTTAATAATAGGGGAAACTGGAGGAGAGAAGCAGGAGTATATGGGAATCTCTGTTCTTTTCGCACATTTTTATGTAAACCTAAAACTGCTTTAAAAAATAAAGTCTGGGTTTTTGTTTTTTTTTAAAAAAAAAAGCACTAACCATAATAGGAAAGGTTGATCATTTGGACTTATTACACTTTAAAACTTCTGTTCGTCAAAAGACACCATTAAGAGAATGAAAAGGCAAGATGCAAAGTGGGAGAAGATATTTTACATATATAAATCGCACAAAGACCTCATATCTAGACTATATAAAGATCTCTTTTAAATCAATAAGAGAAAGACAGACACACTTTTTTTTAAGAAAATGTAAAAGTCATGAACAGATTTTTTTACAAAAGAAGATATCCAAACAACCAATGAACATGTAAAGGTGCTCCACATCATTAGTTACCAGGAAAACAAAACAAGATATCCTACACACACTCCAGAATGGCTGAAATTAAAAAGGTTGGCAGTACCAAGTGTTAATGAGGATATAGAGTACCATAAACTCATGCAATGCTGCGGGAGTATAAATTGGTAAAACTACTTTGGAAATGTTGTTGCCAGTAAAGTTAAGTACATGCCTACCTTGTGACTTCGCAATTCAACTCCTAGCTGTAAATCCAAAATAAATGCATACATATGTGCACAAAAAGATAATTACAAGAATATTCTTAGTACATTAATCTTAATAGCACCAAACTAGAAGCAACCCAAATGTCCATTAATAATAAAATGGATGAATAAATTGTGGTATATATGCATAATGGAATACTATACAGCAATGATGAAAACTACTTCTATGTGTAACAACATGAATGAATCTCATATAACATTTAGCACCAAAAAGATTTCATACTATACAATCTCATTGAGTTAAAAACCAGGCAACACTAATTTATGGTAAGAGAAATCTGTGTAGTGGTTACCTTTGGAGGATAGGAGCACAAAGTAGGCCTCTACAGCAGTGGTAATATTCAATATCTGACTTGGTGTAATAACCAAACCATAAACTTAAGATTTGTGTATGCCCTTTTCAGTCCCTATGTTAAATTTAAATTAAATAAGTAAAACAAAAGATATATGGTTACCTAAGTCAACCAACCATAAATTAAAGCCATGAGCCGTAAAAATCACTAAGATACTTTTAATCCTGTCACTGCAATCAAGAGGGAATTATTTCTTCTACATAACCATTCAGATGGGGTCACTATTCTTGAGTCTTGGAACTAACATATAATGATCTCTAATTTCAAAGACTCCATGCTATCATTCCTAACTCTAAGATAAAAGGTGATAAAAGATAAAATCTCATACCAAGATTCACTCTTACTAAAGACAGTCCAATGTTCTTCCTGTGCCCAATAAATTATTAATAATAATGGCTAATATTTTAGGGGCCCTTACCGTGTGCCAGCACCATAATGACTGCTTGCATGCATTAACATCTTTAAGTCTCCCGTTAACCATAAGAGATAGATATTACTAAGCTACTTTACAGAAGCGAAAATAGGTTGAGAAAACTTAAAACATTTTCCCAAGGTCATTGCATCAGTCGTTATCCTTAGTTACATCTAAAAGAAACCAAAAGTTTGGTTTAAGCAAAAGAGAATGTATTAAAACGTCGTTAGATAACTCCCAGAATTGCCAGCATAGCTGGGTTGAGGACTGCAGTCGTGAACAATACCCCAAATCAAGTTATGGAAAATTAATGCCCAGCGCCAGACAGTGTGACCCACTCGCCACTGTGCCAGCCCTGGAATCCAGACATGGCCATCAGCAGAACTGCCACTGCTTTGCTGGAACTTGCTGTAAACTCTGTCACTGTTGCACCAGCAGAGATGACTCTTAGCATTGGCTGCACCAATCACATTAAGAGCACCAAATTCATGCCCTGGGGAAAAAAAGAATGACATGGGCACACTTCTCAAATCACAAGTCTGGGAGTGGCTGGCAGGGACTTAAACCCAGTCAGCTTGGCTCCAACACCCAGAGGTTCAACCACTATGGTAGGCTGCCTCCACATGGGTGACATAACTTTACCATTTTAAGGAGCAGGTGAGGCAAGCAAGGATTAAAATGCTCAAAAACACTTCATGCCACCATATCATGTAGATCAGAAAGCTTCAACACTTTCTTGCTTGACTAATTTAGAAAGACAGAATAAAACTACTCGTATGCAAATTGGGCTTCTGAAATTACCAAGTGCTTTAATGAAGGCAAGCAGGGAGGAGCTGGTGAGACAACTCATCTGACAGCTCATCGAGAGCCATCACTGCACCATGTGGGGCCATGTGGCTGCATGCTGACTCTGGTGGTGGAAAGGCGAGCCACTTCTGAATCACCAAGACCACATCCTGCCCCTCCCTCGTTTTTTCCCCTGGAAGCTGTCCATTAATCTTCTTGCTGAGATCTCCACCCGAAGCATGGGGCTCAGGTATTTGCAGTAAACATCTGTGAACCTAAGAAGTCCCATTTTCCAGGAACATTTGGTCCTGGTTCTTCCAGTGGTGTCTACGTGTGAAGTGACTAAGTGTGAACCTGAGGGTCTGTGCTTGAAGACTCAGGGCTCAATTCTGGTTGTTTGTTTATTTTTCACTGTGTTTTGGTGGGCACAAACCAGTATCTAACACCTCATAGACTTGCCTTCAACAAATGTTTCTAGCTTATTTAAACTGAGAGAAAATTCTTAAACACACAATGCCAGCTAGATAACAACTGGGGAGAAATGCGTTTTCTGAGAATTGTGTTATAGACACATATTCATTATAGCCAGACTAAGCAGGCATTTCATCCTGCTCTGATTCATCTTAGAAAAACGTGTGGTAGGCAATTCAAAATCTGTCCCCATTTACTTTCAAATAAAGAGTAAGAGGAAAGGTCAACTTTTTTTTTTTTTTGTAAAGCCAACTTAGTAAAATTAGTATCTGTTGGAGCTTTGTTTTGTTTTGTTTTGTTTGGTGTTTTTTTGGTTTGCATTGAAGACAGTAGTGGAAGTTAGAATTAGAAAGGCTGAGGTAGTCTGTATATGGAGGAATTTCAAAGTTCATACTGAGTCTGAACTTTATTCTGTAGGCAGGGAGTAATTCATAAAGGTTTTTATGTAATTTATTTTTAACAATTTTTAAGTCAAATGCAACAGACAGAAAAGTGTGGAAATCATATGTAAATTTAATTTTTAAAATGAAAATTTTAAAATTTGTGCCACCACCATTATGTCAAGAAATAGAATACTGCCAGCATCTCAGGAAGTTTCCTAGTGGTATTTTTTCAAATTATGAGAATAGAGACAAAGACACATGTGTTCAGTTTAACATGTCATTACCATCAAGGTCAAGAAGTCTAAGATCCACAGCACCCCAGAAGTCTCCTGAATTCACCTCCCCAATCACAACTCCCTTTCTCCCCACCTCCCAAGGTAATCACTACTCAAACATTTGGAATAATCATTTATCTCCTTGCTTTTCTTTATAGTCTTACCACCTAGGTAGGCATCCCTAAATAAAGTAGTTTTGTTTTTGCCTTTTTTGAACTTTGTTTAAATGGAATCATACTTTATGTTTCCTTTGATGTTTTCCTTCTTTTGCCCAACAGTATTCTTTTGAGAACCATACATGTTGATATTTGATTAATAGTCCATTCACTTCCTTTATTGTAAATACCCTATTGCATGAATATATCACAAGTTACCCACCCGTGCTACAGTTGTTAGACACTTGAGTTGTTTCTGGGTTGGGGCTGTTACAAATAATGCTACGGCATATTTGTATTTGTGTGTGTGCATAAGAGAAAAAGAGATGGGGGAGAATTAGGCAGATCTATCTAGCAGTAGTGTGAAAGCTGAACTCAGATAGGGAGAGAAGAATCAGGGAATTCAGTTGGGAGGCTCAGGGATAAAAGCTCAAACATTGGAACTTGGTGATAAACAATGGGAGGAAGAGAGAGTAGATTCCTAGTGGTAGTTCACCAGGTGAAAAATGTGCTCATTTAAAATTTTCATAGATACTGCTAAAATTCTTTTTTAAAAGCCTTTACATATGTACACTCTCACCAAAGTATTTCTGTATGAATGAGAATGCCCATTCCTCTGCATTTTTGCTGTCTTTTGATATTATCCATCTCTTTAAATGCTTGCCAAAATTATCAGGAAAAAATAGTTATTGCTTGCGATTATATTCTTTTAATTATTAGTGAGTTTGAGTATTTTTTACATTTTTTCATCAGACTATTTTATTTTGTATATAAATTGTCTATTCATATCCATTGCCCATTTTTCTATCAGCTGTTTCTTGTCTTTCTTATTGATTTGGGGGAACTCAATAAATTTTGAATATTAATCCTTTTATTAACTATATTAGAAATATATATTACCTATCTGTTGTCTGTCTTTATACACAGTGTCTTTTCCTTACATAAATTTTTAATTTGTATATGTGATGACTTTTTGGATGTGTCAACTTGACTAGACTATAGTATCCAGTTATTCAGCCAATTACTAATCTTGGTTTTGCTATAGAGATATTTTGCAGGCGTGATTAAAGTCTCTAATCAATTGACTTTAAGCAATGGAGATTATCCTGGAAAATCTGGGGGAGCCTAATTCAATTAGTTGAAAAGACTTAATAGTAGAATTAAGGTTTTTCCCAAAAGGGGAAGATATAGTTCCAACATGCCTGTAGTATTCTCTTCCTGAAGACCTGCCCTACTGATTTCAGACTTGCTTAGCCAGCCCCAACAATCACATAAACCTACCTATCTATCATCTATCTGTCTATCTATCTATAATATTTTATTTATTTATTTCCCCTATTGGTTCTGCTTGTCAGGTGGAACACTGACTGATACAGTGTAATATTTCTACATTTGTCAGTCTACCAATCTTCACATTTGTAGTGTTTAGGTTTCACATCTTGCTGAGGTAGGCTTCATACAAAGATGTATGTAAATCATGTTCATATGGCATTGGTAGTAATAGTTCAGAACTGAAAAGTCCTCCTTCACTCCTCTTTACCACTCCTTCCCCATCTAGAGGTACCCATTGTCAATGAGTTGAGGGTATATTTGTCCAGCCTACTTTTTATATAAACAACAAATAACTTGTGTGTGTGTGTGTGCGTAAATGTCTACAAAGTGGGCTGGAAGACAGGGAAGGAGTGATAGAGAGACATGGAAGAGGACATTCAGGGCTTTTGTACTTTTGATTGTCTAAATCTTACACAATAAGAATCTATTCATATTTAATTTGGGTGGTTTTTTTTTACCATCTTAACTATTTTTATGTGTATCGTTCAGTGGTATTAAATACATAGGGTGATATATTTTAAAGGCCAAAAAAAATTTACAAAAAATTAGCAACAATGACTCAAAGTTTCAAAAGTTGGGTGACCAGAAAATAATGATTCCATTGAGATAAATAAAGATGTCTAAAGTAAAATGGTTTATCACAGACATTACAAACTCCAAAGCCTTTAGGGGCCTGGCTTAAATGCAGAATAGAAGATAATAGGAAGGTTGGGTGTAGTGTCTGCCTACACAGCACATGCTCAGCTTAAATTTCAAAAGCCTATGAACCAAATAAAACATACCAACAGGCCGAATTTGGTTTATAAGCTGTAAGTGTATCACCCTTGCAACTGTAAAGGAAAAGGTGAGGTTGATTTAAAACCAAGAATGATAGAATTTGAGACTTAGAGATATCTTTAAATCACATAAACTAAGAGTCTAGTAAAAACAACTATATAACTTGGTAAGACTGTGTTCCATTTGAAAGATAGATTACAGACAGACATTTATTTTGTGTTTAAGAATTTCATCCTGTTCTGATTCAATTTAGGCAAAGTCCTCTTCACCTATATTCAGATAAATGAGAAGAGAAAAGACCAATTTCTCATATTTTCTAGTACAGACAATTTGGTAAGGGGCCGGCCCCGTGGCCGAGTGGTTAAGTTCGCGTGCTCCGCTGAGGCGACCCAGGATTCAGATCCTGGGCGCGGACATGGCACCACTTGTCAGGCCATGTTGAGGTGGCGTCCCATATGCCACAACTAGAAGGACCTGCAACTAAGATATACAACTATGTACCGGGGGGATTTGGGGAGATAAAGCAAAAAAAAAAAAAAAAAAAAAAAGATTGGCCACAGTTGTTGGCTCAGGTGCCAATCTTTAAAAAAAAAAAAAGACAATTTGGTAAGAGCCCTATAAAGATTAGGAAACTGAGAAGTGGTGAATTATGGATTTGACAGTGTGACATTCAATAGAAGATGCCATTATAAATGCCATACTTAACATCAAATAATAAAAAGATTTTTAAAAAATGAAATACAACAACATGATGAAGATTCAGCATTGGCTTAACACTTATCAAGATATAAGTCTGAGCTGAGCAGGTGCAAGAATGGATGACAGCCTAGGAATGCAAGGTTGGTTTAACAGCCAAAAATCAATTAATGTAATATATCATATCAGTAGAATAAAGGACAAAATCACATGATCATCTCAAGAGAGGCAGAAAAAGCATTTCAAAAAATTCAACACCCTTTCATGATTTAAAAAAAAAAAAAACTAAAAATCAAAAGGAACTTCCTCAACCTGATGAAGTGCCTCTATGAAAAACCCACAGCTAATAATTTCACACTTAACGGTGAAAGACAATATTTCCCCTAAGATCAGGAACAAGACAAAGACATCCACTTTGACTACTGCTATATAACATTGTACTAGAGGTTCTAGGTAAACCAACTGGGGGCAGGGAAGGAATGAAATAATGAGCATCCTGATTTGAAAGAAAGAAGTAAAATTATCTCTACTTACAGATGACATGATCTTGTATACATATACAGAAAGTCCTAAGGAATCCACTAAAAACCTATTAAAACAAATAATAATAATGAATAATGAATAAGAATAGGAATGAATAATGAATAAGAATGACTGAGTTCAGCAAATTCATAGGATACAAAATCAATCTACAAAAATCAATTACGCTTCTATACACTTGCCATGAACAATTCAAAATCAAATTAAGAAAACAATTCCATCTACCATAGCACCAAAAAGAATAAAATACTTAGCAATAAACTTAACAAAGGAAGTGCAAAACTTGTATTCTGGAAATTATGAAGTATTGTTGAAAGAAATTAAAGACAACCTAAATAAATGGAAAGACAGCTCATATTCATGGATTAGATACTATGGATATACCCATGTTTATGGACAATACTTCCCAAATTGATTTACAGATTCAACTCAATCTCTATCATAATCCCAACTGGTTTCTTTGCAGAAATTTACAAACTCATCCTAAAATTCACATGGAAATCCTAGGAACCCAGAATAGACAAAAAAAAATCTTAAAATAGAAGAATAAAGTTGGAGGACTCACACTTGCTGATTTCAAAACTTACTACAAAGCTACAGTAATAAAATAAGGATGGCATTGGCATAAAGATATAGATCAATGACATAGAATTCAGAGTCCAGAAATAAAGCCTTGCATTTACAGTCAGTTAATTTTTTACAAGGGTGTCAGACCATTCAGTGGGGAAAGAATAGTCTTTTCATCAAATGGTAGAGACAACTGGATATCTACATGCAAAATAACGAAGTTGGACGCTTGCCTCACACCATATAGAATAATTAACTCAAAATGGATCAAAGACCTAAATGTAAGAGCTGAAACTATAAAACTCTTTTTATAAAGGCCTACATTTTCATGACCTTAGATAAGACAATAGTTCCTTAGACATAACACCAAAAGCACAAGCAAAAAAAAGAGAAAATAGATAAGTTGGATTACATCAAAATGAAAATCTTTTGTGCTGCAAATGTTACTAAGAAAAAAGCGAAAAGAAAACCAAGAAAATAGGAGAAAATATTTGCAAATCATATACCTGATAAAGGGCTTGTGCCAAGAATATATAAAGAACACTTACAACTCAACAATAAAAAGATAAATAATCTAACTTTAAAACGGGCAAAAGATCTGAATAGGAATTTCTCCAAAGAAGATATACAAATGGCCAATAAACACATGAAGAGATGTTCAACATCATTAGCCATGATAAATAAAAATGAAAACTATAAGGAACTACCACCTTCTACCCACTAGGTTGGCTATAATCAAAAAGACAGACAATAACAAGTGTTGGTGAGGATGTGGAAAAATTGGAATGCTCATACAGTGCTGGTAGCAATGTAAAATGTTGCAGTCATTTTGGAAAACAGAATGTCAGTTCTTCAAAAAGTTAAACATAGAGTTACCATGTGATCCAACAGTTCCACTCTTTGGTATATATCCAAGAAAAATTAAAACATACGTCCACACAAAAACTTGTATAGGAATGTTAACAGCAGCACTATTCATAATAGCTAACAAGTGGAAACAACCCAAATGTCCATCAATTATTGAACGAGTAAATAAAATGTGACATACATATACAATGGAATATTATTCAGCAATAAAAAGGAATGAAGTACTGGTGCATGCTACAATATAGATCACCTTTGAAAACATGTTAAATGAAAGAAGCTTGTCACAAAAGACCACATATTGTATGATTCCATGTATATGAAATGTCCAGAATAGGCAAATTTACAAAAACAAAAAGAAAATTAGTGGTTGCCTAGGCGTAGGGAGTAGAGTTTGGGAAGAAATAGGGAATAACTCTCATTGGTACAGAGTTTTTTTCAGAAGTGATGAAAATGTTCTGGAATTAGTAGTGTTGGTTGCACAACTCTATGATTATACTGAAAACCACTGAATTGTATACTTTAAATGGATGAAGTATATGGATATGAATTATATCTCAATAAATTAATTTTTTAAAATGAAATAAATTAAGTTAAATTAATACTGGATGACAGAAAGTTTGCCCATCCATAACCCTACAGTGAGTAGAATGGAATAACCATCAAGGTGCACTATTGTTGGGTATATGGAAACTGATTAACTCTTACATCCAAGTCTTTACATAAAGCCCAAAGATTTCTGAACTTTTCTTCTACAGCCCCCTAACCTCAAATTGAATTCAATATAACGCAATTCAGTATAACCAAAGTTTTGAACATTCTCTGGGATTTGGGGCAGACTAGAAGTCTGAACAAGATCATGTGGAAACATTAGGAATGGGCTGAGTTTTTGGTCAGAGGTACTAGACAAGCTAAACAGCAAAAAAAGAAGTCTGAGACAGCTCCAGCCTCTGAATTGCAGCTATAACTGCAAGCCAAACATACTCTCTACATTTGATTCCCATTGAAAAGAATGTTGGTCAATAAAAGTGATTGTGTGCCTAAGGCATGCCACACACTGTGCTAGGTGCTAAAGACACAACAATGAGTAAGGCAAGGTCTCTGCTTCTGAGAAGTTCCCAGCTGAAAGGGAAGCAAATAATTACACTAAAGTAATACATAGATGCTACAGTGGAGGTCTGGACTAAGTGCTGTGGGAGCAGAGAGGAGGAAACAACTGACTTTGCATGAGTAAAGCTGAGAAAGCTTCCTGTGAAGGTGACCTGCCAGGTTGAAGAATGAACTGATAATGTCTGCAATGCCCTCCAGGCATTTTTTCTATGCATATAAAATTCTTACTATTACTTGCTATTAAGCCAGTGTCAAATTAATAAACAGAAACCTCATTAAATTAGAGTCCTAAGCCAAAAAGGAGAGCTCTTACGCCCTATGTCCACAGCAGAGCCCAACAGGAAGAAGAAAAACTTCCTCTTCTTGACCAGCAAACTCAGCCAATGAAAAGCCACTATACGTCCAACTCTCCATTCCTCCAATGGACTCTGTTTATAATAGCCCTCCCAACTTCCTTTTCCCCTCTATAAAAGAGTGTCTCCTCCCTTGCTGCTGGGGGACTTGCACGTGGCTCACCATGGTTGCAGACCCCCAGTTGCAATTCTTTGCTGATCTTGAATAAACCCATTTTTGCTGGAGAAATAACTGGCTTCTATTTGTCTAAGGTCAACATTTTGGTGGCCTGTATGGGGATCCAGAGAAGACTCCGGACAACTCTGAGGTTGGTGAGCAAACAGACGTAGTGTCAACAAAAGAGACCATTGAGTTGACTGCTTTTCTTGCTGACGCTTGAGTTTGAGGGTAAGTTTTTTCTCCTGGATCTGAGCTGTGGCCCTCTTTGCATTTGAGGCTCTCCAGGCTTTCTTTGAGACCTGTTTCAAGGCATCCTCCTTTTCTGGTTAAGGCCTTGTTCGTGAATACTCAGGTGGCACTTTGGCCTGACTCTTTGAATTAGCTGTTTCTTTGAACTGCGCTAGACTTTGGTCCAATTCCTTTTGGAACCGGACTATTCCCATACTTGGAACTGGTTAGCCTTTGGTCCCACTTTTGGACTCTTCATTAGAACTATGCCATCAGCCTTTGGGCTGACTCCCTTGAGAGGAGACTGTCCTTTAGAACTGCATTGATCAACCTTCAGTCCAATTCCCTTGGGAACTGGACGTTCTTTGGAACTGCATTGTTCCATGAAACTGCATTGATTCGACCTTGATGCATCTTAATGAAATCAGACTGTTCTATTGGGACTGGCTGGTATTAAGCCTACAGGCAGTTTGAGCTGTTTAAGCTGTTCAAGTATTCCTTTGCTCTAGGAAAAAAAACTCTAAGAATGGTATCTCACTTATCTAAGCATTTTGAGGGTGTCCCTCATCCTTTACAGGGACCCTAGCTGATTTTACGTTTAAAAACTATGGGCACTCCTCATGTGCATTTCCAACTAAAGGGATCAATTTAACCAAAAGTAATTTAAAATATCAATGGCCATTATGGGGAACTTTTGAACTCCCCAAACTTAGTTTTCTTAAAACCAAACTGGACAACCATAGCTCTGTAATTTCCAAAACTGAATGGAACACCTGTTTTGATTGGTATTTGGAGCCTTCCAAATGTTATTAGGAATCTAAAATTGCCTCTTTGCAAAATAAAATTTTAAGATTAACTGAGGCAAACAAAAGATTAAAGATAAAATGACTTCCAAAGCCTCATGTTCCCCTCCTCCAGCACCATCTTGTTCCCCTTCCCCAGCTCCTTGCGCTCAGACTCTGCCTTTGGCGCCATCTTCCTCCTTCCCCTCTATACCATCTAACCTCCTCTCTACTCTCAATTTCCCTACACTAACACTCTTGCCAAACTTCTCCTTTTCCTTGAACCTCTCCCCACTCTCTCTGCCTCTGAACCTATCAGAACCTGTCCCCTAACATTAAGCCTTCTGACAATCCAGAGGTTAAACCCTTAATTTCTTATACTCCCTGGCCTAAAGCTGCACTGTGAGCCAAAGTCAAAGATTTTCCCAAAATAACCAAAGATGTTCACAGATTTGCTGAGGAATTTGATACAGTCGTTCAAACTTATCAACCTGGTTTCCCTGACTTATATTAGCTAGTTCATATGCTTGTCAGTGACGGCCAGGTGCAGCATTGGATAAAAACTGCCAAATGGGAAAATCCTGAAAACTCTCTAGAATTACAAACAGGAAACCAACCCGTTGGCGTGTTGTACGACAAGGCTCAAACATCACTAAACAACTTCATCAGACAATTCCTAAGGCTTTCCCAGAGCCTGTTAATTGGAACAAAATTCAGGCTTGTGTGCAAAAACCTATGAAGCTGTTCATGACTATTACAATCAACTTCAAATTGCTTTTAAACGGATCAGGATGGAATGGGAAACCATGTCCGCTCCAAATTTAGTTCCTCTGGCAAGCCAACTCTCTCACACTCTAGATGAGTTACCTAAAAGAAAGACTGATAAAATTCTTAATCTTCAACTCCAGCAAATGAAGGCCCCTGAGCAAAACTAAAATTCTTCTAGTTCTTGTTATTATTGCAAAGAGCCAGGACATTGGAGAAGAGATCTTTACAAATTTAAGCGCTTCAAGTACCTTTGGCCCTCTAACTAGCCTTTCCAATGTCCTCCAAATTCTAAATGATGGGGCTTTGAGGAGCCACAGGGGCTCTTCCCACTCCTTCCTCTTAATCAGTTTGGAGAAACATTTCTCCAGATTGGAGGTGAATCTCCTTCTGTCCTGACACCTCAGCCACACTCTCAGTGCTCAGCCTCACTACTATTAAGCAGTCCCTGCCTTGGAGTACTACAATAGTTCAGACAATGGGGATTTCTAATAAACCTCAAAAGGTTCCTTGTCTCTGACATATTCCCTTTTGTGTGGCCCTTTGACAGAGACACACCCATTTCTCCTTCGTTCCTCCACCCCTATTCATTAAGCCAAGACTTCTTGGAAAAGTATCATGCTGGAATTTCTTTCTCACAAAAGGGGGAAATAATTCTAGAATTTGACAGTAGTCATCAAAACAGCCAACTAGGTGAATTAAATGACCCTTATCATCTTTTATTTGCTTTGTCTATGACGTTACTAGAGCTGATTCTGGAAACACTGATCATTTGTCCCTATTAAATCAGCTACCACCCTCCTTATGGAAAAAAATCTCCAAAGGATATTGGTAAAATTCACAGTGTACCCCCCACCAAGATTCAAATAGAGCCCTCAAAACCTGTCCCCAGAATTAATCAATATAAGTAAAGAAGCCCTTCAAGTAATAAAGCCCATAATAGAAGATTACAAGGCTCAAGGCCTCATTATCCCTTGTGTTAGTCCCTGTAATACTTCTATTTTACCCGGGAGAAAACCTAAGGGCCAAGGGTGGAGGTTTGTTCAGGACCTCCAATCAAT
Organism: Equus asinus; assembly: GCF_041296235.1. Lineage (NCBI taxonomy): Eukaryota > Metazoa > Chordata > Mammalia > Perissodactyla > Equidae > Equus > Equus asinus. Next base: position 136,284,360 of record NC_091790.1, on the reverse strand, counting down.
AAACAACATTGTTCTTCCTCGACACCCTGTTGTTCCTAACCCTCATATGCTGCTAATATCCACTCCCACTGGGAGCACATTCTTTATGGTAATTGATTTATGCAGTGCATTTTTTAGCATTCTAGTTGATGAAGCTAGTCAACACCTCTTTGCTTTCACTTGGGAAGGAAAACTATTCATCTGGACAGTAATGCCTCAAGGCTTTACTGAGAGCCCTTCTTATTCTTCACATATCCTGAAGGCTGATCTGGATGATATACAATTCTCTAGGGGTTCTACTTTGTTGCGATATGTGGATAATTGCTTCTTTGCGCTCCTCCCCAAGTCTCCTCTCAGGAAGACAGCATCCACTTGCTAAAGCTTTTAGCCTTAAAAGGACATAAGGTTGGGTCTCCGGTGCACGGGTCGGTGCAGGGGGTACCCAGACTTCCCATGGATGTGCTTGGGGACTGGGTGGAGCTCCAACACCCGGCTCTGCGGCCCAGGGGGTCACTCCAGGGTCCCGCACCCCCCCCCAACAGGGAGGGCCTCTGCTCGCCATTGGCAGGGAGGCCCCACCCAGCATTCAGAACACCAGGAAGCTCCCAAGAGCAGAATTCCCCACAAGGCAGCAGCTTACAAGCCACTGCCAGGCCCACGGACTCTGGCCGTGTCCCAGACGAGGCAAGGGGCTCCCAGAGATCCTGTGAGAGTGGAGTGGGGCAGAGTAGAGCTCCGGTGAAACGGCTATGTAGCCCAGGGGGGGAACTCCAGGTTCTTACAGCAGCTTCAGTGAAAGCCTCTGCACAGCACTAGTGGAGAGGTCCCAACTGGCAATCGCAAGGCGGGAAGGCCCCGGGGCAAAAGCAGCAAAGCTAGGTGAGCTAATGACAGACTGCAGAAGATACCCATAGCTCTGCTGGGACTTACAGTGGACAAGTGTGATCTGGTGGGTTCTGTTAGGGACAAATCGGTGATTATAGGTGATCCTGCTCCTGGCTGATGGGAAAGCCCACAACACCGCTGCAGACCACAAGGAGGGAGCGCGTCTAAGTGAGCTGCAGCAGTAGGCACCAACAGCCTGAGGCCCCCTTGCGATTGCCCCCACAACTGATGAGGGACCCCACAGGACCACTGTGACTACAAGGAGGGGTCCAGGCCCAGTCAGTAACAGCTGACAGGGTTCCTGGTTAGGGCAGTCTAAACAGCTGCCCCCCCCCCCACACACACACACACACCAGTCGCAACAAGTGGAAGCAGCAACTAAACTCTATCTCTATGCAGAGGCACAAATCCATGCCATCAAGCAGTATGAAAAAATATATTAAATCTCCAGAACAGAAGGAAAATGATAAGCACCCAGAAAACAATCCCAAAGACAATGAAATCTATAACCTAAATGACGATGATTTCAAAACTGCCATTATGAAAAAACTCAAGGAGCTAAAAGAGAATTCAGATAGACAACTCAATGAGTTCAGGAGCTATCTCACAAAAGAGCTTGACACTATAAAGAAGAACCAATTAGAAATACTGGAGATGAAGAACACAATGGAGGAGATTAAGAAAAATCTGGACTCTCTGAACAGTAGGGTTGATAATATGGAGGACAGAATTAGCAATTTGGAGGATAGGAATATAGAAATGCTGCAAGCAGAGGAGGAGAGAGAACTAAGACTAAAAAGAAATGAAGAAACTCTCTGAGAATTATCCGACTCAATTAGGAGATGCAACATAAGGATTATAGGTATACCAGAGGGAGAAGAGAAGGAGAAGGGGGCAGAAGGCCTGTTCAAAGAAATAATAGCTGAGAACTTTCAAAACTTGGGAAGAGAAATGGAACTTCATGTGACAGAAGCCAATAGATCTCCAAACTTTATTAATGCAAGAAGACCAACCCCAAGGCATATAGTAGTGAAACTAGCAAAAGTCAATGACAAAGAGAAAATACTAAGGGCAGCCAGGCAGAAGAAAATAACTTACAAAGGAAACCCCATAAGGCTATCAGCAGATTTCTCAGGAGAGACCTTACAGGCTAGAAGAGATTGGAATGAAATATTCAAAACTCTGAAGGACAAAAACCTGCAGCCGAGAATACTCTACCAAGCAAAAATATCCTTCAAATACGATGGAGAAATAAAAACTTTCCCAGATAAACAAAAGTTAAGGGAGTTCATCACCACAAAACCTCCTCCTCAAGAATTGCTCAGGAAGAAACTCATTCCTGAAAAATCAAAAAAAGGAAAGGGGTTACAAAATCCAGAACAAAGGAGATAAGCAGAAGGACAATAACACAAAGTAACAGCTCTCCATGAGGACAAAATGCAAAAGAACCGGAAAACAAGTGATAAAATTGCAACAGTAGGCCCCCACGTTTCAATAATCACACTAAACGTGAATGGATTGAACTCTCGAATCAAAAGGCACAGAGTGGCAGGATGGATCAAAGAACAAGATCCAACAATAAGCTGCCTCCAGGAAACACACCTCAGCCCCAAAGACAAACACAGACTCAGAGTGAAGGGATGGAAGACAATACTCCAAGCCAATAAGGAACAAAAGAAAGCAGGTGTTGCCATACTTATATCAGACAAAGTAGACTTCAAAGCAAAACAGATAAAGAAAGACAAAGAGGGGCAGTATATAATGATAAAAGGGACGCTCCACCAAGATGACATAACAGTTATAAATATATACGCACCTAACACAGGAGCACCAAAATTCATAAAGGAACTATTAACAAAACTAAAAGGAGACATCAACAGCAATACAATAATAGTAGGGGACCTCAACACCCCATTAACACCAATGGACAGATTATCCAGACAGAAAATCAACAAGGAAATTATAGAATTAAATGAAAAATTAGATTAGATGGACCTAATAGATATATATAGGACACTTCATCCAAAAACAGCAGGTTACACATTCTTCTCAAGCACGCATGGAACATTCTCAAGGATAGACCATATCTTGGGAAACCAAGCGAGCATCAATAAGTTCAAGAGGGTTGAAATAATAACAAGCATCTTTTCTGATCACAATGCTATGAAACTAGAAATCAACTACAAGAATAAAGCTGGGAAAGGGCCAAAAATGTGGAGACTAAACAACATGCTACTGAACAAACAATGGATTATTGAAGAAATTAAAGAAGAAATCAAATATTATCTGGAGACAAATGAAAATGAAAACACACCGTACCAAATTATTTGGGATGCAGCAAAAGCAGTCCTAAGAGGGAAATTCATTGCAATACAGGCTCACCTCAATAAGCAAGAAAAATCTTACATAAACAACCTCAAACGACACTTAACGGAATAAGAAAAAGAAGAACAAACAAAGCCCAAAGTCAGTAGGAGAGAAATAATAAAAATTAGAGCAGAAATAAATGATATTGAAACAAAAAAGACAGTAGAAAGGATCAATGAAACAAAGAGTTGGTTCTTCGAAAAAATTAACAAAATCGACAAACCCTTAGCCAGACTCACTAAAAAAAAGAGAAGTCTCAAATAAATAAAATTAGAAATGAGAGAGGAGAAATAACAACAGATACTGAAGAAATACAAAGGATCATAAGAGAATACTATGAAAAACTATATGCCAACAAATTGAACAACCTAGAAGAAATGGATAAATTCCTAGACTCATACAACCTACCCAAACTGAATCAGGAAGAAATAGAGAATCTGAATAGACCAATCACAAGTAAAGAAATAGAAACAGTAATCAAAAACTTCCCCAAAAATAAGAGTCCAGGACCAGACGGCTTCTCTGGAGAATTCTACCAAACATTCAAAGAAGATTTAATACCTATCCTTCTCAAACTGTTCCAGAAAATAGAGGAAGATGGAGCACTCCCTAATACATTCTATGAAGCCAACATCACCCTGATCCCCAAACCTGACAGGGACAAGACAAAGAAGGAAAACTACAGGCCAATATCACTGATGAACATAGATGCAAAAATCCTCAACAAAATTTTGGCAAACTGAATACAACAATATATCAAAAAGCTTATACACTATGATCAAGTGGGATTTATACCAGGGACACAGGGATGGTTCAACATTCGCAAGTCAATCAACGTGATTCACTACATTAACAAAATGAGAAACAAAAACCACATGATCATCTCAATCGATGCAGAGAAAGCATTCGGTAAGATCCAACATCCATTTATGATAAAAACCCTCAATAAAATAGGTATAGAAGGAAAGTACCTCAACATAATAAAGGCCATATATGACAAACCTACAGCCAACATCATACTCAACGGACAAAAACTGAAACCCATCCCTCTGAGAACAGGAACAAGACAAGGGTGCCCACTTTCACCACTCTTATTCAACATAGTACTGGAGGTGTTGGCCAGAGCTATTTGGCAGGAAAAAGAAATAAAAGGAATCCAAATAGGCAACGAAGAAGTAAAACTCTCAATGTCTGCAGACGACATGATCTTATATATAGAAAACCCCAAAGAATCCATAGAAAAACTATTAGAAACAATCAACAACTACAGCAAAGTTGCAGGGTATAAAATCTACATAAATCAGTAGCATTTCTATATGCTAACAATGAACTAAACAGAAAAAGATCTCAAGAACTTAATCCCATTCACGATTGCAACAAAAAGAATAAAATACCTTGGGATAAATTTAACCAAGGAAGTGAAAGTTCTATACAACGAAAACTACAAGACCTTGAAAGAAATCGACGACGACATAATGAGATGGAAAGACATTCCATGCACATGGATTGGAAGAATAAACATAGTTAAAATGTCCATACTACCTAAAGCAATCTACAGATTCAACGCTATCCCAATCAGAATTCCAATGTCATTCTTTACAGAAATTGAACAGAGAATCCTAAAATTCATATGGGGCAATAAAAGACCCCAAATTGCTAAAGCAATCCTGAGAAAGAAGAACAAAGCTGGAGGCATCACAATCCCTGACTTCGAAACATACTACAAAGCTACAGTAATCAAAACAGCATGGTACTGGTACAAAAACAGGTGCACCGATCAATGGAACAGAATTGAAAGCCCAGAAATAAAACCACACATCTATGGACAGCTTATCTTCGACAAAGGGGCTGAGGGCATACAATGGAGAAAAGAAAGTCTCTTCAACAAATGGTGCTGAGAAAACTGGACAGCCACATGTAAAAGAATGAAAATCAACCATTCTTTTTCACCATTTACTAAAATAAACTCAAAATGGATCAAAGACCTAAAGATTAGGCCTGAAACAATAAGTCTTCTAGAAGAGAATATCGGCAGTACACTCTTTGACATCAGCTTCAGAAGAATCTTTTCGGACACCATAACCCCTCACATGAGGGAAACAATAGAAAGAATAAACAAATGGGACTTCATCAGACTAAAGAGCTTTTTCAAGGCAAGGGAAAACAGGATTGAAACAAAAAAACAGCCCACTAACTGGGAAAAAATATTCACAAGTTATTTATCTGACAAAGGGTTAATCTCCATAATATACAAAGAACTCACCCAACTCAACAATAAAAAATCAAACAACCCAATTACAAAATCGGCAGGGGACGTGAACAGACATTTCTCGAAAGAAGATATACGGATGGCCAATAGACACATGAAAAGATGCTCATCATCACTAATCATCAGGGAAATGCAAATCAAAACTACACTAAGAGATCACCTTACACCTGTTAGAATGGCAAAAATATCCAAAACCAAGAGTGACAAATGTTGGAGAGGCTGTGGAGAAAAGGGAACCCTCATACACTGTTGGTGGGAATGCAAACTGGTGCAGCCACTATGGAAAACAGTATGGAGATTCCTCAAAAAGTTAAGAATAGAAATACCTTATGACCCAGCCATCCCACTACTGGGTATCTATCCTAAGAACCTGAAATCAGCAATTCCAGAAGTTCCATGCACCCCTATCTTCATTGCAGCATTATTCACAATAGCCAAGTCATGGAACCAACCTAAGTGCCCAGCAACTGATGATTGGATAAAGAAGTTGTGGTATATGTATACAATGGAATACTACTCAGCCATAAAAAAAGACAAAGTCGTCCCATTCACAACAACAATGGATAGACCTTGAGAGTATTATGTTGAGTGAAATAAGCCAGACAGAGAAAGACGAACTCTGTCTGATTCCACTCATAGGTGGTAGTTAACATATGGACAAAGAGAACGGATTGGTGGTTGCCAGGGGAAAGGGGGGTGGGGTGAGGGCACTAGGGATGAAGTGGTGTACCTACAACATGACTAATAATGATGTACAACTGTAATTTCACAAGGATGTTAACTTTTATAACCTTAATTAAAAAAAAAATACCCTAAAGAAAAAAAAAAGACATAAGGTTGTCAAGAAGAAATTTTGCCCAAACCCAGGTTTGATATTTAAGATGTCTGCTATCAGAACAAGGGCTACACCTGAATCCAGATAGTCTTCATGGTGTCCTAAGTTTCCCAAAACCCAAACTAAGTGTCAACTGCAAGGTTTTCTTGGGCTAGTTGGTTACTGCCCAAATTGAATTCCAAATTTTTCTCTTATGGCCAAATCTCTGTATGTTTTACCAAAGAACAACAACCCTGACCCAATTTTATGGGAAGAATCAGACAACATAGCCTTTGAGGCCTTAAAGAAGAGTTTGATGAACCTATCCGCCTTTGGACATTCCAATTATCAGATTCCCTTTTTCCTCTTTGTATATGAAAAGGAAGGGAATGCCCTTGGGGTACTCACCCCAAAACACAGGGACCACAATCGACCTATAGGGTATTATAGCCAGCAACTGGACCCTGCGACACGGGGATTAAGATCCTGGGGCATTCTAAACTTGACTCTCTGGAAGCTAAAGGAAATCACTTTGCTAATATTTCTGCAAGAAATGCATCCCTTAAAGGAACCAACAACAGGCAAGCCTCTGTCATGGTCCAAAGGGATATTTCCCCAAATGATAACATAAAAAAACTGACTAAAGAAGCCCAATAACTAGCCTCAAAAAAGGAAAAACAAGGTTGGAAATTCAACAATTGTTGGTTTGATTAAAAAGAGAAAACTCTGGTTCAGACCAAATAACAACCCAGTCCTTCTGGAGACTCTAAAATTTCCACTCTTAACCACTGTACATGCGTTAAACCATTGATCTACTGACAAAATGATAGCATTTGTGAATTGATGTTGGTGGGGAAATATTAACAAGGCTGCAAAAAGTGCCTACCTCACTTGTCCCACTCCTCTGAAATACAATCCAGGGGAGCCTATTTGTACTGCTCCCAGACATTTTCAACTGCCTAATGGACCTTTCAAGGCTTGGCAAATGGAATTCATACAGCTTCCCCCATGTCATGGGTATAAAGATGTTTTAGTAATAGTTTGTGTGTTTTCTCACTGGACTGAAGCCTTCCCTTGCAGACAGGATACTGCCTCTTCTGTGGCAAAAGTCCTTTTGGAAAGGATGACCCCTCCCTGAGGAACTCCTCTTGAGCTTCACAGTGATTGAGGAACCTATTGTACTGTTCAGGTATTTCGACAAGTCTGAGCTGTCTGGCTGGTTTTACAATACTTTCACTGTGCTTACCACCCTCAATCCTCTGGTTTAGTCAAATGCACCATAGCAATATTAAGACTCAAACTCTGTAGATTTTATTTTGTTGGCAAAATCTATAGAGGCCCTCCAAATACCTTGGCCAAAAGCATTGCTGTTGGTCCTTCTAAATCTCAGATCCACCCCCCTTGGAACTCATAAACTTTCACCCTTTGAAATAGTCACAGGAGGCCCAATGCACCTGGCTCCTGCGTCTTTTGACTCACAGCTGATAAAAGAAGATATACTCCAATGTTGCAAAGCCCTAATTGCTTCTATTAAAAATAACCATGGCTTGGTAGAGCAATATTTTCATAGTGCACTCCAGGGAGAGGAACACCTTGCAACCTAGAGATTTTGTCTATTGGAAAAGACACTTCCAGAAGGACTCCTTCAGCCTTGCTGGAAAGGCACCCATCAGGTACTGCTAACTAACTCTTGTGCCATAAAACTTCAAGGAATAGAGTAGGATTCATGTGACACACCTAAAGAAAGCACCAAACCCTGACTGGACCTGCACATCATCTGGTGACCTGAAAGTAAAGATTCCCCAGAATTGAAGAAGTGACATCTGATGAGACAGCTTCCCCAAGACGTCTGGACCAGGCCTGTTGGAAGTTTGTCTGCCAAACCTTTGACAATGATATAATGCTTCAGATGATCTTTGGTGCCTATGATCTTGATAACATACGGACTTTAGAGAAGAAAAATGCCTGAGAGTTCTCCCTTCTACCCCTCCTCATTACTCAAATGTGGCCTCAATAGGTTTCCAATCTGCACTTTCCCTCTGACCCAACACCAAGAAAAACTCCTTCCTGGCATTGAGGGACAAAAAGCTGCCGGAACCAGAAAAACCTGATTCTTGATCAGTGATGCTTTCAGAAAAAGATCTTGATCAAAAGGGTAAAATGTCAAATTAATAAACAGAAACTTCATTAAATAGGAGTCAGGAGGCCAAAAGGGGGAGCTCTCATGCCCTACGTCAAGAGCAGAGTCCAATAGGAAGAAGAAAGACTTCGTCTTCTTCACCAGCAAGCTCAGCCAATGAGAGTCTGTCACAACTCAGCCAATGAAAAGCCACTACACATCCAACTCTCCGTTCCTCCAGTGGACACTTTGTCTACAGTAGCCCTCCCAACTTTCTTTTCCCCTCTATGAGAGATCTCTTCTTTCCTTGTTGCTGGGAGACTTGCACCTCGCTTGCCATGTTTGCAGATTCCACACTGCAGTTCTTTGCTGATCCTAAATAAATCCATTTTTGCTGGAGAAATAACTGGCTGTCTTTGTTTAAGGTCAACACCGGTGTATATACATACCTTTATCTAAAAATGAAGCAGAATCAAACAAATACCAAAAAGGCACTAAATATGCTATAAAGCTATTCAGAGACTAATAGACATGAGCATGTGGTTTGCGACATTTACAGGTATTCTTTACCCTGCATTTTTATAAGAACACAGATAATTAAGAAAATAATCTATTCTTGACCCTAATTTATCTGCTAATAGTCAAGATTTCTCTGTTTTATTTCACTCCATCAAACAACAGACTCATTTCTGTGTGAAAGACTGGGCTGAACCACAAAATCATTTAATTATAGGGATAGAAGTGACTCCAGTATGCACTCTGTGCATCTCAGCTTTAGGTCTAGCTGGGCTTAATTACTCCTGGTTTAAAATTTTCTTTTCTTAAAATAGTTTGGAAGGATTTTCCACAACTTCCATTGATAATCTGTCTTTTGTCATCTATGGTCTTAGATGTCATCTGTTAAGTGAAACAAAGTGGAGTTTTAATATGCAATTACTAGTAAAAACAAACTGGCAACCCAAAATAATACTAGGATGGAATTTTTCAAAAGCTGAAATTTCTCTGAAACAAGAGATTATCAGCAAATGGCCTATGAGCCAGATTTGGGCCCCACATATTTTACTCCATCTCTAAAGGAGCAAAATGCTTTTATCTCAATATGACTTGGTCACCCAATTACAAAGATACCCCACCATTTGATTTCCAGGTTGACAATCTCCTACTATGATAAACTTGAAATTTCTTTTGTCAGCTTAATAAGAAAGGGGGAAAATCACAATAACAGGAAGAAAACTGTTATTTTAGGAAAGAATAAGGAACTACTCCCCTCACACAAGAGAGTTTTCTTCCCTTCCATCCTTGGACGTTATTGCTAATGTCCTAGGAACAGACAAACACTCTTTCTCACCTCATATGCTTGGTTATACTCCAAATTAGCCAAATAGATTTACTACTTATATTTCTGGGTTCCCTGTGTGTTTTGTAACTAAAAGTATTATATATAGTTTTGTTAAAACTATGTTTGCCGTTCAATAACTATGACTTTAATTTCAACTCCTCCCTACTTACTTTCTTAATATTCAGTTCTTGCCTTAACTCCTTTAAATTAAATGTTTCAGTCTTCCCTGCTCCCCAGGAGGATTGGCTTCAATATGCTAAAAACCATCAGCTACATACCATTTAAATGCAGGATGAACTTTGAAGGTTTCCAGAGGTACTTGGAAGTTTTTCCCAATATAATGTGGCCACGAAATGGGAGCAGAGCAATCTTGGACTTAAGTTAGCACTGAAAGTTGACAGGCCTTCTACTAGTGGCACAAAATAATTGTTACACTGGAGACCAACTGAGTCACTGGGTTTACGTGAACAATTTTCTAAAGAGGCCCAAAAGCAGAACATAATTTTTTCTTAAACGAAAGGTTAGTTGCATTTGACAGCCTAAGAATTCAGAAAAGAATTGAGATGGAGGCCCAATTAGGGATCGGCAGGCCTCTGGCCCCCACTACCACCCACTCTGTCCTCCCCAGCCTGACACTAGCCAGCTCTAGTCTAACCACTTCCCAGGAGACTTTGTGCCAAGAGCCTTGAAACCAGAGCCTCTCCCAGAGTAAATCCAGACCAGGAAGTTAGTCCATCCCGGCCAACTCCTTCCAGAGAGGCTGGAGGTTAACTCTTCCCTTGGGTCCATGGTTCCTTAGAAGTGTGGTCAGTCCATACCTTGGTGACTCCTTTCAAAGAGGGTTCACTCAGGGCTGCTACTATTTCCAAAGTCTGTGGAAAGTTCAGAAAGTGCTGTAGTGAAGCAAAGCCTGAGAGACAGTCAATCCAGGTCAGGTGGATAGTTTCAGAGCACCTCAATCCATCTTTCATTCTTGACGCAAATTTACAGATGGCCAATCCCACAGTGCAGTGGGAAACTGAGCTTTGGCAGACCATTCTGGCTATAAGGAGCCCATGAGAGAGCAGCACAGCTAGAGCTAGAGCTCTGGACCCAAGTGTATGATCTTGAGCAAGTACCATAACCTCCCTGTGTCTCTCATCCATAATGTCTTCATCCATAAAATGGGGATAATATTAGTAATTACCTCATAAGTGATTTTGAGGAATGAATGAGTTAGTACACCTAAAAGAGCTTAGAAGAGTGCCTGAAACATGGTAAAAGCCACAGAAGTATTTGCTATTGTTATTTTTGAGCATAGCCAACAGACTGACGTATCTAAAAATCAGTATGATATAATTAAAAACAAATGAAATTGAACTTAAATAGGCTTCAGCTTTGATTGGATTTCCTGAGATATTTGTCTGTATTACAGCATGGGGGCACATGGTTGATTATTGTTCAAGAGCAACTATTCAAACACTTCTCAAACTGGTCTTAACAGAAGATTATTGCAGCAGGTGTTAATTAGAGATGCCAGAAAAAAATTTTCCTGCAGCAAACAAATTAATTTGTTTATCTAATAAACAAAATTTAATTGATTTCTTGACTCCAGGACTTCTCAGTCTTTCATGTGATACATGCATAATGAAACCCAGAAGAGAGGTTTGGTATGCAAGGTTTACCAAGTGTAATGGAATTCAGAACCATTTGTTCTTCAAGTTCTAGTACATTCACTAGCTTCCCCAAACTGTGTTCCAACGGGATGCTAGTAGATGTTACTTGGCAACTGACAGAAAGATTACTACATCAAGTAACACTGAAATTCTACCTTCCTAATTCCTAATGGGCATGAACAAATTATATTACACTAAAAATAATATTCACAAGTGAGAAAACCAATGAACGGTTTCTAGATTTGGAGATATCAAAGACCAGTAAGATCAATAGGTTGCCACTATTTTATCTTGCCATGAAAGATCATTAAAATAAATTGTCATTTATTATTACCATTGTTTCATAAAAGAAAACATTTTAACAACAAAAAATGTGAAGAAATAATATAACTTAAGGGTAAAGGGCAATTGTTAAAATTGAATATATTTAGATGCATTAAAAAACTCACTACATTATTTGCATTTTTTTTCATTTTGCTTTGAATCAGGGAAAACTTCCTGGTTTGTCATTTGGGAATCACTGATGTATACAGCAGCACGTGGAGCTCGTCAAATTAACCCTGCACACTTCAGATTTGTTTTATTTTGCAAAAGATTGCTTCTTTCTTATTTATTGGCCCCATTGGTCACTGCTATGGAGTCCCACCTGTCTGGATGATTATCATATATACGTCTGAATATTATTATCATGCAGAGAATGGTGGCTTTATCTTGCCAGTGTGTTAGGAACACTGCAGCAGTGGTAGGAGGGATGGACAGGGCCACTCCAGGCATACCACTGCCCTATAAACATGTCTCCATGCTTTCCTGGGCATTTTATCCAAACTTACAACTATATCCTCTGGAAACCCTCTCTGTAATAAAGGAAGACCCTCTCTTTTCTCAGGCTCTTCTCTGAATGTACACTACCTTGCCTTAATGAGGACATGGTTCTCTCTTGAGGAAGTTACAACTTCTTCTGCAGTCTCTTACGTAGAAATTATTCATTTCCCCCACTCCATCTGGGTTAGAAGGAGGGGCCAATGTCTTCTTCATTCCCCTGTACGACTTCCCTACCCTTCTTGCTCTGTTTTTTATAAGAACTGCTCGAAATACTCTCTTCTTGGGCTTCAGGAGTACTCCCCCTCTCCTACCTCCTCTGCTTTTCAGACTCCTTCATAGGATCCTCTCTTCACCATCCCTTCAAATATGGCATTCCTTGGTTTGGTCTCAGACCCTCCTCTCACTTTATATTCTTTCCCTAAAATTTCTCATCCAATCCCATAGTATCAATTACCATGTATTTGCTAGTGAATCTCAGATTTTTACCTCTTGTCCAAAACTCTCTTCTAGGTTTCAAATTTGTATATCCTACTACTCACCCTCCTCCTGCATATCCCATAGGTTCCTCAAATTCAACACGTTCATCACTAAACTCATTTTCGTCTCCCGAAACCTGTGTTTCCTATCGCAGATGCTGCACCATCATCCAGCCAGCCAATACTGGAAACTAAGAGACACTTTAACTCTTCTTTTCCCTTCACCTTCCTCAATCCCAGGAGCCAAAATCCCATTTTTCCTTGGGATAAGTCAAATTTACTTTCCAAATATCTCTAGAAATATACCATTTTCTCTTCTTCTGGACTAGCCCCTGCCGTTATGCAAGTCACCTCTTGCCTGCATAACTGGAACTCCAACCTCACCCCTTCGGTATTTTTTCCACTCACAGACTGATCTTTCCAATCTGATTACAGCATCCCCAGGCCTGAAACCCTTCGATGGGTTCCCCTACCCAAACTCTTTAACATGACAGCAAGGTCCTTCACGACCTGGCTTCTGCTTGCTTCTGCAGCCTGTGTCTCCCCTCTATGCCACTGACTCTCAGGGTCTTAAAGAAGTCACCCTCTCAGGACCCCAGGCCTTTGCACACATTACTCCCTTTTCTGAAACTCTTCTCCCCACCATACACAATCTACCTCACACCTCCCTTTGCCTGGCTCAGTTTTTCTCCTACTTCAGGCCTCAGCTTGAATATCTCTTCCTTCAGGAAGCTTTTCCAGATGCTTCAACTCAATATTGGCTTAGGAGCCCCTCGTCTGTGCTCTCATAGCATGCTATCCTTTCCCTATTGTAGAATTTCCTACAAAAAACAACAATTATTTGTTTATTTGTCTACCTCCCCCACCAAACTATAAGCTCATGAAGACACAGACCATGTTGTTTTTATTAACCAGCATATCCTTTGAGCCTAGCACTTGGTCAGCTCAAATAACAGGCACTCAATAATATTCTGAATAAATGAATTAATGCACTTGATGATTGTTTTTTATTTTAAGTGTTCTTATTAGCGGATGCATCACTTAGGTCTCAAGAGGAAATAGCACACTCAAACGAGGGTAATTCAGGGACAGGTGTCAAAGGGATCATGTACACATACGGGGTATAGACGAACTGCTATTAATGATACAGTAACTTAGGCTGTTACCACTGGCAGGCCAGAAACAGTTACAGAACAGGAAGGAGAGAGAGTCATAACGAGTCAGCCACTTGAGAGGAGCATTGGCCTTTGGTTAAGAGACACAGCCAGCTCAAGGCTACTGTATCAGTCAGGATTCAACCAGAGAAACAGAACTGGTAGGAGATAAACATGAAGAGATTTAGTGCAAGGAATTGGCTGATGTAATTGTAGGGGCTGGCAAGGCAAGGCCAAAATCTGTATGGTGGGCCATGGGAAGGACAAGCCGCTCTCAGGCACAGAATAAAGCTCCTGTCCACAGACAGCATTTGTTCTTGTGGGAAACCTTAGTTCTGCTGTTAAAGTCTTTCAACTGATTGAGTCAGGCCTGCCCAGATTACCTAGGATATTCTCTCTTACTTAGAGTAAGTTAATTATGGACTTTAACCACATCTACAAAATATTTCACAGAAACACCTAGATTCATGTTTGAGTGAATAACTGGGAACTATCGTTTAGCCGAGTTGACACATAAAACTTACCATCTCGGCTGACTTGAAGGAAGAAGCCAGGGAATATACATCCTGACTTCATTCTCCAGGGCTTTCCATTGGCTGAGCCCAAGAGTAGTCAGACGGTAGAACATATTGATGGAATCCTTACGAGTTCCTGGATTCCACACATTGCCTGGAGTATGAGGGAAGGAGACGGAACCAAGCTCCAGACTATACTTTTGAGATTTCTCAAAAACGTAAATGAGAATTCAGACTGAGCAGTTTTGATGAAAGAAGCTCCTTAAAGAGGAGAGGAGCCTCAAAATTAGGGAGGAAGGTTAGAAACAAGAGTGTTTCTCCTGAGAGCTCCTGTGGAAAAATTTGTCTTTTTTTGCACTTTTCCTGTGGGCTATGGGGACAGACTCTTGCCTGTGGCCACCCACCTGGGGAAGCTGTAGCCTGGTGAACTAGGGCCAACCAGTTGTGAAGTGGGAGCAAAGCCACCAGGGGGACAACTCAGGTACTGTGAGGGAAACCCACCTGCCCATCTTTCCCACGCGTAAAATAATTCAGTGATGCCCGAAAAGGGTAAACTGTCTCCCAGGTGATATTTCCTTTTCATGGTTAAAAGTTAAAATTCTGGAGTTAAACTAAGGGGCAAATCTCTGCTTCACCACTTGCTGGGTGTATGAGTTTAGACAAGTTACTTAACCTATAAAAAGAGAATGGTACTCTTATGTTTATTCAGAGAAACACATAGGTTGACCAAATAGGGGTTTATCTGACAGGTGAGGTCAGGAAAATAGAATTATTAAACTACTTAAAATCCTCTCTTTCAGCAATCTGCCTATCCTTTGTTGCAACGTTTCTTCAAGCTTTTCCTACTTTACTCATTACCACATGCTCATGACCTTGACTTGGCAAATCTGGCTTTGTTTTCTAAGTCCTGATTTAAACATGGCAACCTACATCTGCTCTCCATCTTTCCTAGATTCTTCCCTCCATGTTTTTATTCAAACCTGGTAACTTGACCCTGAATTTCTGTTATTTCCTTTGCTACTTGATTTAGGAGAGAGAGATGAGCCCTTCCACAGACATAAAACAATTCTCCAGTGAAAACAGAGCCCATTGGTGCAAACAGGATCAGGATCAAATTTGGAGAACGTCAAATACTAAGTATTGTGTTTCCTCACTTCATATTGTAGTCAGTATCACATCCATGGTCAATCTGTAATAAAACCTGCACGTGAATTACATGTATGAAAATAGACATTTGGGAAATGCTTTATTTCGAAAACACAATGTCCTGTCTCTTAGCCAAGCACACTTATTTTAAAGAGTTGGTATGCAATTAATGTATTTGGAACACATGACTGATTAAAAATAGCAGCACCGTTAAGTTCTAACTTTGTTCTTTTGCCAGTTTTGAAGTTCCATGGGAACAAAGGATTTAACGATCATAGTAACTAGATAAAACCGAAGCTTATATACGTTTGCCTGCTTTGTCTCATTTAATATGTCCAAATATGCACATGTAACCCAAATCAGGTCCTGCCACAGGCAAACATTGTCAGTTCAGCACACATACATCCCTTATTTTATGGATTTGCTTACTTTATTAGATACATTTGTTTTCGATGTAACTGGACTTCATAATAACAATAAAACATAATTTAGAGGGTTGCTCAACAAAATGAACCTTTATTTTTCGAGCTTACCAGACCCTAAACCTTATGCTTCTCAAAATCCATTTTGAGTTTTATCCTCCAGAACAGGTTTCCTTTCAGGAAAAAAAATACTCTTTATCTGTTAAATTTTATTTTATTTGTTTGGATTTTTTGCCCAATCACTAAAAGCCATTTCTGTCTTCCAAATTCACGAAACCAAATGTACCAAAATATTTATTTCCTTTGCTTCTGCACTCCTAGAAAAATTAAATTAAATAACTGTATTAATTGGTTCAATTTAAAATTTGTTGGGACCTTCACACTCAACCAAATAGGCTTCCACCATCTTTAGTCAGCCCCTAGTTATTCTCATGGCTTCTCTCTTGGGCTGGACTGATGATGGAACCTGCAGCTTCAGAAAAAATACACTTCAAACTGCCTCCTGTCTACTCCAGACCTCTGTACCATTGGTTATTCTCTCTGCTCTCTTCAAATTTTCCCTATTTGTTCTCTCCCTTCAGGATATACACAGGCTTAAGTTTTTCTGATTCTAAAACTTTTTAAATGAATACATAGAAATAAACTAAAACATAAACCTTGTTTCTTCTATGCACTCTCAAACTACAACTCTTTCTCTCATTTTCTAACTGGCTTACTTCTTAAAAAGGTAATCTATACAAATTATCTCTACTGTCCTACTTCCAATGAATTCTTCAAATCTGATTTCTTCCTCATCATTCTACAAATGTTCTTTTGGTCCTCTTCCTCATTGATCTTTCTATGGTATTTGACATGGTTGAACACTCCTCAATGTTGGGAAGGTACATCATTTTTTTCTGGCTTTAAGTTTTCACGTGAAGCAAAGCCACCCAGGTAGCACTTTCTTTGCCCTCCATGGGGAAGGAGTGAATTTTCCGATGGGTGAGTTTGGGAGAAGGAGCAGAGTTTGCTTCCTCAATAATGGTTTAAATAAATTATAATAAATCCACATGATGAAATATTGCTTCTTCAGCCTCTTCCTTGCATGAGAACACACATTCTTCCTCGACTCTCCTTGCTGTAAGGAAGTTCAGAGGCTGTCACTGACTGACACTGTAAGACCACATAGTTCTGTTAGCAAACCTGCTGACAGAACTAAAGGTACATCCTCTAAACTTTATTAATAATAAAAGTGATTGTTTGGATCTCAATTTGCCTCTCTCAGTTGGTGCCAAAGTCGATGGGGTAGATAGGTGTTTTTGTTTATTTGTTTCTTTTTGCTGAGGAAGATTAGCCCTGAGCTAACATCTGTTGCCAGTTCTTCCTCTGTTTTATATCTTGGTTGCTGCCACAGCATGACTGACGAGTGATGTAGGTCTGCACCCAGGATCTGAACCCATGAACCCAGGCTGCCAAAGCAGAGCGTGCCAAACTTGACCACTAGGCCACAGGGCTGGGCCCTAGATAGGTATTTTTCATTGGCCCCTCTCCCTGAACTCCAAAATCTGCTTCTTCAACCTCCTCTTAGAGCTTTCACGTCTTTATTCTCCCTTTGCACATACTATATTGTAGCACAAATTATATTGCATTTTATAACATTTTTCTAACTATAAAAGTAATTCTTGTTATAGAAAATGTTTTAAATAAAAAAGCATAAAAATAAATGTAAAAATTTATAAACTTAGAACCCAGAGATACCCACCTTTAACATTTTGGGAGCTTCCTTCTAGTCTTTTTCTCTAAGGGTATAATAAAAAATTATGTATAAACACACACACACATATATTTTTTTAAACATTAGAATCAAACTTTATATACTTTTGCACCTTGCTTAATTTTTTTAATTTATGGTGAAAATTTTTCCAAATCATTAAAGTTTCTTCTAAAATATGATTTTCAGTGCCTGCACCATATTCTATCATATAAATTTATCATAATTTATTTAAACCATTTCCCATTATTGAACAGTGTTCTTTTTCATGTTAGAATTTTAGCTATTACTTGTCCATGTTTATTATACACCAAGAACTATCTTATGTCTTTTTATAGAGGTTGGCTCATTATTTATCACAACAATCCAATGAGGAGGTGATCATCATTTTACAGGGGAGGAAATTGAGACCCAGAGACTTGCTCAATGCATACAGCTAACTGGTTGCAGAATTTAATCCCTGGTCCGTCTGACTCCAGTAGATGTGCTCTGCATCACCTCGCTATACTCCCTCTCTAAACAGTGATGTGCACACTGTCCTTGCACATAAAGACTGGCATATCAATCTTTTATTATGTCCTTACACATAAATGACTGCAATGTCAATCTTTTAGAACACTTTTCAATCATACAAGTCCATCCTTTTTCATTGTAAAAAATCAGAATACCGGATAAGCACACATTTTTTAAAAGATCCAATCCTTACATCATACCACTCTCAAAAATAAAGTCAAGACGAATTAAGAGCTAAATATTTTAAATATATATGAAGTGTGGAAGATAATATGAGAAAATAAATTTGTAAACTTAACATTAAATGACACAAACTCTAGATGCAATAAAGGAAAGGATAGACAGAATTATAGAAAAACTTAAAAGTCTATTCACTAAAGCACACCAATCAGTAGATACTGATTGGATTAGGCTGCCCAGAATTTAGTTACCCTCCTTTAAGCAACAGCTGATTCCCATTTGACCATCCACCCCTCTCCCCAACTCTCAGCTACTGTGGTTCCAGTGCAGTTGACTTCCCCTCTGGTTCCAGGGAGATCAGGTGATCCATGCCCAGGTAATAAAAGCAACCCATCTACCTGACAGCGATTCTTTCAGAAATGAGCAGAAAATCTAAGTTAGAAATATCAAAGTCAAATTCACTTGCTGACTCTGACCTGTTGGAGAAGTGGATTTTCCCTCTTCCATTGGACTTGGTGTTGCAGTGATGTGAACTGGAAACTGCGAAGTCAAACATGAGAGTGAAGCTATCACAATTAAAGGCAGAATGCAATCTCCATAAAGACAGGAATTTTTGTCTGTTTGGCTCACTCATTGATGAATTTTTAGTTCCTAGAACACTGTTTGGTACATAGTAGGCACTTAAATACTTGTTGAACGAATGAATGAACTAAGAGAGAAGCAGCTAAGTTTTGACTGATATAATTTAAACCCCGATTCCAGTTGTACTTTCCACCAGTCCTTCCCTGGGCTTTTCAGATATATCAGCCAATAAATTTCCATTTTAACTTACACCAGATTGAGTTGACTTTTCTGTCATTTGCACCTTGCTATGGTCTGAATGTTTGTCTCCCTAAAATGCGAATGTTCAAGGGGGCCAGCCCCGTGGCGCAGCGGTTAAGTTTGCACGTTCCGCTTCTCGGCGGCCGGGGGTTCGCTGGTTCGGATCCCGGGTGCGGACATGGCACTGCTTGGCAGCCATGCTGTGGTAGGCGTCCCACGTATAAACTAGAGGAAGATGGGCACGGATGTTAGCTCAGAGCCAGGCTTCCTCAGCAAAAAGAGGAGGACTGGCAGTAGTTAGCTGAGGGCTAATCTTCCTCAAAAAAAAAAACAAAAAAGAAAAAAAAGAAATAAATAAAATGCGTATGTTCAAATCCTACTCCCCAAAGGTAATAGTTTTAGTCCTAAGTGTGGCTCTTGGGAGGTAATTAGGTCAGGAAGGTGGAGGTCTCATGAATGAGATTAGTGCTTTTATAAAAGAGATCCTATTTATCATTGCTGGTTTTTACAGTCAATAGTAATTTAGATTTCCCATATTTTTAGTCTTCCTATTGCTCTTTTTTTGTTCTTTTTGTATCTCTGCTTCTATCTGTTATTATTTTGGGGTTTCTTTTATTTATTTTTGGGGGGGAGTCTCTCTCTTTAGTATAGGGCAGTTGGTGGCAAGTTCTCTCAATTTTTATTTGTCTGAAAATGATTTATTTCACTTTTATTTTTAAAGGATATTTTCACTGGGCATAGAATTCTAGATTGGCATTTTCTCCCCAACACTTTGAAGCTATCATTCCATATTTTTTCTGTAGTCAGTGTTTCTTTTGGGAATTCAGGTGTCATTATAATTTTTGTTCCTTTAAAGGTAATATGTACTTTCCCCCACCTCTGATTGCTAAGATTTTTTAAAATTGTCTTTTATTTTCAGTAATTTTACTAAGTTGGACCTAGGTATGGGTTTCTAAGCATTTATCCTGCTGCCATTCTGAGAACTTCTTGAATAACTTTCATTGGTTTTGAACATTTTCAGCCATTATTTCTCCCCTATTGCTTCTGTCTCACTCTCTTTCCATTTTCTTTCCAGAAGTTAGACATTTTCTCTCTGCCACCTATATTTCTTATTCTGTTATTTCTTATATTCCATTCTTTTTTAATCTCTGCTCCATTTTGGATTTTTTTCCCTACCTATGTTCTTGTTCTTTATTAGTTATTTCAAATGTGTGGAATCTGAGGTTATTAATAAAAATTAATAATAAAATAAACTAATTAATTAAATAAAATCGATCCCACATTGCTCCCCAGATCCTTCTGCCATGTGAGGACACAACAAGAAGTTTGCAACCTGGAAGAGAGCTCTCACATGACCATGATGGCACCCTGATCTCAGACTTCCAGCCTCCAGAATTGTGAGCAATGGATTTGTGTTGTTTATAAGCTACTCAGTCTACAGCATTTTTTATAGCCACCCAAATAGACTAAGACAGAAAATTGGTACCAAGAGTGGAGTTGCTGTTTTAACAAATATCTAAGAATGTAGAAGTGGCTTTGGAACTGGATAATTGGTAGTGTCTGTGCTACTGAACCTCCTAATCTCAAGTTTGTGTGCCCATGCACAATAAGCCAATCACTGAGACATTGTTGCCGGGAAATGGAGAAAGGTTTATTTAAATTGGCCAAAACAGAAGGTGGGAGAACAGGTTCTCTAAAATCTACCTTAAAGAAAGCAGAAAGCAGGGAGTCTTAATAGAGCTAAGGAGCTTGGGAGGAGGAATTTCAGAGAAACAAAGGAGAAGTCCATGTTTCTTTCATTCCAGATGAGCCCTTGGGCAACCAGACATCTAGGCATCTATGCAGCTGGGGGTAGGTTATCTGGTGATGGTAACTTCCTTAAAGGCATTCTTTTTCTTCTGCAAAACAAGCTTATAAATCCTTGTGACCCTTGAGCCATACGTCAGGTTAAACAAGAAAACAGCAAATTAACAAGATTAGCTTCTCATCTGTGTCTGTGCTGGGAACAAAGTGGAAGGGTAATCATATTCTTAATGAATATTTACAGTGACCCTCAGTTATCTGGCTTCATGCTGGAAAAAGCCTACTATGCTGTAAATGGATCACAAAGGGCAATTCTGGTGAGCATTCAGAAGAGGAGAGCTGTAGAGAAAGCCTCAGTCTTCGTAGAGAATACCTAAGGGGTTGTTAACAGAATGATGATAGCAATATGGATGATAAAGGTTATTCTGTTGAGTCTCAGACAGAAATAAGGAACATCTTTTTGGAAAGTGGAGGAAAGGCGATCCTTGTTTTAATGGGCAAAGAGCTTAGCTGAATTGTGTTCCTGTCCTAGTGTTTTGTGGAAGGTAGAACTTGTAAGCAATGAAAAATGGATATTTGGCTGAAGAAATTTCTAAGCAAAGTGTTGAAGAAGCAGCCTGGTTTCTTTTAATGCTTATAGTAAAATTTGAAAAGAGAGAAAGGATTTAAAGGTGGAATTGTTAATCGAAAAGGAAGCAGAATTTAAAAATTTGGAAAGTTCTCAGCCTATCCATTCTGAAAGAAATAAGAAAGCTTGTTTGGGAGAGAATACACAGAGTGTGGTCAAACTTGATAAAGAGATTGGTGTGCATTTCCTATCTCAACGGAAGATAGGAGCTATTCATCAAGGTAATGGGGAGATTGGTACGCCCTCTAAACAGAAGCCAGGACCTACTGTTCCAGACAATGGAAGAAAGACCCCAAAGGCATTACGGACTGGCCCTACCCAAATGGTCCAGAGTTCAAGGGCCTGGGGGGCAGATCAGTTTCAAAGGAGGGGCTGCTGGCTGCCTCCTGTGGCATGCTCTGCTTCCTCAATGCTTGTGCTGCACTCTGCAGCCTCCAGGTGCTGCTTGGCTGCTTCTCCGGAGAACACAGACAGTAAACTTTGGCAGAGTCACTACAGAGCTCAGAGTGAACTAGTTACCAGCCACTAGTTGTAGGGGCATGGATATCGCCACCTAAACTTGGAAAGATAGCCTCCCAGAGCAGCGGGCTCAGGAGGAGGAAGGGCCACTGCAGAGATCCCACTAGGTCAATAACCAATGGAGCCCTGGGGGTGGGGCTGCTTCTGAGACCCCAGCCTCAAAGAGGAACAGGCATGGGACTCCAACCTGTGAGAGCTGCTGTCCGGGCTGCACCCAGCAAAGCTGTGGGGGCAGGGCCATCCAATGCTTCGGGGGCCCAACTTCCACCCCAGAGTGTCTTAGAAGGCGGGACTTCTGCCCCATTGGGCCTTAAGGTTTTGGACTTGCTGGGAAACTATTACCCCTTTCTTCTTTCCTATTTATCCCTTTTGGAATAGAAAGGTTTATCCCATGCCTGCCCTTCCTTTGTATTTTGGTAGCATATAACTTCTTCAATTTCACAGTTTCACAGCTGGAGAGTGATTTGCCTACTGATGAATGTCTCACCCAGATCTGTTTTAGATAAGACTTTGGACTTAGACTTTTGAGTTGATGCTGAAAGAAGTTAAGACTTTTGGGGTTGTTGAGATGGAATGAAAGTATTCTGCATGTGAGAAGGACATGAATTTTGGAGGGCCAGGGGTGGAACGCTGTTGTCTGAATGTTTGCGTCCCCACTAAATTCATATGTGGAAATTCTAACCCCCGAAGTCTGAAAAGTGATTAGATCATGAAGTCAGAGCCCTCATGAACATGGTAAATGCCTTTACAAAAGAGGCTCCAGACAGATCCTTTGTCTCTTCCACCACGTGAGGACACAGCACAAAGGTACCAGCTATGAACCAGGAAGAGGGCCCTTGCTGACCATGCTGGCACCTTGACCTTGGACTTTCCAGCTTCCAGAACTGTGAGAAATAAATTTCTGTTGTTTATAAAGCTACTCAGTCTGTGGCATTTTGTTGCAGCAGCTGAACGGACTAAGACATAACCAAAAAAGTCTTAATAGATATAACCGAGTTTAAAGTTAAACGACATAGAGTAGACGAAGAGAAAATCCTTGCTACATATATAACAGACAACAGAACATAAAATACTTCTTCAAACCAATTAAAACAACACCTAATAGAAAAATGGGCAAAGGAAATAAAGGGACAATTTATAGAAGTAATACAAATGAAGCATATGAAAAGGAGTTTGACATCAGTATCAATCTTGGAAATGTAGGTTAAAACAACATGATGTAACAAAAAATATAATTGGCAAAATTTTAAAAGATTGATAATATCCCATATTAGTAAGAATGTGAACAAACGATCTCTTTTCTCTACTGTTGGCAAGAAAGTAAAGTAGTAAAGCCCTTTTCAGGAGACACTATGGCAGTACCCATCAAAATTTTAGATGTGCATACAAATCAATCCAGGATTTCTATGTGTAGGTATCAGTTCCTGAGAAGCACCCACATATATGCCCAGAGACAAGTACAAAGGTATTTACTATAGCATTGTTTATAATGGCCAAAACTCAGGAGTGGTCAATAAATACCGGAGACTTCTATATAGCCTTAAAAAGATTGAAGTTGATCTTTACATATTAACTCGGAGAGATCTCCAAAATATATATTTAAAATAAAAACAGATAACTACAAAACAATATGTATATGTAGAAATATCCTACTTATATAATAAAAAATTATGTTGTTAAATTGTTAAATATATGTACCTAAATTAAAAACATCAGGAAAGATATACATCAACTCTCAGCAGAGCTGATTAACATTTATTAACATCAAGAGATGGGCCAAGTAGAACATTAACTTCTTACCCTCTACTCCTACAGAAAGCCTCTCTTAATATCTTTCCATGCTTCAAGACCTTTTCTAAGCATCTATTACTCAAATATCACCAGGCTTCACAGAACTATGGCTTTCATTAGCTTGTTAGTACCGTGTGAGAAAATTTAAGAACATGGGAAAGAGTTGACCTTCTGACGCCCTTTGCCCTGGGGGCACCTACACTGCTCGGGTCACTAATCTTTGCAAAGTTCTGCTCAAGCTTCAACAGTCTACAACACACAATTCTGGCTTCACATGTGAACCACAGCCCTGTGCTTCCCTGAGGCCACTATCTTCACTCCAATATCACCTCTTGAGCAACTTTTAGGACCCATACCCATCTTTCCTCTGAAAGTGGACAGAAATACGGCTCTTCTTCTTGGGTTCAGCTCTCTTAGGGGGTTCCCATAACAGGTGGCTTGGGCCCCCGGGTGTTATAGCTCCTTCTAGCTTTACACATACACATCCTTTCTCCCACCAGGGGCATCCCCACAGAGAGTAGAGCTAGGTGGCCACTTTCAAATGACGAAAGCCACTAAAGACTCAGAATTACCTATGGAGGAATTTATCATGCAGATATTCATGCACAGGTAAGAAACAACTTTTGTGCAAAGTTATTCATTATAGCACTGTTTGTAAAAGCCAAAGACTAGAAACAAGTCAAATGCCCATCAAAAGGGACTAGTTAAATAAATGATGATTTATCTAAACCATAGAACGTTAGGCAGCTGTAAAAAAAGAATGAGGAAGCTTTCTTTATACCAATAGGGAAGGAATCCCAAGATAAACAAACAAAAAGCAAGGTGCAGAATGGTATGTAAAATATGCTACCTTTGTAAACAAATGAAGAAAAGTAAGAATCTATAATTGTTTTTGCTTATATATGCTTGAAGAAACTATGGAAATTTACACAGGAAATTAA
The DNA here is from genome assembly GCF_041296235.1 of Equus asinus. NCBI lineage: Eukaryota > Metazoa > Chordata > Mammalia > Perissodactyla > Equidae > Equus > Equus asinus. Next base: position 136,259,451 of record NC_091790.1, on the reverse strand, counting down.
GGACAGTGGTTACCAATGGTAGGGACTGGGTGAGAATTGGTCAGATGGAGGAAAAGGATGGTAGGGAGACATTTTATGGTATATCTTTTATTCTCTTTGGCTTTTAAACCATATTTTTTACCTATTCAGCCTTCAGATTTTCTTCTCTTAAGGTCAAATCCTTCCCATGGGGCCATACAAGTGAAATCCTTGCAAGTTAGCTTCCTGACCCCAATCCTGGTTATGGTTTTTTTTTTCCCTCCAGGAGGTTCCTCTGGGGATTTGTAAATTCAGTCAGTGTAAATGGATGTGGGACAGACAGAGCACAGGCCTTTTCTACCTGATCTCCCCTTGCCCAGGGTATGCTCTGTTTTACACACCCACAAAGACACATGAGTACATAATAATATTTATCATGTTTACACAAATGAATACTCCTTGGGTTACAAATACCAGAAATTCAACTCAAGCTATTATAATACTCCTGAGATTCACCATGGACGCCAAGGGGAAGAAAGCACGTAATAAAATTCTTAACTTCTAGGGTTGATGGAAACATGAAATAAATTAATGCCATAAAGAATTTAGTCATTCATGCACCTACTTCACAGTAAAGATAAGGTAAATGTCGGTTGTTATTAACCTTTATGGACATTTTAAAGCACACTATTTGCTTTTCTGTGCCACATGTTTGAATATTGTTTATAAATTTGTGCGACCTATTATACAAGTTACAAAATAAGTCTTTGATTTTAAGGTTAGTCTTTTATTTACACACAAAAATCTCTATAGAGCAAATCAAAAAAGAAAAAGTTCACAATGAATTTTTGAAGTCAAAATTTTTAAATGGTTAAACAAACTTAATTCAAACTTTCAAGTGTGATTGACACCAAGAGTCTATGAAAATGCCAAACAAGAGAAAATAGGGGATTCCAAATGGTGCTTGATAAACACTCACTCAATATCTCAAATACTTATATGGGGGGAAAGATGAATGATTTGATTGGGCAGTAGTTATTGTTAAGGAAAATAAAGTGGAAGAAACTGAAATATTTAGGTACCTATCAAGAAGTGATGAAAGCCAGCTGTGGAAAAAGATTCTGTAAGGGAAAGTTTCTGTATTACAAAGGAAATAGCTGCACAGTGTCAAAAAGGGAATCAGTGAGATGGAAAGCAAGGAAACCCACCACAATCAGATGCCATCTTCACAAGGGCATTATTCACATATAAACTCAACATTTTCATCTTACTTTGCCACAGTTGAAAAATTTTGCTTCATCGCTCCTATGAATTTACCTCCAAATTTATGCGGCTGCCTCATTAATTTTAATATTTGCCTTTAAAAATATCTCTTGTGCTCCCAGGAATGTATTGTGATATATCTCTTGTTCTATAGGCTGTATTTATTAGTTGGGATGGCGATGGGGAGAATGTTTATGACAATTTTCAGAGGATAATACTTCAGTACTAAAAGCTGAATGTCAAGATTTCTACACATTTGTGACAAGAATAAATCCATGATTCTGAATTATTCTTAACATATATTTAAATATTGAACAATATGTATAGCCTGGCAGACAGACCTGTTGGCATCACCTTTCTTGTAATAAACATAATAATGGTGATGGTGTTGATGATGGCAGCAACTGGCTATCACTATCTAAAATTTTCTCTGTTTTTAAGAAATATTTTGAGGGCTAGTTATAAGTAGTCCACTGAAACGTTTTGCTGTAAGATGTGTGACAACTAGAATATGAAACCGACAATACATATGGCCATGGTTGAAGTTTGTGCTCCTTGAAACTTCAACCGTTTTGAAGCAGAATTGTGGACGGAAAGCCAATGATAAGCAAAGTGAAAGTAGTTCCTTTCAGATATTCATCAACAACATTGCAATGGCTAATTTTATGTGTCAACTTGACTGGGCCATGGGGTGCCCAGATATTTAGTGAAACATTATTTCTGAGTGTGTCTGTGAGAGTGTTTCTAGATGAGATTGACATTTGAATCAGTAGACTGAGTAAAGCAGATTGCACTCCCCAATGTGGGTGAGCCTCGTCTGATCCGTTGAGGGTCTGAAAAGAATAAAAGGCTGAGTAAAAAAGAATTCTCTCACTCTGCCTGACTGTCTTTGAGCTGGGACATTGGTCTTCCCCTGCCTTTGGATTCAGACTTGGAATGAAACATACGCCATTGGCTCTCCTGGTTCTCCGACTCAGACTGGAACTATACCATACACTGTCTTGCATCTGGACTTCTCAGCTTCCATAATTGCATGAGCCAATTCCTTAAATAAATCTCTTTGGATATATATATACACATATTTATAAATATATGTCTCCAAATATATATATTCTCAAATTGGTTCTGTTTCTCTGGAGAACCCTGACTAATACAAACATAAAATACTTTAGAGTCTTAAAATCAGGCTAGATGTCATGAAGGAACAGACAGCCTTGCAAGATTTCCAGGACTTCCTGTGTTCAGTTAAGGCAGCAATGCTACGAGATGAGCCTTTCTTGTTTATTTTTGTACTTCCACTTCCTGTCAAGTGCTGTTAACCAGCAAATTCAGAGGTGCATTAACCTTAAAATAAACTCAAAGTGTACATAATTATGTGTTTAATACCCCCCTACCAACAAGTTTAGTTTCTTTAGAGATGTCTATGATTTTCATTGTACTCGATTGGCTGGCAGAAGTTTTACTTTAATTCAAAGATGATTACCATTGCCTCTCTCCTTTCTCTCAGGTCATATGTAAAGGGAGTGTTCTTTCTTGGAGAATAACTATTATGACAAAAACAATAACGCCACTTATCAGTGCTTTATGGCTTATACCAGTGTTTCTCAAATTCTCGTCCCCAGACCAGCAGCACCAGCGTCACATGAGAATTTATTAGAAATGTAAATTCTCAAGCTCCACTCCAGACCTTCTGAATCAGAAACTCTGAGGGTGAGAACCAGCAATCTGTGTTTTAACAAGCTCTCCAAATGATTCTGATGCCTGATAAAGTTTGAGAAACTCTGGCTTACATAATCACTTCATAAGCATTATCTCATTAAATCCTTGAAACATGGGTTTAGTACTATTACCCCCATTTTACAGAAGAAAATAATGCTCAGAGAAGCTAAAATGGCTTCCAATGATCACACGGGTCAAAGGCAGAGCTGAGGCTTAAAAAAGTTCTTGTGACTCAAACCCAAGGCTCTTTCCACAACATTGCAGTTCTCTCTTCAAATAACTCAAGTATATTCCTAACATGTACCCTACTGCCAGATAAGACTTGGGATGCTTCACATAATGGGTCCCACCTAATGGAAATATGCCTAACCTAATAGAGAAGTGGCCTTTCATGGAGCTCCTGTGTATTTCCCCCCTATTTATGCATGGCAGTGAGGCAGAGAGAGAACCAGAACCTAAAAATGTTTGGTTCATGTTGGAGCAACAGTTCATTCCATCCAACCTTGCCTCCAACTCTCCCCTCAGGAGGTTTTCATGGTGTTCTTTCTGCTCAAATTGATAACAGCAGAAGAGTGCAAAGAACATAAATGTCCACGAGAAGGGAATGATAAATTAAACTTTACAGTGGGTGTAAAGCATAAGGCAGCTCTAGATGGACTCATAAGGAAAGATCTCTAAGACACATTGATAAGAGGAAAAGGTAAGATGCAGACAGTGTATTTAGCATGCTATCATTCATGCGGTGAAAAAAAGATTAACTCACACACTTACATGTTTGTAAATGCATAGAACTTCTCCAGAAGGATAAACGACAACTAGGTAACAGTGGTTTTGTCCAGCAAAGGAAACTGGGGGGGAAGGGAGACTGCGAGCAAGGAAGGGAAGGCGAGAGATTTACTTTTCATTGTACATCCTTTTGTACCATTTGAACTTTATTTAAAGCCATAACTTAAATTACTATTTAAATAGTTTTTATTATACAGATATATTTAATTATATTTATTTATATTTATTATATATTGAAAAGGACAATTATGAACTGTCAAACATCCCATCTATCTTCAATGATCAATTATGTTTTCATTCCCAGGAAGCTGCTTATAATTTTAGCCTAAACTACCTCTTTACGTAAATTCTCAAATTTCATTTCATTGGGTGAAGCTGAATTTATTCTTTTTAAACTTGAAGCACTGCTTCCTAATTCCAGCATACTAGGAGTGCTTTCTTCATCCTTCAACATCTGTTAAAAACTCCCAAATCCAAAATCCTCCTGTAGGCCTGGGTCATCTCTCTGAGCCTGGGGCTCTCCATCTCAATTATTTTCTGATGTGGACAAAGCACTTTCCATCCTGGTTTCTCCAATCTCAAATCCCAACCTGCCTGATACCCTTTAAATGAGCCAGTGCCCAATAGGTAATTAATGAGTTATGAAGTGCCCTCACAGCAAGATGCCTTCTCCCTATGAGAGAACTCTTCCCAACTCCCCATCCTCTACAAAAAATTAAAAAGATGAGCAAGGGAAAAAGAAAGAAAAAAGTCCTGATAATTAGTCATAAGAGCCAACTATAATTATGCAAAGTAGGATGAGCAATGGTGAGTTCATATAGGAGAGATGTTAAAAATATTTCAAATAAGGGAGGAAGAGTGGCTGCTACGTACTGAAAAGTCAATGTGTAATTTCTGGAATATGTAAAATTTTGAGTGATTCATAAATAAAGCTTAGAAGAGTGTAGGAAGCAGGATATGGGCTAAGTGAAAATGTATGTACATGGTTGGTAACATTGGGAAATACCCATAACACAGCACAACATGACTCAAGGAGAAAAAAAAAAAGAAAAGAAAAAAGTGAAGGCAAAAATACAGTGATAGCTGTATTGGGTTGGCTGAACCAGCCCTATTTTGAGCAGACTTGCCATGCTAAAAGAAAATGTGGAGTTAATTAATATCATTACAAATTCATATTACTAATTATTTAAATCGCCTAAATTGGTAATGGAGAGTTCACAAGATAACTCACAGTTTGTTAGCACATAGAAGATGGGGGCTCTTGAAACCAGACTCATTCAGATCAATATTCCAATTTATAGCCCAAAGGGCTTATCCATGTTGACTGCTTTTTATACATGAATATGTATTGTCTGTGTAAATCTACAAGGGTGGGGGAATACAGGGGAAGAGAGAAGAGCTGGTTCTTCTGATTGTCTCTTCCTCCGTAACTTTTCCTCAGTTCCACCTAAGGCTACCTCTGCTGATCAAAAATATGATTATGTTTGCTTCTTTCCCATAACTTGGCAATTATGAGGAAAACACCAGTAGGAAGACACTCTACAGAGACTCATGGTTCTTGGGATTAAGGGGATTTTTAACATGGGTTTTAGTATAAATTTGTTAAGTAACTTTGGTTACTTTCTTTTTGCTTCTCTCTTTTCTAATAGATAGGGTTAATAATTATTAAAAAAACACAAAACTCCAGGGTGTGGGATGTTACAGATTTATTTGCATTCCAAGGCCATGAGTAAGCACTATATATCATTCTATGTGTTCACTGCTTTCCTTTTAATTCAGTACTCTCTCAGGCTCAGTTTCCCACAAATCAAGATTGTTTTTCTACCAACCTAATATGATCCTTCTCTAGCAATTGAATTTTTCAATTATCTATGCACGTGGTGGTCATTGTAGGTGAAATGTTCACAATAAATTAATAAGCACTTAATAAAACATATCTTATATAGCTGTTCAAAATAAAAGGACCTTTTGACATCTAAAAATAACTCAAATATGAATAATAAAGGCTTAGGGGGTTGACAGTTTATTTAATGAACACTTATTTGGTAGCTGTTGTATTCTAGGCATTGTGCTAACCACTTGGATGGCAATGATGAATAAGATGAGGTCCCTGCTCTTGAGTTACTCTCGTCTAGTAGGATGAGATGGAAAAACAAACATAAAACTTCGATATAATAAGTGCTGTAATAGAGAACATGAACAGAAAATTGTAGGAGGACAGAGGACTACTAATGCTGCCTAAGGCAGCCAGCTAAGGCTCTCTAGTTCATCTTGAAGACAGAGTCAGAGCTTGCGGAACATCTTTGGCATAGGGAAGAAGATGAACATGGCTTTAGAGGAGCTGGTAGTCTGGTGGGGGAGACAGATCAGCAGACAAATAGCTCTAAGACAATAAGACTTTGAGTGGAAGCACACACAAAATGCTCTGGGAACACGAAAGGCAGAACAGAACAATTAATTTTGTGGAAGTTGTGGGAATGGGTTGGGTGCTGCAGTCAGTGAAGACTAGTGCAATAGAAAGGAGGTGGCACTGGAACTCAACATGAAAGGAGGAATCAAGATTTGCCAGGCACAACCAGAAGGACCACAACTAGAATACACAACTATGTACTGGGGGGGTTTGGGGAGAAGAAGGAAAAAAAAAAGAAAAAGAAAAAGATTGGCAACAGATGTTAACCCAGGTGCCAATCTTTGAAAAAAGAAAAAAGGCACCAGGCAGAGAAGAAAAATGAACATTCCAGAGAAAAGGAGAATCTTGATCCTAGCTATGAAGGCACAGATGGGGAACATTCTGGAGTGTGTAAGGGCATATGGGGGTGGGAGACCAGAGACTAATTAGAAAACTAGACTTGGCCATATTCTGAAGGGGATCACATGATACATGGAGGAGTTTGGACTAAAGTATATTCTGTAGGCAGCTGGAAATTGAAGAACATCTTTAATCCTGGTAGTGACATGATAAGATCTAGTTATAGAAACATCACTAAGAAAAAGCCTGGATGCAATCTTCCAGGTGTAAAGTGATAAGCTCTGATCTAGACTGACACAGCGGAATGAAGAATGAGGGACAGAAGAAGGCTTCTCAGGAGGCAGAACCGAGAGGAAGTATGGAGATAAGACAGAGGGTCATGAATCACTCTCAGGCATGGGGAGGATGATGGGGTCCTGACTGAGCTAGGGAGAATGGGAAAAGAAATTCACGTGAACAATCCACAGGGAGGGTGCCATGTCAATTCTTTCCTGTGTGCTGAATCTTGAGGTGGTTCAAGGAGAATTCCTATGAATAGTTGGAGATGCAGATCTCTGGCTGGAGGAGAAGTTGGGTCAAAGCATGAGACTGCCTAGGGGTGAGAGGGAAGAAGAGGAAGATGAGGAGAGAAGGATGAAAAAGAAACCCTATGGAATCCCAACTTCTAAGGGATGGAGAGAGAGACAGAAAATAAGAGAAGGGGCAGAACACTTAGAAGGATATATGAGGGGGACCAAGAAAGGAAGTGAGACAGAACTCAGAAGAGAAGACACTTTCCTGATGGACAGACTAGTCGTTAGTGGCAAATGAAGAAAAGAGGCAAGGAGGAGGAGAACAGAACAGCGTCTGTTGATTGGTAACTGAATGTTCTACCCATTTTGGTGAGAGCAGCAGAATGGGATCAGAAATCAGATGGCAGTGAATTAAAAAGAGAATAGAACCTAATGAACAGAATAAGTCATGTAGTCTTCTTTCTTAAGAATTTGATGATGAAGAAAAGGTGAAATGTAAGGCATTAGCCCAGAAAAAAAAGGAAGTTGAGCTACAGAAAGAGTGGTTGTTTTTGTCACTGTTTTTTATTTCTTTAACGTCTGGTGGAGTCTTGAGCACATGCGTACCCGATGAGAAAGGAAGGGTCAAAAACACGAGAGGAGGGCAGATACTGAGGAAGCCAGATCTCTGAGGTACAGGTTGAAGGCTGAGACTTAGAAACGGGTAGACATTTTTCTTCTGAGATAATAGAGAAGAAGGAAAGAATAGGTTTAAGCCTAGAGAAGTCTGAAGATGTTGAGGAAGGCAAATTCAGTGAGTTTACGCCTGACAACCTCGTTTTTCTTGAAGAAGCAGCTGGCTAGGAAATCTCTGAAAGTGAAGTGAGTGTGAACGTACTGAAAGAGAATGTTGTTAATAAATGCCAGCATATTATTTACTCCCTTAAAAACATTGCTTCCCTTTCTGTAGTGAGATAATGAAAGTCTTATCTCAAGAAAGGTAGTTAAATATTACTGTGGAAAATGCAGACTATAAACTTCTAGAAACAGAGTCTGTGTATAGAAGGAGTAACAGTAGGCTTACATAGCTTTGCCTGGGGCTCAACAAATGCTTTTGATAACACTTCCTTTAAGCAACTTTGGGGTAAATTCTGGGTAGAGGATTTAGAATTTGTATGGAGTAAAATATTTGGTACTTCGTATCCCCTCCCACCACCCGGCTCCCCCCATCCCCCCACAGCACAGACACACAGAAAAAAATCGAAGAAATTTTTTAAAAGCTGGGCTTTTCCTTGGTATGGGAAACATGTTAAGCTTAGGAGAGAATTAATGTGTCTCTCTAGCCTTTTCAGAAACTCAAACCACTGATTATCAGGTCTGGTGTGTGCTGCATGGTTGCCCTGAACAAATGAGCCACAGACACAATCATAAAAGAAAGACATCAGACTAGACAAACTATCATTCAGAAAGAATTAAGACAGCCATATTGTATGCTAACCATCAGCTCATCTACCACTGCTCTGGTGTCACTAGTCTCCAGAGGCTACTTAATCTCATTGAGACAAGACAGCCAGCCTAATTGATACAGAAAATGAAAGCCCTTTGATCTCATATCAAACAGAGTCAGACTAAGAGAAGGATCCAGCAGGCAAGATGACCATCTTCCAAAGGAGAATTAACACTGCAGGAAGGAAAGTCAGAAGGTGGTAATATCTTACTTTGGAATTCCATGGACTTGGTTTACTTAAATAAGGACTGGAAAGTAATAAATTCATCCCAATGAATGAATCGGGTTTGTTTGCTCTTAGTGATAAAGCACAAATAGTACTGTCGCTATGAAATCTTTCAAATTATTAACATTTCCAGGTAAATGTTGCAGTAGTGATGAGAAGCACAACAGAAGCATAATAGATGTAAGAACACCTGCCCTTTAGCACATAACTGTAAAGGGCAGGTGTTTGTCAACGTCAGCCTTTATTGCTACAATATACTACCCCTACTAAAGAATTTTCTTGGAAGAGATTTATTATATTGTAATTTAAATAGCATTTGATGTGCTTTGTAAATAAATTAGGTAGCTAGCCAGGCAAGAAACTAGCTTTACAATAATCAGAATATCTTTGAATACATTAGTGTGTCTGTAAAGTTATCAGACTGCTGTTCATATGTCAGGAAATTCATAAAAATTTGTGTTCTCTATTCTAATGCAAAAGGTATATATTTCAATAATCACATCAGTTGTATTTTACATACTTAATATAATGATGGTTTAAAAAAATAGTCCAAGACTATGATTAAATAAGTAAGATTAAGTAAATTATGGTATTTAGAGAGAAAAAAATTGGGAATAATGCAGTGTTTTCCTTCAGTTACAGAAGATTATTTTGAAAAATAACATGCTCTCTAGTTTAGTGGTTCTGCCAACTGAATCTCATTCTTGATGCATGTAAAAAAATCTGATATTTGGGTACGTGTATCCTCCCACTATTTGACATTTCTAAAGCTGGGGAACTACGAAGAAATACCACAAAAACAGTGTCAGAAAAGAGTCAAGGCAGAGTACAAAATAATATCTTTTTCTTACCAGAGACAGTATCCATAACGATGAATAATCAAGTCAACAACAACAAATTAACATTTATTTGAATGAAGCTAGAAAAAATGTGGTTAGCTGATTATATATAGTATATGGATGTCTTCAAAATAAGTTCTAGCCCTCTTGGAATTTTTCTTGCAGTAATTTATAAACTCAGACTTTAAACTTTTGTACTAATCAACTGTTCACTTCTTTTTCCTCCTCATTTAAAATTGAGGCCAGTTCTCTGTTCCACCATCTTAAAGGCACCACAGCTGTTGTTTACTGAACTCCTATGAGACACACTTCCACCTTTCTACATGAATACAGCACATGACTTATGATCTTCCTCCACATCCTCATTTCTCATCATCACTTCTGACAACTTCAAAATTCATGCTAGGGACACATCAGTTACTTCAACTGTACAGTCCCAAGATCTTTTTAACTGCAATCCTACAACTCTACCCTACTTCAGCCACGCACCAGCAAGATCACTCCCTAATTTAACCATTACAGGCCCTTGGAAGGTTCATTTTTCATACACAGCCCCCATATCTACCACTATACCACTCCTCCTTCCCGTGCTCCTCCCTGCTTTCTGCCCACCAAGTTCAATAAACAATAAATCCTTCATAGGTTACCCAGGAAGCCTCTTCTCAGTCCCTGTTATTGCCCTCTCTAACAATGAAGCTTCCATCATGTTCTTGTGACCCATCACGTCAGTGAACAAACCTATATCATACACACTGTCCAATTTTTCTGTTTATGCCCAAGAACATTACTGGAGAAAACCTGAGCGTGCTCTGGCTCATTATAACATACCCATGCTCATTTCCACTGTGCCGGGAATGCCAACAACAATTCCCTGATTTTTTGCTGGGAATTGTCTCCCCAACAGCTCTGTGCACATAATTCCTGCCTGTGTAACTCAAAACCTCCTATATCTTTCCTGTATCATTCATGGCAAAGACTTCCTGAAGCAATTAAATATAACTGGTCTCATATCTCCTTCACATCTCCTCAACATACACCTGTTTTTCCATTTAACTTCCCTCAATTTCCATCTGCTTCAAAGGCACTTTTACCACCATTTATCTGACTTCCAATCTATATTTTGGACCTTGAGATCTTTCCAGAAGTCCAATATCACATTAACAACTTCTGATAACTTGTCCCCATGCCTAGTACTGACCTGGCACCTGGTAGGCACTCAATAGATAGTTATTGAATGAATAAGTAAATAAATGAAGCTACGCCTGGATGTCCTACTTCCAATTCAACTTCAGATAAGTGGTGTTAACTGGAGAAGAAAAGGATCATCAAAGAGGAAGACTGTTTTCTGCTCCTTCTGCTCCTTCCTCTCCAGTTGTTGCTATTACCTTCAACTCTAGTCTTTGGATGTTCCATTGATTTTCCAACAGAGGCTTTTTTTTGGAGGTAGTTGGAACGTGGTATCAGGCCCACATATGATTACTCTAAAGTAAGAACAACTCAATTGCACACACGTTTTAAAGGGCAATAGTTAAATGAGTATTACTTAAATACACAGTATACATAAAGTAACATACTTATAAAATCCATAAGGCATAACGCCGCTCCTAAACCATCCTGATCACTAGCATTCTTTTGCTACATTCAAATTCTTATAGCCTGATGACTACTGTGTTTTTTGTGTTCTTGAAGTATATAGGATCTTTAGGATAGTGTAAAAATAGTCACCCACCACATTGTTCTATATCCTTTCCCACATGCTGTTTCTATTACGTATACTATTTAAAATTTCTTATGATCTTGTTTAAAATATGTGTTTATAAATTGTAAATTCTGTTTTTCTGGTTTCTTCATCTATGATTTTTTTTCCCCTCTAATGTGGATGGATTCCAGAAAACCGTGAAACAATATCTAACAAGATCTGAGCAGAGGAAAGAGAGGAATGGCAAATAAACATTTTCCAGTGTCGGGTTAGGAAGATATTCGATCTTTCAATGTGTTCAACAAATGGGTTTAATAATGCACATTCGGTATAAAACAGTTCACAACAGAAATATTTGCTACTCAGCCCATTTATCCTGGGAATTACACAACATGGACCATTTTCAATAACTCTTTTCATTATAATGATTTCCTCCTGCTCAAGCAACAGAGATGTACAAACCATTTTGGTCTAGAAATGTAATATGTTGAGATACAAATGTATTAAAGAAAAATTAAAATAGAATCATTTTCATCACTTTGGTTCAGTGTTATATTATCTTTTTCAAGGTACTTTAGCCTTCTTAAATCTTTCCAACCATAATATAAAATTGCTTTTTATTCACAATCCACACAACTAGACAACTAGAAAAAGCAGATTTATTTTAAAGTCATGGTAAAGTACTGGTAAACCAAAAGAAAAAATGAAGATATATTTTTAGGAGACCAATTGGTTTCTCTTTATTTTGTAACTTAAAGATCTTGAAGTGCCTTTTGAATCATAAAAAATAATGTTCAATATAACTTCGACTTATTTAATTTTCTATTCCAATGTCAATCCATACATATTACATAGATAGTATCTTTTACTGAACAAGACCATTCAATTACATAAAACCTCTTCAAACATTCTGAATGAATGGAAGTATAATATCATCCATTTAATCATTCATCCATTTATTCAGCAAACTGGTATTGAAGGTATATGTTGGATATGGTACAACAGTAGGAACTAGTTCCCAAAAAAGTTTTACAATAGAGGGAATTAAGATACATTTTCATATCACTAAAATTTATAGTAATAATTGCTACTAAAGAGATGCTATAAAAATTCATAGGACTATAGAGATTTGTGATAATTTTTTCTACTAGTGTGACAATTTAGTGCCTAGAATTTTATGTTTTACCAAGCTCCCTGAATGACCATCACATAAAGCACTAAAGCACTGCCCCCATTCATGGATTATTCTTTTAGTCTTTATGTACTCAGAATTTCTGATCATGTTTGTCTGATACTTGGGAAGGAAAACTTCAGGGAATGTTGATTTACTGAGCACGTATTGCGAGTAAGACACTAAGCTGGGCACTGGTCATATACATTAAAAATGAATACAGCAGGCATGGTCCCTTCACTCAAGGAATTCCTAATCTAATCAGAGAAAGGGGGAAAAAAATGTTTCCACTGAACATGTCTTTCATTCCTTCCTACATCCTCACCATCACTGGAATTGAACTTTATTAGGCACCAAAGCAACCACATTATTTCATCGATGCCCTAGGAGCAGTAAGCAAGACAATTGGTTATGGTCAATTTTCTGGTTAGTCCCTGACTGTTGATAAGACAACTCAGTGTTTTCTAAAACACTGGATGCTGCTGGTATAACCCACGCATGGGTTAAAAGTGCTGAGATGGCATTTCTGATGAACTTGAGCAGCAAATCGTCTTTGATAAAGGGCCTCTGATCTCTAAAGCAGAGGCTGCTTGAAAGAGCAAAATTCTACCCAGAAAGTGAAAGCTCTGAAAGATTTGCTTCTGGGGACTCTTCCTGGTGACATGACAGATCCTCTTCCTCCAGAACTCTTACTCTGTGAATGAAAGCAGAAAGAAAGAGCAAAAGAATGAAGAGGACAGAGAGAGAGCTAATGCAGAACAGACTGTGCAGTGTATGAGAAAGGAAGTATAGAAGAAAGTAAAGAAAGGCAGAATTTATGAGAAGGAGAAAAACAGGGAAGAGGGAGGAAGGAAGAAAGGAAGGAAGAAGGAAGGAAGGAAGAAGACTGAGCATATAACACTAGTAGCAAGGGATCCAAGGGTGTGGTGGTTGTACCGATTGGACACAGAGTACTGTGCAGTAAATCCTGGGCCAGGTGCCCAGGAACAAGGAGAGTACAACTCTAAGAAGTGACAGCTGTTTTATCAGGAGGAATATTAGTAATAATCACAGCTAATATGTACTTTCTATGTGCCAATCCTCTAAATGCTTCACATGGATTAACTCATTAAAGCCTCAGAACTACCCTAGAGGCAGGGAGTCTTAACGTAGATAAAGAAACTGAGACTCAGAGATGTTAAGTAACTTACCCAAGGACACAAAGCTACAAGGGGCAGGGCCTGGATTTGAACCAATATAGCCTGGCTCCGGTGCCCCTACTCTTAAGCACCATGTACCCCTCACTGGATCTCATCAGGCATGCAAGAACCTGGAGTAATAAGATGGTAGGAAAGAAGTGTGATGGATCGAGACATGAATCTGGCCACTTCCAGCTTCCAAACTGCTTCCCACTCTTTACACGAGGATAGACAAATATTTTAAACAAAACTCACATTTGTTACACGCACATTCCAGTAGAGGAGATAATTTCAATTAACTGAATATACCAACTTTATAGTCTTAGTAATTTTAGATAGAATTTTATCTATGTTGTGTGAATCAAATTATCTTTAAGTAACATCCTTGTGAACAATCTCAGCTGAAGCTCCCTAGTAGAATATTGATTGGACGTAAAATACAGAAATTTAGGAATACTGCACTAAGGTATATATTATACATAGTTATTCTCTTTTGTTCTTTCTCTTTGGTGAGGAAGATTGGCCCTGAGCTAACATTTGTGCCAATCTTCCTCCATTTTGTATGTGGGACACTGCCACAGCATGGCTTGATGAGTGGTATGTAGGTCAGTGCCCAGGATCTGAATCTGTGAACCCTGAAGCAGAGCACAAACTTAAACACTATCCTAGATAGTTATTCTTCATTAATAAACTATCACCAGGGGCTGGCCCCGTGGCTGAGTGGTTAAGTTCGCGCGCTCCGCTGCAGGCGGCCCAGTGTTTCGTCGGTTCGAATCCTGGGTGCGGACATGGCACTGCTCATCAGACCACGCTGAGGCAGCGTCCCACATGCCACAACTAGAAGAACCCACAACAAAGAATACACAACTATGTACCGGGGGGCTTTGGGGAGAAAAAGGAAAAAATAAAATCTTTAAAAAAAATAAAAAAATAAACTATCACCAGCCAAGAATTGGCTAGTTGTAAGCTTGTTTAACAGGAAGAGAACTCATATAATCATTTATTCAACAAATCTTTATTCAGCGCCCACTACGTGCCAAGTGATTATTTTAGTGACACAAGAGAATATAAAACAAAGTTCCTGCTCTTCTGTAGATTACATTCTGGAGGTGGGGTGGCGACTGATACTAAACAAATAAACAAATAAACCTGTAATGTGTCAGATGGTGATAAGAGCTAAGAAAGAAAAATAAAGTAAGATGAATAGAGACTGGAGTGGATGAAATTCATGTAGGGTGGTTAGAGAATGTCCCTTTGATGACTTTTGAGTGAGACCTGAAGGAAATGAGGCAGACAGCCATGCAGATGTGTGGGTGAAGAGCGTTTCAGCCAGACGGAACAGCAAGTGCAAAGGCTCAGAGATGTGAATGTTTTGGGCAGGTTTGAGGAACAGCAAGGAGGTCAGTGTGACTGCAGGAGACCACGGTAAGGACTTAGATTTTATTCTGAGAGAAACGGGATGACACTGGAAAGTCCTGACACTGGAGAGGAGTGCTATGATCTGACTTCAATTTTAAAGGATCACGTTGCCTGCAGTGTGGAGAAGCCAGACGGGCAAGGACAGAAGCAGGGAGACCGTTAGGAGGCTACTGCAATGGGCCAGGTGACAGATGAAGGTGGCTGCACTAGTGCTTGAGCTGAGTCAGTAGGGCTGGCAGGATTTGTGAGGGAGGGCATAGAGGGTAAGAAAGAGAGACAGGAGTCAAACTTGGTTGCTAGATTTTGGACTAAGCAACCAGAAGAATGCAGATTTTTATTTGCTAAGATGGAGAAAATTGTGGGAAAAGCAGGTTTGGAAAGTAAAATGAAGAGCTCAGTTTTGGATGTGTTAAGCTTGAGATGCCTCTTAGACATCTATGCAGAAATATCACGTAGACAGTTGGATATATATGCCTGCAATTCAAACAGGATATCCAAATGGAGGTATAAATTTTGCAGTATCAGTATGCAAATGATATTTAAAGTCATGGTACTAGATGAGGTTACCCAGAGTGCGAGAGTGAAGAGCAGGGAGATGAGGCCTAAGGACAAAGGCCCAGAACACAGTTACGGACTACGGGTTTGTGCCCTCTCCCCTCAAATTCATACGTTGAAACCCTAATGCCCAATGTGGTGGTATTTGGAGATGGAGTCTTTGGGAGGTAATTAGATCATGAGGGTGGATCCCTCATGAAGGAATTAGTGCCCTTATAAGAAGAGACATGAGAGAGTTTGCTTCTCTCTCTGCTTTCTGCCATGTGAGGACACAACTAGAAAATGGCTGTCTGTAAACCAAGAAGAGGGTCTTCACCAAGAACCCCACCATAGTGGCACCCTGATCTTGGACTTTTTGCCTCCAGAACTGTAAGAAATAAATGTTTGTTGTTTAAGCCACCCAGTCTATGGTATTTTTGTTATAGCAGCCTGAATTGACTGACACACACCAACCTAGAGATTGGGAAGAGGAAAGGTAATCAACAAGGAGAGTGAATAGGAGTGGCTGTAAGGGAGGAAAAGTAGAGTCCTGGAGACAGGCAAGAAAGCAGTTCAGAAAGGGTGAGCAATGGAAGTATATGGAATTTCTCCCTTGATTTCTTCTATTTTCTCAGTCAAATAAAACAAACGGCATCCTGACAATGAGGATGGGAAGAAAGTGCTGGCTATTTGATGAGAATGTATGAAATAATCTTCTGGAAAGCCCAAGAGAAAATTGACTAGGGAAATACAGCAGCACTGCCTAGAGACAGTCCACTGTTCAAAAAAGCTGCTGGGTTGGCAAACTCATGGGCAGGAGCAGGGTGAATGGGGTGGCTCTGAGATGCAAAATTCAATGTCAGGCTTGTTCAGCTTCAGTGTCAGCAGATTTGCAGAGGTTGGGGAGAGGACACTAACAGAGTTAAGGAAAAGTTGGTAGAAGCATCAGCCTCTAGTACCTGGTCAAGATGAAAGACCAGGGAACAGGGCTGCATTAGGCAAAGTATTTCCTAGGGTGGCCTAAAACAATTGGAATCAGGGAACACCTTAAGACTGACTGGTGGTTCAGTAGAGAAGTCAAAGATGAAGACCAACAGAGTAAAAAGAGGGCATAAATTTGAAGATTTATGAAGTCAACAGGTAGAAAAATTAAGAACAGTTAGGGAAAAAGAGTGAAAAAGGTCAGGTTTAAGGCAGTGAATACTACAAGGATGATGGAAATCCATTTTTATGTGCATACCACAGGGGAAGGTCTGACAGCTTGTATGGGAAAAAATAAGCTTGCAGAAGAGCAATTCAATGCTGATTGTTGAGTCTTAGAAGGTACCTCCAGGTGTGGGGCAGGACCAAGGGGAAATACAGGCAGTGGAAAACAAAAGAACATCAAATCAAGAAATGGCAGAAGTCATGTGTCATGACAGCTAAGAGAGGAGAGGATTTCAAGAAAAGACTGAAAATCATCATTAGAAGTGCAGACCCTAACAAGCAAGAAAAAACTGCAGCTTACCGCATCAGTGATGATGTTGGAAAGAACAGCTTCACAGACGCAGTGAAGGGGGCAAACATCTCTTGAAGGTGAAGGAGGCCTGAACTGTGAGGTGAATGCCCACATGGAATATCCATCCCAGACGTCCCATAAGGAAGGCAGGACCCGCTACATAATTTGCAGGCCCAGTCCAAAAATGAAAATGTGGGCACCTTGCTCAAAAATTATGAAGATGGCCACAGCAGAGCATTATATCAAGCAGAGGGCCCTTCTGTGCGACCCATGACACCTGCCCTGCAGATAAGAAAGAAGAAAAGCAGGAGGTCATTTGAAAATAGCAACGAGTTCTTCCAGGATGGTGTACCTGGGCATATTTTAAGGTAGAACCAGGCAAAAGTGAAAAGCTCTCCACTCCATGTGCCCACTGGATATTTTCATTTGGCTGTGATCTCAAATTCAGAAGTGGAACTCCTAACCTTCACCAAGCCAACTTCTTTTGCCTTCTTTCTTTTAATGGACTACATTATTATTATCATCATCATCATCATCATTATTTTGATACCTCAGACAGAAACCTGGTTAGAAGTTTGGTCCAATGTCTCAGTTTCATTGACTGCAAAATGGAATAATTAGGAGGTTTAAATAGGTTAATTTATGTAAAGTGCTCAGAGCTATCCGAACAGGTTATATACATGTTAACTCTTCTCATTGATTCTGTTTATCTTGTTATTAACCAAATCCTGTGAAATATTTCCTTTGAATTCTCTCTTGTAGCCGTTCTTTTTTTTTTTTTTTTTTCCCATCCCTATACTGTCACCTGGGTCTTTTCACCGCTTGCAGGAGCTGGTAAATTTGCCTCCCTGACTCCAGGCCCTTGGACCTGCTATTACCGAAGTCATCTTCCTTGCACATCACTTCTGTCCTATCACTGCTCCAAGAGCCACCTTCTCTGCTCAGAAATCTTACATCACTTTCGTGTTTTGCTTAATAATCAAGTTTAAACTTCCCTGCCTGGATTTCATAGCTCTTCTTGACCAAGCACAAACCCAGGTGAATCAGATCGACTTGGCTTCACTAGCTTTCTATCAAGCTTCTGTGTGGTCCTGTCGAGGGAGGCTGTGATGGTGCAACCTGAACGTGGGTAGACTGAGGGTGTTGGAGCAACTAAAATGGAGACCTTTTCCTACCCTGCCTAAGGGTCCATCCTTAAAGGAGACAGCATGGAATCCAGGACAGGGAGGAAATAGGTGAGTAAGATGTGGCCTGGGAGAGCATCGGGTCACAGTCCAGATAGAAAAGTATCTGGGGGCCGGCCTGGTGGTGCAGCGGTTAAGTGCCCACGTTCCATTTCGGCAGCCTGGGGTTCGCCGGTTCGGATCCCGGGTGCAGATATGGCACCGCTTGGCAAGCCATGCTGTGGTAGGCATCCCAAGTATAAAGTGGAAGAAGATGGGCACTGATGTTAGCTCAGGGCCAACCTTCCTCAGCAAAAAGAGGAGGATTGGCGGGAGTTAGCTCAGGGGTAATCTTCCTCAAAAAAAAAAAAAAGAAAATTATCTGGCGGCACCTATGTTTCTTAGGATATCATATCTTTCATTCAACCAACTCCTCTTGTTGACTGACTCTGGGCCAGAACTTGGAGATGAAGAAATAAAAGCCAGAGATCCCACCTTGAAGGAGTCCCTCATCCTTTTGGGGACCTCAGTAGGAGTGAGGAAAGAACAGAAGCCTAGGAACTGTGTGGTAAAGGTCTCTGATGGCCCACAAATAGGTATAAGAAAACTGTGAGGAAAATGGCATTTGAGTATCAAAGGACAAGAAGCTGAGGAACTGTGGAAATACCCTGGGAAGTTAAAAAAAAAAAAAAAACAGAAAAGAGGGTGGGGGAGGTGGGGTAGCTCGCCTTGAGTGTTTCTAGAGAGAGTAGCAAGTAGGAGATGCAATGTCATCTAAGGACAAGTAAAATTCTGCTAAGCCGAGAAGACCAGGTTGAAGTGTAGGGAAAAGATTGACATGATGACAAACATGCCCTTCAAGCAAGGTAAGTGGGAGCCAGTGAGTGTGGAAGCGTGATCAATGAAGGAGCTCTTGTGAGGAGGCAGCAGAGTGCAGGACTTTGAAGACAAACGTCAACAAGTACGGGGTATACACTTAAGGGGCAAAATGGGGTAGCCCTCAGATCACACCAAAGCAGTGGAAAAAGGAAGAACAGAGCCACGTGGAAGGAAGAAGGAGAGAAAGACAGTGAGGAACAGACTAAGGAGATTGAGCAGTGTTGGGAAGACCTGGGCATGAAAGAGAGGTTTCAGGTGAGACAAGCCACCCTCTCCTCCATTCGTCACACACCCAGGGACAGCTGTGGTTTGTCAAGGCCCAAGAGAATGTCAAGTGTTCTCTGTTTCTAGGGTGAGCTCCTCCTGTAATGGGTGGATGTTTCAATCCAGTTAAAAAAGAAAGACACGTCAGTCACAGGGTTAGCAGTCCCTAAAAAGAGTAAGAATAGGAAATGTGATTTCATGAAAAAGATGTTGATTATGTACTAATATTTATTAAGTGTCTGTTAAATACATAATGCACATAGAAGGCACTTATTTAATTCTCACACCAACCTATCATGGCAGATAATAGTATCCCTACTTTATGGATGAGGGAACCTGGGGATCCGAAAGTTTAAGAATCTAGTCCAAGGTCACATAGTGGAGCCAGGCTTCTAATCCAGGACCCATCTGGTTCCAACTGCCTACATGTCCCTGGACATCTAGGGAGGACCAGAAAACCATGCACACGGAAAGTAAGAACACAGAGGCAACAGCCTATTCCTTTACACATGTTTTAACAACCACTTTGGATCAGCAGCTCTCAGGATTTCCGAAATTGCTGGAGCCCCTCAGGTTCACAGCATGCTGCCTTTGACCCTTCCACTCCCCACTTCCCACTGCCTCACAGGAGGCTGGCTGCCACTGATGTTTTCAACGGTTTACAGATATAGCACATCTCCCAAAGTTATGCTTCATGATATCTTTGAAGAATTTCTGTGATCATTCAAGACTTCTAATCTTGAGTATCCTGGTTCTATGTGTACTATTGTAAGTACTTATCACATTATATTAATGGGGGTTGATTAATTTAATTCATCATATTTAGTTTTAGTCAAATAAAACCTGGCTCCTCTCTCCCCATGTCTAATGAAAACATGAACAAATTTCTCCAATGTTTTTCTAGAAGTTTTCATTTCTATTCAGTCTTGAAAATCCAGAGGGTTAAGTTATAGAGACCCCAATATAATTCGCATTTGAAATCCAGAGTCTGCTCTGGGTTGCTGACATGAGAGTCCCATCCCTGGCACTATTCTTGTTTAAGGAATTTATAAAAACAGATGTATAATGATGCATGCTGGACTTGATTAGATCACTTTCAAGTTGTAGCAGCTATACAAATCATCCAGTCTAATCGTCTCTTTTACTGACAAGGACCTTAAGGCCCAGGGGCTTAAGTGTGTTGCCCAAGGTCACACAGGCAGTTTGTGGCCAACTCCAGGATAAATTTCAAGTCCTCTGACATGCAGACCAACAACCTCCATTATACTTCCATATCTTCTCCTAGAAAGGTAAAACTCTTTGTTGCCTCTCTTCAAACCATTTTCAAAACGTCTTCCTGAATAATTAGCAAACTCATTTAATAGGCATAGACAATGAAAATCAGAAAGGTTAAATGACCGATCACTGAGGGTACAGTGAACATTATTGAGGGAGGAAGAACTAGGAATAAAATGTAGGTCTCCTGACTTAGAAATCGAGAATTCTCTCCTTTAGGATATATTCACATAGGCATCAAGAATATGGGAAAACAGAATTAGCTGTCTTTCCAGGTTCTGGGACACACAGTAGCTAATTTATCTCAGAGTTTAGTATTTCCTTTTTTTAAAGAAAATTGTTTAATTGGAATTTTCAGGGGTAGGGAACGGAGAAAATTACCTAAGCACATTTTCTTTCAGATAAGACGTTAGAATTTGTCTTTCAGATAAATTTAGAAATTTATCTAAACACATTTTCTTTCAGACAAAAATGTTTTAATTGACTAATATCTGCAACACAAGAGAAAACATAACAAATCCAAAGTCGCAGGATGACCTGGTTCTTTCCTGTTTAAGCAAAATGCAACAGCGTCCTCAACTTGTCAAATGTTACTCTAGTTATGTCACAGTATTCCAGTTTCCTCTGTGCCTGCTTGATTCAGTAACGCTCATGGAGAGAGACAAGAACCACGACTGCATTCGTTGACCACCTACTATGGCCTGATGGCACAGCCAGGGGCTGGAGCATTGCCAATGAGAACAAGGCAAGGCGGACACTCTCAGCCATGCTCAGGGTGCTCAGGGTGGTGGATAGGCAGGCATCAAGCTTTTGGGAAGGTAGAAAGCAGAAAGAGTTAGAGCAAAGAGGGACGTCGTTCAGCTAAGGGAGTCTCCTAGGTTTTAAGGAAGAGCTGGGCCTTGAAAGGATGACAGGATTTACAGAAGAGGGCTAAAAGGAAAGGGAACTGCAGATAGAGGAGACACATTTCTGAGGTCCTGAAATCAGCACACCGAGCCTTAAACTTTGCTAGGATTATAAAAAAGATTATTCTCATATATCCCCCAGAAGGAAATAGGGAGTAATCCCAAAGAAGAGGGACTAAAGGATATAAAGCCAACTTTCCCATTGACAAACACTTATTGGACATAAAATACTTGCCAGTTACTCTCCTTGGTATTAGGGACATGAAGACATGAGTAACTTCGAACAAATTTATAATAGGGTATACTACTTCAATTTATGGTAAAATGTTTGATCCACAGAGTTATGCTATTATATACTTCCTTCTAGGCATTCAAAGAAGTCTGTACAGAATTCCATTCTATATAATTTTCAGGAAAAATCCATAATGAAACAACATAAAATAGTTACATGAGTATGAACACATACATTATACAATTTCATTTAACAGGACGGATCTCATTGCCTAATAGGATAGACACAAAATGCTGTTCATTCTGAAAGAATCAGGTTACCTGGATATACCATACCAAGAGCACTGAGGCTATATCTTTTGGCCCCAGGACCTTGGCATGTACTTCCCTCACTCACCCCTGCTGCCAGGCCATTCACAGAAGTTTCTCCCAGGTGCCTTTCTTCGTCCTTCTCCTACCTCCCAGATCCCACTTTATCATCATTCACTCCCACTGTGTTGTACCTTCAAGACTTTATCCGAATGGTCTATCTGAAATATGTACACACCTTTTAGCTCAACCAAAGGCAGCGATGGTAACACATTGTTAGGCCACGTGTGCCGTTGAGATGTAAGTATTATCTTAGAAAAGAAATGTCAGAAGTCAGAGAAAATTACAGGACACTACAAATAGGAAGGAAATGTAGGTGTTTCAATGTGATTATCACCATCTTTTCTAAGCATATTTCTGTAGTTATTTTTCTGATTACTCAGAATTTTAATATAGATGATGAAAAGATCGTAAGAACATGTTTCGAACATGTCACAACAATATGCCAGGAACATTCAGGTATTCACGCATACACAAAGGAAAAAGAAGATATGAGTTTCTATCAAAAGGAAAAAAATAGAAAAGATGATGACAATTATACAAATATGAACATAGTACTGACATGTTGCACAGGAATAATTATAGAGCAGTAGAACCCATGAAAACGGAATGTTACAAAGGGCAATAATGTCCAGTTTTTTCTCCTTGAATTTTAGAAGCTACTACCCATTATATTATTTGCCCTCACAGCAAATATCAAAATCTTTCCAAGTTTCACTGCTCAAATGCAATGCACTAGATCACAAGCAACAACAAAGAGAGAAAAAACCAGGGTCATTTCCAAATTGACGGGAAGTAATTTATTCAGAAGACTGAATTTTAAAAATCATTTAAAGTTCAGAATTTTACAATTGAAAAAGCTGGTAGTACAACTGACTTTTCCTAGGATATTTAGAAATTTTCAATATTATATTTTAAGGGAAAACCCAAGAAAACATCTTGGAAATGCCTGGGGAGAAAAACACATTAAAATGCACTGCATTATATTATACTATTTCTGTTAAAATTATAGTTGTTCAAGGTAATTATTCAACAAAGATAACATTTACATACACATATAAACTAAGGTAAGATGATGGTAACTGTTTTTAAAATTGTTAAACTAGAAAAGTTTTCTACCAAAACAATAAACTGGAGATCTTTATAGACAAAAAGTATACATTTATATGGACCTCCAATTAAATTATTGTGTAGTAGATTATAGCAAAACTTTATTTCTGAGTTTCTGGAAAATGCATTCAAATAGCAAAGTAAATCAGAGATGATTTAGAATTAGATGTACTTATATAATTACTAATTTTAAATAGATTACTCACGTCTTAAACAAGGTTATAAATTATAGACTAGAATTTTAAATTTTATTTTTATTTTAGTGAAAACAAAAATTTACAGATATTTGATATAAAATATTCACACAGATTACATCTCTTATATGACAGTAAGAAAACTTTCAGTATAAGCTACAAGTTCATATTTGGAGATAAATCCATGAGTTTTAATTTTTAAAAATCTGTAAGATGAGTTGCTACTTTAGAATATCTGATATGTGGCATGAAAATACTGGTGCAAATCATTACTCTTGAATGCTATGTATGCATTTATAGAAGACTCTGAAACAAAGGAGTTGGAATTTGGTTCACAGTTTATAAACTTTACACAAATTTTGTTATGATAAACTGTTACCCACAGAGGGAGTTATCCATAAACAAAAATAATCTGGTATTTACTAATTTTACACAAGCCATTGTAAAACTTCCTTGTCTGAAGCTTTAACCAACTGGGATTTTTGTGACCCATAACCAGGGAGAGTGAACCATAATAAATTAACAATATTAGAGAAAGCAGACGACAGAAAGAGAGTTAACACTCAGTATTAACCTATATAATTAAATGAAGTTTCATTGTTTTTTACATTGCCCAAGTGATGTAGCAACCTAAATCATGGGATTTCTAATCCACCTTTGGTTGTTGTCAAATTCAGTAATTAAGAATGCAACCCATGGCAGAAAAGACATTTTTCTGTTAATTTAAAAGGTATTTACAGCTTACTATTTTTGAAACAAATTATTTACTCAAATAAATTCTTGCAATCATTTGCTGCTTCCTATGACTATTTACTGACAAATATTTCTAAATTACATAAATGTGTTAATTACCAGCAAGTAAATCGTGTTTTAAAAAGCATTGATAAGTGTGAGCAATTATCAAAATGGAGAATTCCCATTTGTGACTCTGGTTTAAACTCTAATTAGTGACTTGTAGTGATCCAATATTTTATATAAATACAAAATCTAACAATTTGCTTTCTTAAGCCTATAAGGTAAATGAGATTATAGATACCTTTACAAATACAGATTTTGTTCAGAAATTGGATTTTGTTTTAGGAGATATGCTCCTGAACACAAAATATATTTTCTGAATTACCTTAAGCATAAAGAAACACAATTATTCACTTTCAGCATTTGAGAAAAAATTATTATAAGGTTTTGCAAAATATTTGCTAATGGAAATGCAACAATTTTTATTTACCTAACCTGTTACTTCACCCTGTAGTATAGAATCAATTTTATAAAGGCAAATTTGTGATCTGCTGTGAAATTGACAGGAGGATTTAATTCAAAAAGTCAACAGATTTATAGATGTAATCTTTCCAGTTCAAACAGAATCTTGCTGGGTTTTAATTTTTCCACACAGCATTGAAATAAATAAATATTTTTAGCTTTGCTTCAAGAAGTTTAAAAGGGTTTTAAGTATTCTACAGATACAGATTTTGGAGAACACTGGATTCTTCAGAAAAAAAAAATAGCTCTTTTTTGTTTTACTTCATTGTAGGAAGACTTGAAGACTTTTTTTCTCCAAAATCTTATTTTCACCTGAAATAATTGTATTCAGGTTTTCTCAGCAGGTAAAGTATACATTCTTACAAGGTTTCAAATTTCAGAATTCCAATAATGCATTTAAACTGTGCACCCACCGAATCACCTTCTGTCCTCTTTGTGTGTGTGTCTATTCTCTTGCAGTTCTGTTATTTATATTGAATTTTAGTTTTTTAGCTCCCCAGAAATACCTTAGTGAATCCTCAGCAGTTGCTAACCACTTAATAATTGTGAACCGGCCAGCCCCTTCAAGTAGATCGTTAACCACAGAGTGCCTGACAATTTCCAAATCGTTATCCTCCGTCCAAAAGGAAAAGATAGGGCTTTGTGAGGCCGAAAGGAAGCAAAGGAAAACAAAACAAATGTAGCTCATGCTGAAAGTGAAAAGTGCTTGGACAGATTAGTATTTTCTTTTCTGCAAGGCGTCCTGCCAGACTTTTTTTTTTTAATAGAGAAGAGTTATTTTTTGGTCTGATTTTTCAGTTTCTTGGAAAGCGTCGGTATTTACCATCCCCATCGGCCCCTCATAATTACGGTTGGTTGTTTTGTGTTTTTCCCATCCGTCCACATCATACACTGCTGATACCCCCGCCTCACTCTGTCAAAACCCCAACTCCGGGCGACCCTGGGTTTGGAAACTCCACCGACTCCCGACGACACATCCCACTCTCTCTCGCTCACGCCTCTTTTTTTAGTCGCAAGATCTCCCACTCCAGTTGCAGTGAAAGCCGGAAATTTTCTTTTAACTCCCCTCTCCTCTCCTTCTCGCCCCCCACTTGGTGCCGAGAGCTGCGGAGCTGGAAGGTTCAGAGCAAGCCGGGGCTCAGCTGCCTCCCCTCTCTCCGGAAGGCTTTAATTTGCACACTTGCTTGCCACTGCGCAGCGAGCCCCCAAGCCCGCCGCCGGGGGGGGGGGTCTCGGGCAGAGCTGGCCTCCCGGGCCCCCGTCCCCGCTCCCGCCCCCACTGCCTCCCCGGCGCGGGCCCTGAGCCCCGGCAGGAGCCTCGCGGCCCCCTCCCGCCCCCAGCGAGCGGCGCGGGCGGCGCCCTCCGCCGTCCCTCCGCCCTCCGCTGCTGTGCCCACCCCCTCGCGGGAAAGAGTGCTGGTAACTCCTTCCTCCGAGCCGGTTACCTGCTCCGCGCCGCCGAGGACACGTGCGGTGGTCCGCCTGACGCACGCAGCCTCTTCGGGAGGCCGGACGTGGCCCGGCCCTTCAGGTGAGGAGCTGTGCGCTCCGGTGGGTGGGCTGCGGGGTGGGGGGTCCCCGGGGAAGATTTGGGGGCTTGGCCAGGGTCGGAAGCGAGTGTGGGTGGGGGTGACTGTGGGGGCGGGTTGTCTGTCCTCGGAATCGGTTTTGGTTAACCCCTTACGAACCGAGGCAGGGTAGTTACGGGGGCCAGTTTGGGGGAGCTAAAGGAGTTCTCCTAATGTGGCGAGAGGAGGACATCGCACACTAGGGACACCCCCAACACTGAGATCCTGTGCCTGCTCCCATATAGCCGTGCGCACAAACACCCACACAAACACTCCTTATCCAGTTTCTTCAAACGGAATTTAAACTCCACTCGGACACTCAGTAATCCACATTTAGGGTTTAAAATGCACTGCCTCTGGGGACTCCATGCGGAAGACTGTGTTTCCGTGCCCCATATTTATTTCCTCACGAAACCTCCCTCTCCAGCTTGCTAGGTGTGGGCGTGGGCTCCACCTTCCCCACCACGAGATAAAGTTAACGCAGGCTTCCTGCTGGCAACCCCTGCGGGCGTGTTATGCACACTTAGAGGAGTGCACGCAGGCGGCCAGTGCCCAGGCTTGGAGTCCCGCAAGGATGCACATTTGCTTTAGTTTCCCAGTTTATTTTTATAATTTAAAATATGGAAGTTAAAAATGCACACCCCGCGGTGAGCAGCTCCGGACCCCGCAGCGCGCCCGTCAGTGTGCACGTGGGCGCATCTGCGTGTGTGCGCACACGCAGGAGTCGTGGTCCCCAGTGCGGCCTCTTGTCGCTGCGCTGGTGGCGACCCTTGCGGTGCTTGGCAGGCTTCGGGAGAGGCACGTGAAGGATTTCATTGAGTGTGAAGACAGAGAGCAGAGACAGAAAGCAGAAGGAGGCGGCTGCAGCCTTTGTAGTCGCGGAGGAATGCGGAAATGTTGAAGCACTATGTCAAACTTTTTTGAAATGGGGTCAAGTCACATTCAGCCAGCGTGGGAAAGCAACAACAACAACAAAAAAAAGTGCAGGGGGGGGGGGAGGCACTGTGGCTCCCGTTTCTCTCCGCCGGAGCCGACCGTCGGGGGAGCGAGGGGGGAGAGCCAGGGCGGGCGGTGGGGGGCCCGGCGAGGGTAGCGGGCGCAGTTCCCTGCGGGGGTGGGACGTCCGCAACGCTGCCTTCGCTGCAGAGCCTCTGGCTGGACTGGGGCGGGGAGGAGGGGACGCGGGAGGGGCGGGCTGCGCGGCCGGCGGCGGCTCCTCCGCTACCTGTGTGGCCCTCGGCCTGGCTCAGACTCCCGTGCAGGCTCTGGGGGGCTCGCTCCTCGACTCCCCCAGGAGTCGCTTTCACCTTTTAAGGAGAGTTTTGAATGGAGTGAATGTGAGGGGCTCTGTCCTCGCTGCGGTCCCTCTGCCCGCACACCGTGGGGGTCGCGCTATTTGTTTCTTTAATTCCTGGCAGAAGGCGAGCGGGCAGCAGTTGCGGGGCAGGTAATTCCGAGGTGCCCCGGGAATTCAGGACGCCCGGCCGGCGTGGTTAATGTCCCACCGAGGCTGCGGCAGCCATGGGTTGGAGGTTGCCTAGTTCCTGGATTGCAAATGAATGGGGAGAGAAAGCGTCCCCCCCGCCCGCCGGCCCGCACTTTGTTGTGCGGAGGGCTCCGGGGGGCGACTGGCTGCAGACGAGACCAGGCCTTAAGCCGAAAGAGGAATGGAGCTGCGGCTTCTGCTACCTACATCGGAGACGGTCCTGGGAGAGGGGAAAGGTTCGCGAGTCCTGGCTCCGAGGGCGCAGCCTCTTCTCTCTCACCCCGGGGGCTCCCCCACCCCCCACCCTTTGTAAGAGAAGGTTGAGTTTTGCCCAGGTTGAAATCAGTTGAAAATTTCAGGACGAGTCACGGTTATGCTACCTTCCTCCTTCAGTTACTCTTTAAAGAGGCGACAAGCTCAAGTGTGGGGAACACCCCTTTCTCCCACCCTTAGGGTCCCGTGGGCGACTCCTCCCCTCTAGGACCCCATCGCTCTCCCACCCCTGAGTAGCAGGAGCCCCAGCCCTCCCCGACCTGAGGGGTTTCCACTAGGGAGGTCTTCCGAGTCGGAGGAATTCCGTTTCCAACCCTGCCTCCTTTACCCCCAAAAGACCACTTGTGTGTGCAAGTCTTTTTTAAATGTCTTCTCGTAGAAAAACTGAAAGTAGAAAGAAAGGAAGCAATTTCCCAGCAGATGTCTGACCACCCCTTCTCGCACACTCCCAGCATCGGGTTACAGGGTCCTGGGAGCCCCCACCCACATTCTGCGGCCCCACACGGGTGGACCTACAGTCCCTCCACAGCAGCTTGTGCACACCCCCTGAACGCCCCCATGGCACCCCGGGAGCCCCTCTCCCTGCACGTCCAGGCCCGGGGAGGCCGGGAGGGTAGCAGCGCAACACAATGATATAGGGATAAATATTAAGCCGTGACATTGACGTGCCCGGCGCCTCCCCTCCCCCGCGCTCCCGGCACACTCTGGGCCGCTCGGCACGCCCCCTCCCGTTCCACTGCGTCCCGCGCCGCGCGCTCATCCCGGAGGGGCCCCTGCAACCTCTCCGCGCGAAGACCGCTCCAGCCCTGCAGGGAAAGAAAAGTAACTTCGCTTTTCTTGGAGGAACGAGGAAGGATTAACTGGCCTGGGAGAGGGCAGGAGCGCGCGGAGGGTAGCGATGGGGGCTTCGTGAGGGAGGAGGAGGGGAGCCTGCGGGAACCCTGAGGAAGGCGCCCGGGATGTCTGATTGCACTTTCTTCTTGTTTTCCCGTCTCCCCTTTTAGGTGGAATGATTGTGGACTGAGACGCGCTCGGGCAGAGACTATGTAATCGCCTCGGTGTCTGTGCAGAGGACTGCGCTTCGGGGAGGGAAGAGGAGGGATCGGCTCGCTCCTCGGCGACTCGGCAGGCGGAGTTTCGCCGCGGCACCAGGGTTGCGCCCGCCCGCGGGGAGGTCGCTCCATCCAGCCCCGGCGGCCGCGAGAGCCCGAGCGCCGGATCGCGGTAGTCGGCAGGGGTGAGGGAGAGCGAGACCGAGCTCCGGGGCGTGAGGGAGCGGGCGGAGGAGTCCGAGAGGAGGCGAGCGGCGGCCGCGAGCGAGCCGAGCGAGCCCCCCGCCCGCCTCAGCGGCGCCGCGCCGGGCGGTGTCCGGGCGGCATGGAGAAGGACGGCCTGAGCCGCGCCGACCAGCAGTACGAGTGCGTGGCGGAGATCGGGGAGGGCGCCTATGGGAAGGTGTTCAAGGCCCGGGACCTGAAGAACGGAGGCCGTTTCGTGGCACTGAAGCGCGTGCGGGTGCAGACGGGCGAGGAGGGCATGCCGCTTTCCACCATCCGCGAGGTGGCGGTGCTGAGGCACCTGGAGACCTTCGAGCACCCCAACGTGGTCAGGTGAGCGGGGCAGCGGCGCCCATGCCGTCGGGGGCCGCGCGCCGAGGGAGGGCCGGGCGAGGGCTCCTCGGGCCCAGGAAGGTGCTGGGCCGGAGGGCGGCTGGGGAGGCACGGCGCGACCCGCTGACCTTACAGAGTGAGAGTAAGTTTTGTCGACAGAGCCACGAGCCAGAGCCGGTGACCTTGGCAAACAGCGAGCAAGTCAGACCAGTCAGAGAATGTGACCTGCGCAGGCTTCCTCACTGCTGTGCAAGTTCTAAGTGTTTTCTCCCTGAAAGGGGGTCCGGGAAGTTGGGTGCCTTTTAGGGACGGAACAAGCCAACCTGAGACACGCCCTGCCTTCCCCCGCTCATTTTCCCTGGCCGTCAGGGAGTTTTTGAGAGACTGAATATAAGTGAGAGGTAGCAGGATGCAGTGATAATTAGAAGGAAGAGAGCTTCACTGGTGGAGCCTGCTATAAATAACATTTAAAAAATGCAGAAACTTAAGAATATTTTTGCCAGTCACATCCACAGTTTCTTTATTAAAATTGCATACTGATAAGAAGGATTGCTGAAGGTCTAAGGACTTCAGTGCTGATGCCCAGTTTCAAAGTGTCGTTTAAAAAATTTCTTCCCGGGGCCGCCCGGTGGCGTAGTGGTTAAGTTTGAGTGCTCTGCTTCGGCGGCCCGGGCTTCTCGGGCCGGATCCGGGCATGGACCTACACACTGCTCAGCAAGCCAAGCTGCGACAGCGTCCCACAAATAAAATGGAGGCAGATTGGCACAGATGTTAGCTCAGCAACAATCTTCCTCAAGCAAAAAGAGGAAGACTGGCAACAGATGTTAGCTCAGGGACAATCTTACACACAAACACAAATTTCTTCCACAAATGTTGCCTGTTTGTATTACTTTATGTCTCTGGGCCAGCATAGTCCTTAGACGACTTCTCCAAAGGGTTAAACGTGAGTCCAAGATGTGGAATCTTATATTCTGAATGTTCTGCCCTTGCCCCTCCTGGTCGGATTGTGTGAGTGGATGGGGAAACAGCAGTTCTTAAAGCTTCTCCTGTGTGGTAACCAGTAATAAACGAAAGTGTGTGTGACTTAGGATAATAGTGTTTTCTTAGTGATCCTGGAATTTCCCCATTGTGTGGTTGACATTGTGTGGTGTGTCATCCTTTTCTAAACAGAGGTGCATAGTTTTCAGTTGAAAAGGAATGCACAGAACCTTCTACAGATTAGGGTGCGATTTTACCTTTCTCAATTCTTAAGATAGTGTGTTGGAAAAAGGAGGTCTTGGAGTCTTCTTCCTGTCTTCTCATCCCTCTAAAGGTTCCGTTCAGCAAATACGTGCCTACTGTGTGCGCTGTGGATGAAATTATGTAAATAAGCACAGCTAAATATTTTTGTAAAAAGTCAAACAAATTAACATTAGTCATCCAAGTGGAGAGACCCAAGACTGACCTTTGAAATACCAAACCCTCTACAGACTCAGGGAGCCCATGTCTACAGAATCTTCTTGGGAGGTTTTAACTTGTCTTTTCTTATCCCAAGCTGGGTGATTTGTGTGGTGCTTTGTTCCCCACATAGTTAGACTCAGGCTAGAAGGCAGCAAAGAATCATAAATACTTAAATACGGTAGTAAATGGCTGTAAAGATAGGACCCCATTATACCTCTGCACTAGCCAGTAAAGGAGAGAGGGATAATGAACTGGGGAGAATGAGTGTTTTAAGAAGGTAGGATTATCTATAAAAGCAATAGATTACCTTTTGCGTGTGTTTTCTTTGTTGAAAAACAACAACAACCCTTTTGAGGAGTCTGTGATATTGAAGGGAAAAAGTGAGGATACATTTTGTCCCCCGTAATTTAGTTATCTTCTTAGAGGAATCACCTAGGCCCTTCCCAGAGGATGAATTCCACCATTAGAATTTTAGGACCAAAGTTCTTGTTTGATTTTGCCTGCTCTCTATGGAGAGTGCCTAATTAAGGATGATTATCATGTTTTATAGATAAAATACTGTCCTTCCACTGTAGTGGTGTTAGAGGCACCACCGTGTAACACTGTCCTTTATGAAGCATAATGTTGTAACAGAGAAAGGTGGTTTTTGCCATTGTGCTGGTAGATTTTGGCTTTTCTTGATTTATTTTCTTGAGATTGGTGTGTCTTGAGAGGTTTTTAACTGACCCACGATTTGAATTCCGTACTGAAAAATTTCAAGAGACTATACTTACGAATTGAAAAACAAAGGGATCGTTTTCTAAAATTATTTTAAAAGTGGTGATGACACTTAGGTCTTAAGAGTTGTGAGAAGAAACTGAGATAGTGTATATAAGAGCACTTTGTCAATGTAAAAATGCTTCAAATGTCCAAGTATTATTTGTATTCAGGTAGATAAGTGGGGCCCTTACCTTGGAGCAAGTTCCCAGTGAGGCCTCAGTTCAGCTGACCTTTTCTCTAGAACAAATCATACTCAAACCCAGACATTACTGGCTCTGGAACCAAGAAGCTACTTGACTATAATGAGGCTGTGGTTTGTCAGAAAAGACCATCAGTTACATGCCGTGAAATTCAGTGACACTTGAGAAAATTATTGATGATGTCATCCTCACAAGCTACAGATCTCCATTACATTTCATTTCCTTCCTGTTTCTTCTCTTCCGCCTCTGCCTTGGGGCAGTCATTGGCCCCCCTGACTTGCTTAGCTAGACTAGGAATTCCTGATTTTAGAGGTTGCTGATGCTTTTTCAGGTAAGGACAGGAAATCAAGCACAGCTAACAACTATTCTTTTCCTTCCAAGAGAGAGTTGTCAAGGGTGGGCCCCCCCAAACCTGTGATTTATTGTTGCCCCATAGGATCAGCTTTACAGTCCTGTGACTGGTTCTTTAAAGCTGTCTTAAAAGGACAGATGCCAGTATAAGTGCCTTCAAGTCCCAAGTAATTGATCATAATTATAGGTCCTTCCCACAGATAGTTAAGCCTCTAAGCTTGAAGGAGCATAATAAACATATTAGTTTTTTCAAAAGTTTAAGTTTTAATTTTGATGGATTTGCCAGAAAAGCTGACTTGTTATTGCTGGCACTGGCACTGCTTCCATGCATAGGGATAATGACTTGAAATTCTTGCTTACCTGTGCTTGATGTATCCCAGGCTCGGCTTCATCAGCCGTTCAGTGTCTGGGATGTAAGTTTACTCTTATTTTATAGTTGGTAATCCCAAATCCTGGAGCCTTTGCCAGAATCAGACTTTAGTATGAACCTATACTGGGACTTCTGCACTCCACAAATGAATCCTATTTTATATTCTGAACTAATTATATATAGGTAGATAAAATAATAACATGTTTTATCAGCAATCTGTTCACTCACCAAGTATTTATTGAGGGCTTACTATGTTCCAGAGAGTGCTAAAAGCTGGCGATACAGCAGTGAACAAGTCAGGAAGTCCACGCTTCTAGAACTTACCTTGTAATGAGATGAGCAGTTCTTTTTCCTCTTCAAAAATTCACTTTTCTGGGGCTGGCTCCGTGGCCGAGTGGTTGGGTTCGCGCGCTCTGCTGCGGGCGGCCCAGTGTTTTGTTGGTTCGAATCCTGGGCGCGGACATGACACTGCTCATCAGGCCACGCTGAGGTGGCGTCCCACATGCCACAGCTAGAGGGACCCACAGCCAAGAATATACAACTATGTACCGGGGGGGCTTTGGGGAGAAAAAGGAAAAAAATAAAATCTTAAAAAAAAAAAAAAAAAATTCACTTTTCTTTATTTCCACTGTCTTATTTTGCTATATTTAACCTAACCAGTTTTATAGAGCAACTAGTATTTGTGATAATTTGGTTACCAGGAATTTGCTGATTGAATAGGTAAGATAACCAAAACACTGATCAGAATCAAATGCTTTTTGAAGATTAAATTTCACCTTAGGGACATACAAATAGATTTATATAAGACATTGACATGTAACTAATATATGTGAACATTTGAGCTCCATTTATTACGCAAGGATTTGGGAAAGACTTACTGTTTAAAAACCATGGGGCTAGGTGCTGGGAAAGATATTTGGGTAAATCATACCTGGCTCTTCCCTTCAAGTAATTCCACCTGTTATTGAAGGAATAAGATGATCACCATAACCCTGATACATGATAGTATTGTGTCATTACAAAGATACTGCTCAGTGCTACCAGTGTTGTGCCTAGGGACTAAATTTGTTAGTGTAGCAGTAAAAGTAATTCAAATTAAAGTACTGGTTCTAGAAACGAAAACTTAATGGCATTTCAGTGAATAAGCTTGTGACATCTAAATATCTTAATTTATTATCACTAGCATATTTAATCACTGTTTAAAAAAAACTAACAGAAAAATCCATGCGGTTCAATGGTTACTCTTGAAGGAGAGTTCAATGATTATTATTTAGGGAGAGTTTTCCAACTTTCTCTTTTTAAAGATCTCAGTAATATATATCATAATAGGGGAATAAAAAATCTGATTTTCTCTAGGAAAACCTAATCATTAACAGGGTAGAAGAAACATGGCATATTATTTGATGCAGCATAAAACCAAGTCCTCAGGTGGGTTAGTTCATGGGAATCCTTCTGAATAACAGTGTTATTTTGTGGTTGGATAGTACATTTATTAGGGCTTGTTTCAGTGAAAGTGAGAGTTTAATTCTCTTTTTAAGTTTCAGTATGTTTGGTCTTTCATTCTCTAAGAGTTTGAAAAATTTCCAATTTATTAAGCTTATTTAGTAAACAAACATTTTCACAATGATATTCTGCCCATTCTTTATTCCTGCAGAAGAACTTGGTAATGCTAAATTGTTGATATTGCTCTTGTATCCTTTTTACGCAACTATTATCATGGAATTATTAGAATTTCTTTATCAAGGAGAAAATGGCTTATAAGAGGGAAACTTGTGTAAACTTGAATATCTTTTGGTATGTTTTCCTATGTTTAAGACATGAGTAAATGAATATCTGTGAAAACAGACTCCTTGTTAAAAGAAAGTCATCATTTAAAAAAATATATCTTCCTATTAATGATTCCATAGGAATGTTTTTTAAGAATGAAATTTCCAATACCTATACTGTGTCATTGTAAACTCGTGGATATTACAATTGGAAGACACTTTGGAAGTCTTTCAGCCCTTTTATGAAACTAAAGTCCAGAGGTCAACCAACATCTCTGTCATGCAGTTTAAAAATTGTTGTTCTAAAATCTGAGTAGCAATTTTTTAAAAATTCTTTTTGTCTGTTAGATGGAAGAAGTTAAATTAAGTGCATACATTTCTAGTTTGGAAAAAATGAACTGTATGTAGACAAAAATGATGGTTTGCCAGGAATAAAAATGACATGTGAATTCTAGAAATTCCTGAATTCTACGGTATGTCCTACTGAAATACGTAAAAAGTATGATGATTATCCATTAAATTCTGCTTTTAAAGAACTTGGGTAATAACTATGATCATTTAAATAGCTATAGTTAAATAATAATACAGGTAAATAGTGTAGTTAAATAATTAAGTAATATTGAATTCATTTTAGACAAAGAACAATGGAGAAATCTAAATGCTCAGTACTCATCTGATGAATGAGCTCTTACGTAATGTGGCGCTGGCATCTACTACCCATTTAATGAGATAAACACCATAATGCTTGAAAATTAGGCAGCATAACAACCTCCAGACACATAAGCAAATATGAGCTACCCATGCTTCTTGAAGAGCTAATCACACTGTTGCTATTTCCCATGAGGTTCAAAGAGCTTCTCTGTCTTCATAGGAAGGAAATTAATTGGGGCTTCCTGGTGTGATAGACACGGCAGAAGTGAAATCTGAGTGCAAGAGGATTAGTAATAGGAGAGGGTAGTGTGTGTAATTTTGGGCTTGGTCCAAGGGCCAGGAGGCAGCCCTAAAAATGGGCACTGGTGGTTGGTAACAAGCCACCTACGTACAAGTCACCATTTGAGTGATGATGTGTAGATGCTGAGTCTGCTGGCACAGGGCAGGTCAGCAGTCAGAGGGTGGAGTTCTACAAGAGCCACTGGGCAGTTGTTTTGAATATCTCCAGTTTGCTGCCATACTTGATTTTGTTTTACCAGCTACGCGTGTAGCTGCTCTCCGCTGAGAGGTGAAGTAAAGGTACCTTAAGGCGTGTGACAGGAATCAGTGTGAGTACAATAGTAGCCTGGAAGTCCACTTGGGATAGGATGATTATTAAACACTTAGTACTTTACCTAAATTTGGGCAGGTACTGCCTTTGTAATTTAAGTCGCTGTTTTAATTATTATAAAACAATTATAATTGTTTTAATTATTGGTTCCTGTTATCTGGCCTTCCTAAAGGATTTTAGTTTAGTAGAATTAGAATCACAGTGTAAGAATTTTTGAATTAGAAAGGGTCTTAGATTGAACCTGGTTCAACTCCCTTTGGTCTGTTGTCTTGTAAACGTGTAAAAGAATTGTCTTATTTTAGCCAGCTATTTTATTCCACAGTTACACGCATTGTAGATAGAAATTGAGGACAGCTAAGGTTCAAACTCATATATATCCAATGTTAGCAGGACAGGATGACTGATGGGCATTGCATATCAGAAAACACTCCCTCAGAATGTAAAAGTATTTCAGTTTAATGATTTTTGTGTTTGCTGACTTGGGGACAAGGATTGTATCTTTCATATCCATAAATAACAGTGTCCATAAGTATTAGTTGCCCAGTATATGCTTCCTGAATGAATGAAGTAAAATAAATTAAATTATAACCCCCTCAGATGACAACTTTTCGTCCTTGTGGAGTTGCGTACAGCATTGGCAAGTGTCTCAGGCTAAACACTGGGAGATTATTGGGTATCAGCTGTAATGCTCTGCACACCAAGATTGTTTAGTAAGAGCCTTCAAATACTTGTTGATATTTTAAACTTTTCCTGTGACTGTCCGTCTTTCGTCAATATTAGCTTCAGCTTTGATAGGGTTTTGTTGTGTTCTTGTCTGCATTTGCTACCTGTATCCTGCAGGCAAATGACTGCTTCATTTCCTCTGGCTGTGCTCCTTGCCATCCTCTGTGACTTCAGTTGGGGCTGTCTGAGAATGTGCACTTGGTGCCGCTCCCTATGCCGCTGTTTCTACCTGTTGAAATGCTACCTATTCTTCAGAACCAAGCTCTAATGCTGCCCTTTTTTATATAGTGTCTCCTTAATACCTTCATTTTGACAAAATTTCTGCTTCCGTTGAACCCTGACAACTTTGGACCTCCTTTACGGCACTTAGTGTATATCTGCCCCTTTATATTATTATGTCTGTTATATAAAATGTAATATTAATCTTCCCCTCAACCACCCTCTTCTGATCCTCTACCCTTCCACACCCCAGTTGTAAGCTCCTTGAGGCAGAGAGTGTCTTGTGGTCATGTCTGTTTACATTCTACATCCAGTGGAAATAAAATGAATAAATGACCAAATGGATGAAATAATGGAAAGGAGGTTCAGTTATTAAGGAGGGGACCATATGGATTATTTCTGTCACATGAATGTTGATACTAAGGAGTGTCAAAGAGGGAGAACGGATCTGTATATTGGATTATACTTAATTAATTTACTGGGAATAATAAAACATACTGAAGAGAAAGTTTCATTTTTTACTCTAATCTCTATAGTTTATATTAAAGTGAGTTTTAAAATTTAAGTAATTCCCATAGTTCACTATAGAGTCTTGGACTTAATTTATATGCTATAAAGACAACATTAACATTAGGAAGTGTGCACGCATTCAGTAAAAGTTGAAAATGATTTGGACATTTTTAGTGTAAGAATGTAAGGTATTCTAAATCCATTTTCATCAATTGCTTGAATACTTTTGTTTTTTTCCCACTAATTTTGCTATCTTTGGCTTTCTATACTGGAAAAACTTGCAGGAGGAGCAGAATTAAGTAAAACCTTCCTAATAATTTCTAAAAGGAGATCAAGATTCTGAATTACATTAAAACTTTGCCTTCTACTCCTCTTCGTAATTTGTGTGCAGTGAATTTGAATTCCACCTTGACAAACTGGTAGGTTTAGTTAAGAAGTATTCTTCCAGCCTGAACTAATTCCAGTTCCTCAAGACACATGTGGTTTGTGTGTGTGTGTGTGTGTGTGTACATGCGTGCATGCACAAGCGTGCACCCAGAATACTTGAATGCAAGGTCCCTGAAAGAGGGGACTGTGTTTTCTTGTTCCTTCCATATCCCAAGCACTTAGCATGGTGGCTGGCATCTTGTAGTCCAGAACTAATATCTGTGAATGAATGAGTATATGCCATCTAGGAATTCAGAATTGATGTCTTTTTAGTCAGAATTGGGTAATAATGTCTGAAAGCATATGTGAGGTCTATAGCATTCAACAAGTATTTATTGGTTATCTGCTATATTCAACATTTTGTTAAACGTGATTGACAGCGATCACAGAAAGTACCTACCTCTTGAAATGTTTACCCAAAAAGTGGTATTAAGGTCTGAAATTTGATTCAAAATGGAGGATAGATGAAACAAGCTGATCATTGTTGAAGTTGTGGAAGTTTGTTGTACTTTTCTCTCTTCGTTTTATATGTTTGAAATTTCCCATAATAATAAGCTTAAAACATGTTTCTAGTCGTGGACTAGGAGTCAGAATACTTGGAGTCTATCCTGACTCCTCCCCCTATTAGCTGAGTCACCTAGAGTTACTCCTTAATGTCTCTTGCTTGAGGTTTCCTCACAATAAAATAGGAATTATCACTAGTCTTTTGACTTTAGAGAGTTACTATGATCAAATGAAATTGTGTATATGAGGATAAATATAGAAATATTTTATTATATTTGTATATTATTAACAAAACGAATTCCTGCCCTCAAGTAGTTTATAATTTTGTGGAGGAAGCTGACATGTACACAGGTATCTATAGTGCTGATTGGTAGTACTTTCATTTTCTTCCCTCCGCAATGTGAAAGTGTGAATGGAGCTAGGTATTTCTGAAAAGATGTGTATTGGATTTATAGTAATTATAGTAAGATATAATCTTTAATCTGGGTATTGGTAATTGGTGTCGCATTTACCCAGTGCTGTATCCTATTCGTTAATGGATTTATTGTGGGAGAGTCCAAGGATACAGTGCTCCTGAGAGCACACTATCAAAACTGATATGAGGCCAGCCCAGTGGCACAGCGGTTAAGTTCACATGTTCCGCTTCGGGGACCTGGCCTTCACCAGTTCAGATCCCGGGTGCGGACATGGCACTGCTTGGCAAGCCATGCTGTGGTAGGCGTCCCACGTATAAAGTAGAGGAAGATGACCGTGGATGTTAGCTCAGGGCCAGTCTTCCTCAGCAAAAAGAGGAGGAATAGTGGCAGATGTTAGCTCAGGGCTAATCTTCCTCAAAAAAAAAAAAAAAAAAAAAAGAAATGAAAACCTGATAGGGGCTTGATGATTTCTTTTGTATTTCAGTATTCAGATTAACTCAGAGAGGAGTTGGATTCTCTCCTTGTTCTTCTTCTCTCTTTTTTAAATTTCAAAATCTCAAACAGAATTATTCCTTTTTATATCCCACATTGGAATTTCTGCTTATTTTCTGAAGCTCCTCGTATGGCATGACTGCCTTATGACATATGAAATTTTGTTCCATGTACTCTGTATTTAAGTGATTAACTGCTTCTGTCCACAGAAAGGAAACAGTTCTCTTTCAGGGGCACTAATCTCTAGTGAAATACGTTTTCTTTGCTTCGTTTTATTGCTGGGTAATCTCATAATTTCTGTATTAGGTATTCCTAATAGTTAATATAAAACATTTACTTTCCCTAAAGTGCTTTATTTTTAGAAGATTTAAAGTATAAAGCTGGGAACATTAACACTTACCCCTTTTCAGCAACAGCACAAGAAAAACAAAAGACATCTCAGTTTCAAGGGCAGTTTTGAACTGTAGGTTAGTGGCTCTGACCAGTACATTTTTAAACTTTTTAGTGGAAACCAAGAAACTGAGTGGTTTCAAGTTGGGAGTTTTAGATGATGTCG
Organism: Equus asinus; assembly: GCF_041296235.1. Lineage (NCBI taxonomy): Eukaryota > Metazoa > Chordata > Mammalia > Perissodactyla > Equidae > Equus > Equus asinus. The sequence goes on along the minus strand of NC_091790.1, from coordinate 136,219,837 downwards.
TCTACATTCCAACCATGTAGAATCATTTAAAGAAGTTATTAAATAGTGTTGGGTAAAAATGGGGTGTTTTCTCATTGAGCCACAAGAAACCAAGAGACAGATTTAGAGATTGGGCTAGAAGGGACCCCCAGTGCTAATCATGAATGAAGTGTATTTAAATTATGGAAGTCCCCTTTAAGAACTGGGAAGTCAACCCTTCTTTGAAATAACACTGTTTTTACACATTAAGACACAAAAGAAAAGTTGTGACATCCTGCTAGTCATTACAAATTATTTTAAGCCCGTGGGATTTAATCAGTGGTAATTTAGCTAACTACTAGTACATTAGGCTAGAACTTGGGGTCAATGATAGAAGTTGGGTTCTCAACCAAAACTGTTCGTTTTGCCAAGAGAAAAGATCTGTTTCAGAGGCATTACTCACCACCCTTGAAATGTTGGCTGACTGAGAGTGATGGAATTGATCTCAATGAGAACTATATAAGAGCATGTTGACTCGGTACCAATTCCTAATCCTAGAAAAACAGGACTGGAGTCAAGAGTAGCATCTTTATGAAAAATGGTATGGCTTTTTGTGGTTTTTTTGCACTTTACTTGATAAAATTAAGAGGTGAATCTACCATTAGGCAAATAGAGAATGGTCTAGAGATGTATCTTGTGATCTGAAAGGACTATGTGTTCATTAAAAGGAGGGAAGGAGGTGGCAGAAGATGAGCTAAGTCAGGGCAGAGTGAGAGATCCCGTACGGTGAACATACAATATGGTGACAGAACCTGGGATAGCTTACGTCAATCTGAAGTTTCTTAGTCTTCAAAATCTGAAACCCAGTGATCTGAAAGCAGGTGAAAATTCTGGCGTGTTTAGAAAGCCCTCAACCAATGCTTGTTGAATAAGTAAACTCAGAGTATCATCCTTTTAATCCATAATAATAAAGTAGCGTAGTTTTATGATTGTTTTTTCTTGGGAACCTTATTTTAACCATCTTTATATTGTCCCTTGTGCCTAGCACTCAGATATTTGTTGAAGTAATGCATGAATTAATATAGAATGTATGCTTCCCATTACGACATAAACTTCACAAGGGCAGGAATTTTTGTCTGTTTTGTTCACTGCTTTATTCGCAATATTCTAGAACAGTGCCTGGCACATAGTTCAATAAATACCTGTTGAGTGACTAAGTGAATAGTTAAACTGTGACTAAAGATCACTTTTTTACAGTAATTTTATTGACAGTAAAACTGTAAATTACCACCAAAATTTAGCAGATATGTTATTTTTCTATTCACTCATTGGTATTTCAAACTCTTCAGGATTATGTAGTCTTTAATAATTATAGTAGTAGATTGGATTCTGACTTAGGAATTAGGGATGTTTTAATAATTTAATGATTAACAAGTAGATTAGACATTAAGGTATATCCCTTCTAAGATAATGCTTCCACTAATGTTTTCATTAAATTATGAAAATAATTTTTTTCACTGCCAAAAGGCTAGTTGCCATCTGTCACTGTACACATGTGCCCCTTTACCCTTTTTGCCCTCCCCCCACCCTGTTCCCCTCTGGTAACCATCAGTCTATTCTCTGTGTTTATGTGTGTGTGTTGTTGTTGTTTTATCTCCCACACATGAGTGAAGTCATACAGTAATTGTCTTTCTCTGTCAGATTTATTTCGCTTAGCCTAATGCCCTCCATGTCCATCCATGTTGTCTTAAACGGCAAGATTTCATCATTTTTAAGGCTGAGTAGTGTTCCATTGTATATATATACCACATCTTTAATCATTCATTCGTTGGGGTACTTGGATTCTTTCCGAGTCTTGGCTATTGTGAAGAGTGCTGCAGTGAACATATGGGTGCATGTATCTTTTCAAATTAGTGTTTTCATGTTCTTTGGATAAATACCCAGCAGTGAAATAGTTGGATCATATGGCAATTCTGTTTTTGATTTTTTTTTTTTTGAGGAAGATTAGCCCTGAGCTAACATCCACCACCAATCCTCCTCTTTTTGCTGAGGAAGATTAGCCCTGAGCTAACATCTGTGACCATCTTCCTCTACTTTATATGTGGGACGCCTGCCACCGCATGGCTTGATAAACAGTGCATAGGTCTGTGCCCAGGATCTGAACTGGTGAACCCCAGGCCACCAAAGTGGAGATGCAAACTTCACCACTATGCCGTCGGGCCAGCCCCTATTTTTAATTTTTTGAGAAATCTCCATACTGTTTTCCATAGTGGCTGCACCAGTTTACATTCCCACCAGCAGTGTATGAGGGTTCTCTTTTCTCCACATCCTCTCCAACTCTTGTTCTTTCTTGTCTTTTTAATTATAATTTTTAATTATAGCTATTCTGAAGAGCATAAGGTGATATCTTATAGTGGTTTTGATTTGCATTTCCCTAATAACTGGTGATGTTGACCGTCTTGTCATGTGCTTGTTGGCCATCTGTATATGGCTATCTTCTTTGGAAAAATGTCTGTTTAGGTCATCTGCCCATTTTTTAATCGGGTTGTTTGTTTTCTTGTTGAGTTGTATGAGTTCTTTATATATTTTGGATATTAACCCCTTATCCAATATATGATTTGGAAATATCTTCTCCCAATTGGTAGGTTGTCTTTTCATTTTGCTGGTGGTTTCTTTTGCCATGCAGAAGCTTTTTAGTTTGATGTAGTCCAAATTGTTTATTTTTTCTTTTATTTCCCTTGCCTGAGGATACATATTCGTAAAGATACTACTAGGACCAGTGTCAAAGAGCATATTGCCTATGTTTTCTTCTAAGAGTTTTATGATTTCAGGTCTTACATTCAAATCCTTCATCCATTTTGAGTTAATTTTTGTGTACAGTGTAAGATAATGGTCTACTTTCATTCTTTCACATTTGGCTGTCCAGTTTTCCCATTACCATTTACTGAAGAGACTTTCCTTTCTCCATTGTATGTTCTTGACTCCTTTGTCAAATATTAGCTGTCCATAAATGTGTGGGATTATTTCTGAGCTCTCACTTCTGTTCCATTGAGATGTGTGTCTGTTTTTCTGCCAGCGCCATGGTGTTTTGATTTCTGCAGCTTTGTAGCATACTTTGAAACCAGAGAGTGTGATGCTTCCAACTTTGTTCTTTTTTCTCAGGATTGCTTTGGCTATTCAGGCTTTTTTTGTTGTTCTGTATAAATTTTAGGATTCTTTATTCTATCTCTGTGAAAAATGTCACTGGGACTTTAATAGGGATTTCATTGAATCTGTAGATTGCTTTAGGTAGTATGGACATTTTAACTATGATAATTCTTCCAATCCATGTGCATGGAATATCTTTCCATTTCTTTGTGTCTTCTTTGATTTCTTTCAGCAGTGTTTTATAGTTTTCAGTATACAGGTCTTTCACCTCCTTGGTTAAATTTATTCCTAGGTATTTTATCCTCTTTGTTGTTACTGTAAATGGATTGTATTCTTGACTTCATAAAATGGGTTAGAAAGCATCCTGTCCTCTTCAGTTTTTTGGAAGAGTTTGAGAAGAATAGGTATTAAATATTTGAATGTTTGACAGAATTCACTGGGGAAACCATCTTGTCCTGGGCTTCTGTTTTTTGAGAGGTTTTTGATTACTGTTTCTGTCTCCTTATTAGTAATCTTTCTATTCAGATTCTCTGTTTCTTCTTGATTCAGTTTTGAGAGGTTGTATAATTCTAAGAATTCATCCATTTCTTATAGGTTATCCAATTTCTCAGAATATAGCTTTTCATAGTACTCTCATAGTCTTTTGTATTTCTGTGGTGTCTGTTGTGATTTCTCCTCTTTTGTTTCTGATTTTATTTATTTGAGCCTTCTCTCTTTTTTTCTTAGTGAGTCTAGCTAAAAGTTTGTCAATTTTGTTTATCTTTTCAAGGAACCAGATCTTAGTTTTATTGATCTTTTCTGTTGTCTTTTTAGTCTCTATTTTATTTATTCTCACTCTGATTTTTATTCTTTCCTTCCATCTACTGATTTTGGGCTTCATTTGTTCTTCGTTTTCTAGATCCTTTAGTTGTAATGTTAGATTGTGTATTTGAGATTCTTCTTGTTTCTTGAGGTAGATGTGTATTGCTATAAATTTCCGTTTTAGCACCACATTTGCTGTATCCCATGGATTTCGGTATGTCATATTTTCATTTTCATTTGTCTCCAGATACTTTTTTTTTTAAAGCTTCTTTTTTTTTTTTTTGAGGAAATTAGCCCTGAGCTAACATTTGCTGCCAATCCTCCTCTTTTTGCTGAGGAAGACTGGCCCTGAGCTAACATCCATGCCCATCTTCCTCTACTTTATATATGGGATCCCTACCACAGCATGGCTTGCCAAGCAGTGCCGTGTCCGCACCCAGGATCTGAACCAGCGAACCTCGGGCCACCAAAGCAGAACATGCAAACTTAACCGCTTTGCCACCAGGGTGGCCCCTCCAGATACTTTTTGATTTCTCCATTGATTTCTTCATTGACCCAGTAGTTGTTAAGTAGCATTTTGTTTAATCTCCAAATATGTGACTTTTCCAGTTTTCTTCTTGTAGCTGATTTCTAGGTTCATACCACTGTGTTCAGAGAAGATGCTTGATATTATTTCAGACTTCTTAAATTTACTGAGAGTTGTTTTGTGGCCTATTATATAATCAGTCCTGGAGAATGTTCCATGTGTGTTCAAAAACATGTATATTCCGGGGGCCGGCCCCATGACCGAGTGGTTAAGTTTACACACTCTGCTTCGGCGGCCCAGGGTTTTGCTGGTTCAAGTCCTAGGCGCAGACATGGGACTGCTCATCGGGCCATGCTGAGGCGGCATCCCATATGCCACAACTGGAAGGACCCACAACTAAAAATGCACAACTATGTACTGGGGGCCGTTGGGGAGAAAAAGGAAAAAAAATGTATATTCTGCAGTTTTTGGAACGAATGTTTTGTATATATCTATTAAGTCCATCTGGTCTAATGTATTATTTAAGGCCAATATTTCTTTATTGATCTTCAGTCTGAATGATCTACCATTGAGTTAAATAGGGTGTTAAAGTCTCCTACTATTATTGTGTTACTATCAATTTCTCTTTTTATGTCTGTTAATATTTGCTTTGTGTTTAGATGCTCCTGTGTTGAGCACATAGATATTTACAAGCTTTGTATCCTCTTGTTGGATTGTTTCCTTTATCATTGTTTAGTGGCCTTCTTTGTCTGTTGTTAAAGTTTTTGTTTTAAAATCTGTTTTGTCTGATATGAGTATTGCCATCCCAGCTTTCTATTTGTTTCCATTTTCATGGAATATCTTTTTCTATCCCTTTGCTTTCAATCTGTGAGTGTCTTTAGATCTGAACTGTGACTCTTGTATGCAGCATATATGTATGGGTCTTGTTTTTTTTATCCATTCAGCCACCATATGTCTTTTGATAAGAGTATTTGGTCTGTTTACATTTAAAGTAATTATTGGTTAAACATAATTTTAGATGAACAATATTAAGTGATATTTTAAATGGTCATATCATTTGTGGTGGAATTTGATGTAGATGTTTTGGCGGAAATTTTAAGACATGGTTTCAGATCCTCTGGTTTGTGAAATTTTATAAAAAGGATTGGCATACATTCTCCTAAAGAGTTTGACGTACGCTGTAAAGCTGTTGTATAAACGGCTGTAGCTATTCTTAAAAGTAATGAGGCCTAAGTGGCCAGTCTCATTGTGAACCTTGCCTCTATACTTGTATTTGGTGCTACATTCCAAGCACCGTCCTCTGCTTAGATCAGTTGCTTGTGACCATCGAAGGGGTCTGACATTACTTAAACATGACCAGCTACAAAGCATAATAATAATAAAAGTAAAAGAATAGTGATATCATAATAATGATGATGATGACATAAAAGAATAATAATAATGATATGATGATGATAAGAAGAGGAAGGAAGGAAAGAAAGAAAAGGAAAAAGAAAGGGAAAGAAAGAAGGAAAAAAAGGAGGAGTTGGGTAGAATAGAATAGAATGGCATAGAATAGGATAGGCTGGAAAGAAAATGTATGGTGTTCCCAGTCGTCAGGTATATTGCAAGAAGTTGTTCCTCAAGTAGAGTACCAGGGGAGTTGTTTGTAGTTTTTCATTTAAAGTAATTACATTTTTCTGTTAATTGTTCTGGTTAATATTGCTGTGTAGTAAACTACCCCAATATTTAGGGTCTTAAAACAATCATTTTCTTATGCTCAAGGATTCAGTGTGTGGGGAATTCAGAGAGCACAGTGAGAATGGTATATCTCTGCTCTATAATGTCTGAGGCTTCAGCTGGAGATGATGTAGCGGCTCGGGGTTTGATTCATGTTGCACTGTCTCACTTTCAAGTCTGGTGTTTCATCAGGCTGGTTGATGTAGACTGACACCCAAGCTGGGGCTGTGGACCAGAGCACCTCCAACTTGCCTCTCCACGTGCCCTAAGCTTCCTCTCAGCTTCAAGGCTTCAGAGTACAGTTGTGCACCATATAATGATGATCCGGTCAATGATGGGCCACGTATACGACAGTGGTCCCATGAGAATTATAATGGAGCTGAAAAATTCCTGCTGCCTAGTGACGTCATAGCCATTATAACATCATAGTGCAACGCGTTGTTCATGTGTTTGTGGTGATGCTGGTGACAGCTCCACAAGTGCTATTGGCCCTGAAGACCTTCCAGTGGGAAAGATGTGGAGGTGGAAGACAGTGACATTGATAATTCTGACCCTGTGTAGGCCTAGGCTAATGTGTGTATTTGTGTCTTAGTGGGTTTTTTTTTCATTTTCTCTTCTTTTTTCTTTTTTTTTCTTTTTTTTTGAGGAAAATTAGCCCTGAGCTAATATCTGCCACCAATCCTCCTCTTTTTGCTGAGGAAGATTGGTGCTGAGCTAGGATCTATGCCCATCTTCCTCTATTTTATATGTAGGATGCCTGCCACAGCGTGGCTTGATAAGTGGTGCTAGGTCCACACCTGGGATTCAAACTGGTGAACCCAAGGCTGCCAAAGTGGAACATGCAAACTTAAGTACAGTGCCGCTGGACTGGCCCCTGTGTCTTAGTTTTTAATGAAAAAGTTTAAAAAAAATTTTGTACATAGAAAGAAGCTTATAGAATAAGGATATAAAGAAAGAAAATATTTTTATACAGCTATACAATGTGTTTGTGTTTTGTATTGTTACAAAAGAGTAAAAAGTTAAAATTTAAAAGTTTATAAAGTTACAGTAAGCTAAGGCTAATTTATTGAAAAAAGAAAAATATCTTTTTATGACTTTAGTCTAAGTCTACAGTGTTTCTAAGTCTACGGTAGTGTACAGCCAAGTCCTAGGCCTTCACATTCACTCACTCACTGACTTAGAGCAACTGCCAGTCCTACAAGTTCCATTCATGCTAATTGCCTTATACAGTGTACCATTTTTTTTTATCCTTTATACCAGTTTTGTGTGGGGTGGTTTTTTGTGTGTGTGTGAGGAAGATTGGCCCCAAGCTGACATCTGCTGCCAATCTTCTTTTTGCTTGAGGAAGACTGTCACTGAGCTAACATCTGTGCCAATCTTCCTCCGTTTTTCGTATGTGGGATGCTGCCACAGCATGGCTTGATGAGCAGCGTGTGGGTCTGTGCCCAGGATCAGAACTGGAGACCCCTGGGCTGCCGAAGCAGAGCACACAAACTTCACCACCATGCCATGGAGCCAGCCCCTTTTATATTGTATTTTTACACCATATTTTTACTGTACCTTTTCTATGTCTAGATATGTTTAGATACACAAATACCAATATCTTTCATTTGCCTACAGTAATTCAGTACAGTAACATACTGGACAGATTTGTAGCCTTGGAGCAATAGGGTATACCATACAGCCTAGGTATGTAGTAGGCTACACCATCTAGGTTTGTGTAAGTATACTCTGTGATTTTTGCATGATGAAATCAGCTAATGATGCATTTCTCAGAATGTATCCCTGTCGATAAGTGATGCACGACTGTAGTTGGACTTTCAAGGTGGGTCATGGCTCCAGAAGCCAGACAGTGTCCCTAGGAACTGGCAGTGTTACTTCTGCCACATTCTGTTGGTTATAAGTGAGTTCAGAGCCTCACAGATTCAAGGGGAGGTTCAAGGGGAAGGGACATCTACGTCTCTTTTTTGGAAATAGTGTTAAAGAATTTGTGCCCTCCTTCCCTTTTTTTGGTAATAATAACACTAGTACTTGGTGATTAGTTACAGAAGGGTTTATAAGAAAAAAGCAAGGCTCCTGCCCCGACTATCCGTACTCCCAGTACTCAGATGCAGTTTCTTTTAACTGTTTTTGGTGCTTCTGGTAGTCCCCTCTGTAAATCTAGATAATATGCTATGCTCTATTTCTTGATATTTAAACTTCGGAAATTTTCCTTCTGAAAGATGAGGATTTAGTTCATCAATACTACTCCCTATTCATCTCCTTCACCTTTTGTTAGATAGAGATATTTTTATTTCATATAATAATTTTATTCTTAATAATATATGTAATTATATAGTTATATATAATATATAATAAATTATATCCTTAAGCATCAATTTTTTGTTCTTTCACTTTTGGTAGTATCTCTTGATTCTCCATTTAGTAGGAGAAAACTATTTTATCCCCCTAACCTTTCCTCCACCTTTGTACTCCATTTAACATCACAGCTTCTATCAGCTGCTTTGCTAAAGTTGTTGGACATTTGCATTCTGTTCTGCAATCACAATCGCACGTCCAAGGTTATAACCCTGTGAAGCTGAAGGAGTCCTTCTTTCTTAAATACTGACATCTGGATTGATTCTTTTTTATTATTCTGCATCACTTTTTTAAAATTACTAAAAAATTTTAGTGTACTTCTTACTCAGACCATGACTTTGTTTTACTGTTTTGTTTTTCCTGGAGTGTATAATTGACTTTCTACTTTTTCTTGCACTGTTTGCCTTTATCACAGCCTGAACTTTTTTTCCCCACACATTTCATCTTACCATCTATTTCTACTGAATTGCCCCATTTCCTGAAGTTTTGTTCTACTATGGACCGGTTATTGATTGGTCCTGATGAGCAGTTGTCTTTCTGGGACTTCTTTTCGCCGTTCCCCTGGATTGGAGCCACTCATTCCTGCATCCTGGCTCTTCCTCTTTAGTGGTTCACACCCTTGTTTTGCTAGTGTACATTTCTGAGTAACTTCCTAAGAAGTTGTGTAAGGGAGATAAAGTTTCTGAATCTTCACCTATTTGGAAATATCTTTATTGTCCCTCACATTTGATTATGGTTTGACTGTTTTTAGAAGTCTAGGATGAAAAATTTTTCAGAACTTGAAAGCCATTGTTCTCTCTGTGTTCATGTTACCAGTGAGAGAAATCATCTGCCAGTATGATTTTCTAATTAATTTTTAGTGACTTTTTTGTCTGGAAGCTGCTAGGATAAGTTCTTCAGAAATATGTATCTAGGTGTGGTGCTTTTTTAAATTCAATTTGCTAGGCGTTCTTTGGGATCTTTCTATGTTCAGATTTGTTTCATTTTATTTTTAAAAATTACTTCTCTATTTTGTTCTTTCTTACTGAGGTTCTCCTGTTAGTCAAATGTTCAGTCTTACAGATTGGACTTCTGTGTCTCTTACCCTCTTTTCCTCTGTTTTCTAACTTTGGTTTTGTTTTGCTCTGTATTCTAAAGAAATCTCTTATATTATTTTCCAAATGTCTATTGAATTTACTATTTTGGCAATTATATTTTTAACCTCAAAGCATCTTTCTTTTTTTGTTCTCTACATGCTTGTGTTTTTTTTCAAGCCTCCTGTCCTGGTTTTATAGGTGTAATATGTCCTTGGATCGCTCTGCATTTTTTTTTTTTAAAAGATTGGCACCTCAGCTAACCTCTGTTGCCAATCCTTTTATTTTTTTTTTCTTCTCCTCAAAGCCCCCCAGTACACAGTTGTATATTCTAGTTCTAGGTCCTTCTTGTTGTGCTCTGTGGGATGCCACCTCAGCATGGCCTGATGAACAGTGCCATGTCCGCACCCGGGATCTGAACCAGCGAAACCCTGGGCCCCTGAAGCGGGGCGCACAAACTTAACCACTCGGCCACAGGGCTGCCCCCTCTGAACTTTCTAAAAGTTCTCCATATTACCTCTGGTTTAGTCGGTGTTTAGTTTTTAACTTTTTCTTTTTCCTGTTGCTGGATTCCTTAAATGCCTGGTGATGTTTGGATATCCTTTTGCTTTTTTTTTAAATCAAGTTTATTGAGGTATAATTTATATAGAGTAAAAGGCATCCATTTTAAGAGTGAGTTGTTTATGAGTTCTCACAAATTTATTTACTTGTATAACCACCATCACAATCAAGATCTAAAACACTTCCATTACCCCCAAAAGTTTCCTGAGGCCCCTTTGCAGTCAAATCTCCTCCTCCTGCTTGGACCCCTGGCAACCACTAATCTTCTTTCTGTCCTGATAGATTATATTTGTCCTTTCTAGAGTTTCATATGCACTGTATCAAACAGGATCTTGTTCTTTTGTGTCTGGCTTTCACAGATAATATTTTTGAGATCCGTTCATGTTGTTGACTGTATCAGTAGTTCATTCTTTCCCATTATGTGGGTTTGCCACAATTTGTTTATTCATTCACCTCTTGGTGGTTATTTATGTTGCTTCCAGTTTGGGGCTGTTACCAGTAATGCTGCTGTGAACGTTCGTGTATAGGTCTTTGTGTTGATATGATATTTGCTTTCATTTCATTTGAGTGAGTACCTAGAAGTGATTTGCTGGCTTATATGGCAAATGTGTGTTTTAATTTTTAAATAAACTGCTGAACTTTTCCAAACTGGCTTTACCATTTTACATTTCACCAGCAATGTATGAAGGTTCCATTTGATTTACACCCTGCTCAACACTTGGTATTGTTAGTCTTTTTAATTTTAACCATTCTATATTAAATTTGAACTGTGATATCACACTGTGGTTTTAATTTGCATTTACCTGATGTTATTGAACATCTTTTTGTTTACTTATTGGCTATTCTCTTACCTTCTTTTGGGAAGTATCTATTCAAATATTTTGACCATTTTTTGAAACTGGGTCATCTTATTATATTGTAAGAGTTATATACATATTCTGGAAAAATCTTTTGTCAGATATATGTGTTGCAAATATTTTCTCTAGGTTTTTGGTTTGTTTTTTCCTTTTCTTAATGGTGTCTCTCAATGAGAAGATGTTAATTTTTCTATAGTCTAATTTATCTTTTTTTCTTTGATAGTTTATATTTTCTTTGTATTCTGTCTAAGAAATCCTTACTTACCCCAGAGGTACATAGATTTTTTTCATATGTTTTCCTCTAGAATTTTATAGGTTTACTTTTATGTTAAATCTGTGATACATTCAAATTAAATCTTTGTGTGTGGCTTGAGTAAGTGCCAAGGTTCATTTTTTTCCTATATGGATCTCCAGCTGTTCTAGCACGATTTGTTGAAAAGACTATGCTTTCTTCATTTTGAATTACTTTGACACCTTTGCCAAAAATCAATTGACTATATAAATTTGGGTCTATTTCTGGACTCTTTTTTCTGTTCCATTGATTTATATATGTCCTTTTGCCAATGCCATGATATTTTGATTACTGTAGTTTTACAGTAAGCCTTGAAGTAAGGTAGTATGAATTTTCCAACTTTGTTCTTTTTCAAAATTGTTTTTGCAATTTTGTCTGCTGAAATTTTGCTAAGAATTTTTACATCTGTGCTCATGAAGGATATTGTTCTGTAGTTTTCTTGTTTCATAATGTCTCAGGTTTTGGTTTTGAGGTAACACTGGCCTCCTAAAATGAGTTGGTAAGTGTTTCAGCTCCTCTGAAAGATTTTATGTAGCATTAGTATTATTTCGTTCTCACACATTTAATAGAATTTACCAATGGAGTTATCTGGGCCTACCATTTCCTTTATGGGAAGGTTTTTAACCACAAATTATGTTTCCTTTAATTAATTAATTAGTTAAATAAATTTATTTATTTTATGAAGAAGATTGGCCCTGAGCTAACATCTGTTGCCCATCTTCCTCTTTTTTTTTGGTCTCCTCAGAGCCCCAGCACATAGTTGTATATCCTATCGCAAGTCATTCTAGCTCTTCAATATGGGATGCCACCACAGCATGGCTTAATGGGCAGTGCGTAGGTCTGTGCCCAGGATCCAAACAGTGAATCCTGGGCCACGGAAGTAGAGCGTGTGGCCACAGGGCCAGCCCCCAAATTTTATTTCCTTAATGGACATGGAGCCATATAGGTTGAATCACTTGTTGGAATTTGTGTTTTTCAAGGAATTTGTGTATTTCATCTAGATTTTTAAGTTTATTGGTATAAATCCTTTATCTTTATTCCTTATCTTTTTATTGTCTGTAGAATCTGTAGTGATGTTCCCTCTTTCATTCCTGATATTGGCAATTTGTATGTTCTTCCTTTTTTTCCTATAATACAGGTAGAATTTTGTCACTTTTTTTGATGATAAACTAGTTTTTTGGTTTCATTGATTTCCTCTATCGTTTGTCTGTTGTCTGTTCCTTTGATATTTGCTTTTATTTTTATTTTGTTCTTCTACTTACTTTGGTTTTAATTTGCTCTTATTTTTAACTTGAAATAGAAGCTTAGGTCATTGACTTTGGAATTTTCTTCCCTTCTAATATAAGCATTTATTTTGTTTTATTTGCTTGGCACAAATTTTGATATATTGTGGTTCCATTTTCATTCAATTCGAAATATTGTAACCTTATTTTAGTGATTTCTTCTCTGACCCATGGGTTATTTAGATTTGTGTTTTTTAATTTTCAAACGTGTAGGATTTTTCAAATACCTTTCTGTCTGATTAAATTCTGTTGTAATCAGAGAACAACTCTAGATGATTTCAGTCCTTTTTAAATTTATTAAAACTTGTTTTGGTCTGTATAGTTTATCTTGGCACATTTTCCATTTGATTCTTTTTTTAATATTTCCCATTTTCCCCCTTTTTATGTTCATGTTTTCCTTAAGGTCTTCAAGTATATTTATACTTATAATAATTGCTCTAATGTCTTTATTTGCTATTCTATCATCTCTGTCATTTCTGGGTCTATTTCTATTGACTGATTTTTCTCCTGGTTATTGGCTACATTCAGTTTGATCCTTCCAAAGCTTATTTTTAGGTTTTTTTGATGGGGCAGAGGTTTAGTGTAGGTTTCACTTTAGGGCTAGTTTAGGCCCACTGCTAAGACATTACCCTTTTGTGGTCTTTCTTCTTAGGCTGGTGGGAACTAGAAAGATTTCTTGCCCTCTGTGAGCTCTAGGAATCATTCACTTTACAACTTCTTGGTAATTGTTCTTTCCTCAGAAGCAGTTTTTTTCCTGGCCTCATGCAGTTCCACATGTGCAGGTGATATTCATGCAAGGGCTCAATAGATCCCATGTGATTTCTGAAGCTCTTTTTCTGGGTAGCTTTTTCTTAGTACTCTGTCTCACAAATTTTAGTCACTTCAGCCTCCTTGTCTTCTCTATCTCTGCCTACTCAACTCAGTGAGACTGCAGACCTCACAGACCCCATGCCTGTGGTCTGGATATTGCCTTCAAGCAGAAAGCCAGGGCAATCTAGGGCTTCCCTCATTTGTTTCCCTTCTCTCATGGATCACTGTCCTGCACTACCTGTATCTGGTATCTAAAAACAGTTGTTTCATATATTTCTTTATGGCAGGTGAGTAAGTCTGAACGCTCTTGCTCTCCACTGCCTTGTATATCCGTTAGTTTTTATAAAAACTATGTAGCTGGTATGGCTGTTAAATAGGACTTTTTTTCTCCCGGCTAGATCTCATTTATGCGTAAAGTTTCTGGGAGGCTTATCTGGAGTACGGAGTCTTGGGGTGAGAGTATTGTCTCTCAGGCTTTACTTTTGAGTGAATGGGAAAACTGGCTGTCAGGATTTGGAGGAACCCCCAAATGCCATCAGAAAAAACGTTCTACCCCAAGGTCTTAGGAATGGGGATGGTAGTGGGGATGCTGACTGGTGCACTTACCTGGGACAGACCTTCATTTGACTCCCGTGCTTGGGCTGCGTTTCCCTCTCCCCTTCTCTATCGCACCTACTTCCTTCGTAGTGCCTTCATAGCTTGGCTATAGCAGTGGCTCCCTTCCAGTAAAAATATTTGAGTGTGCCACTGATATTTACTGACTTATAAAAATTATATCCATTTATAGATATTTATTAAAATGCAGAAAAATAATGATTTTTTAAATGAAGAGATTAAAAAAATGCCTGTAAATAGAAAGTATTTTCTTATACCTCCTGGATTATATGTTCTCCGTTTTGGAGACCCCTGTCTTTTGGTGACTTTATCTGTCAGTTTCCTCCATCAACCTGCTTCTGTTTATTTTCAGTCATCCAGAAAATCTACTAAACTCTCATTTTTGGGGTGACACCCTTCTGTACTGTTTATAGGTTTATTTCTTTTACTTCAGCCTTATCTGAGAAAGACTAGAGGCAAATATTTGTGATGGATCTGCCATTTTGAACTGGAAGTCCATTTGATGTATTTCTTAAAATAAATTTTGAATAGTTAAAATGTCATTACTTCTTGCAGTTCATTTCTTTCCTGAGTAGGAACAGAAGAGTGAAACTAAAGGTAGTAGCCTGAGAATTGCTTATAACCTACAGGTTTTATTTATGCAACAGTCTTTAAATTTGGATATGTCAGAGGGAATGTGACCCAAGGGAGTAGTCTGCAAATTTCACCAGGAGCCAAAAAGTTTAAGAACAGATCTCTGGAGAAATATGGAGATCATGTGAGATAGACTTCTTCCCTATTTCTGCTACATTCCTTAATTTTGGGGATAGTATAATCATCTAGAGGGGAGCAGTAAATGTAGAAAGAACATTGTCTCATCCTTCCATTGCCTTTGCACCTGGCTGTCTAAACTCATTGCCATTCTAGGTTTTCATACTGTTAATATACCATCCCTAAAGCCAACAGCTGGTGTGAACCCATACATGCAATGACAAATTTGACATCATCCTGGGAATGTTAACGAATTGATTTTTCTTAGAGAAACATACTGAAAAAATAAGCCCACTATGAATTAATTCTTTGCAGGAATTTCCCATGTCTGATGATTTAAAAGAATAAATTCGACATGTAAATGAATCATTACAAGCTTAATTGGAGCTTGTTGGATACTCAAGATTACTCACTGCGGTGTGTTTTTGATGGAGACAGGAAGTGAAAAAGCAAGGTCTATGAGATTTTTGTGTCTGTGAAGTCTCAGCCAGTCTTGTAATGTTTCTTGTTGAAGTTTTGGTCCCTAGGGTAAATGGCTCAAGGTATCTATTGCTGGTTAGCTGTTTTTAAGGGGGGAATTCCCCCCCCCATCCTACCCCTCCCCAAAATAGCGAATTATATAGTGGAAGTTTCAGTACATTGTTCACAGTTTGTGAAGTCAGCATATTTCTGGAAGCTCACTGTGAGTGCAGTTCTGAGCTGTACTGATGCTTTTGTTTCTCCCTCTCTGCAGCCAGCACTGTACTGTAAGGACACAATTCTATCGCTATTTTTTCCCTCACATTTGATGTGGTAGTTTGCATACAGCTGCAGAGTAGACAGTTACCTTTGAAAGGAACATTTGGCCGCTCTAATTTGATTAAAGAAAACCACCTCAATCATTTCTAGACTGAGAACGTTTTCATTTTAACTTGGCAGTAGGAGTTGGGAATGTACTCACTGCACTTAGATATGTGGGGGAGCAGTCAGGGAACAAAACCAACGGCTCAAATGAAGAAAGCTTTAGTGCACTTTTTTTTTTTTTTGAGGCAAGCAGTGTTATATAGGATTGATTCTTTCTCTTTTTCTATAACCTTGATTTTTACCTCCATCTCCTTTTCATGGCTATTAGTAATTCTAGTAGCTGATTTTGGCAGAGGTAGGTTGCTACTGTAACATGATTTGAAGCACTTTGAAGTCCTTCAAAATTATGCGATTTTTCATAGAAATAGAACCCAAATCATAAATGACTATGAATTGCATGTACTTTTTTGGCCACTGTTGGGAATGGCTCAACAAGTTTTTAGACCATGGGTACACAGACCAAGGTTGGGAATTTAGTTGTAGCTTGCATAGAAGAAAATCTCTACCTGTCAGAAGCCTGCAGCCCTAGTGCTGGGCATTTATCTCACATATGTGTACTTTGCTTTTGAGATAGAAGAAGATCTGATCCCCAGTTAGCATCATATTTGAAAATGTATTCTGTTGCTTGTGGGTTGGCATCGACTTCATACATACATTATTGGAAATGGTTGAGCAGGGGCTTAATGTTCGTAGGGTAAACCATGAACAGATTCATGAACCACAGTTCCGTAATTTAACATATGGTGTTCTTGGGAAAGATACTATGCTGGCATCTTAAATTAAAAAATTTGAGCATGAAATTTTAAATAAAAGTTTGAGGGAACACATGTGACCTTGGAAATCCAACCACATTATTATTTATTGATCCTTGGATATTATTGTTAATGTAAGAGTTGAGGTCAAATGTGGGTTCACATTCTCATTCTAGTACATGACGGTATGACTTGGCCACATTATGCTTCTTACCTCTAAGCTTCAGTTTCTTCTTTTATAAAATTAGCACATGTGTTAAATGATGTTTCTGAATTTAGGTTCCTGTTATGTGCTTGACACTTGGCAAATATTTAGTTACCTCACTGCCTCTTCCTCTCCTCCTCGGTACAACCACTAAACTACTTGGAATGTTTTGAAGGAGAGTGGTTTTGTTCTTGGAATGGGTGGCTGAACTCAATAAAGTCCTCTTCAAATTCTAATATTATGTGCGTCTCTCATTCTCTTGGACAAAATGATTAAGTCCAGCAAGAATCTGACAGATCTGCTTAGTTTTCCTATGGATAACAAGCCCCAGGCAAACACTGTATCAGGTAGTAATTGCAAGATGCAGGCACTGTGGACGTGGGAACTATTGAATGAGTGTTTGCTGTTGGATAGAGTTATGTTGTCATCTTGAATTCTTTTCCATCTTCAGGTGCTAGAATCCTTTCCATATTTAATCTCAAGATTTAATGCACTTGAAGTCACCCTAGTGAGAGTCACTTCTTTTTGAGAGGCAAGGGCCCAAGAAACAATCTTCCTGTTGTGTTTTTACATACAGTAGGGAGAACGTAAATCTTTCAGTCACATCTGTGTCTTCTAAGTGTATAAAGATAGTAAAGAGACTGAAAAGATGATTGCCCAAAGGCCACTGCCTAATGTGGGTTTGGGGACTCAGGTTCCTAGCAGATACAACTTGGTGAATGTGGTTGAATCCCCAGCTAGCTCACAATGCTTACTTGTTCTATATAACATAACTAAATAATTTACTACAATGCAATAAAATATTGCAAAAAGGAATGCTTGCTGTTTTATTTTTGTTCAGTTACCAAAATTATGACATAAAATAGGATTTAAAAAATTAATTGCTGGTGATTGAGGAAAAGTTGGTTTAATTTGAGTAAGGTGTTTGGAGACCTGTGGGCATTCTGCAGGAAGATGCTGAGTACTAATTCTTTATGTCACTTCAAACTTTCTTTTTCCTCAGTGATATTTCTCATATATAATTGCCTTTTATTAAGTTTTCTTTTATGTAGCCCGGTACTGAATACCGTCCATGTACTACTTTTAGTGTTTCCAGGGTTATCTTCTTGTGTGGACTCTAACCTGGGTGACAGTGGAGACATTCAAATCTAATGAAATTATTGACTGTGTCTAAAGAAATGCAATGAAACTAGCCTCAGACCAAGGTTTTGTTTTGTTTGTAAATAGATAACGAACGTGTCATTCCTTTCTGGCAGTTGTCTACTTCTTAAGCGCTATTAATATAGTTATTTTCATAGCAACATTAACGGAGGCTGGGAGGATTGTTGTTACCAGTTTGTAGACAATGAAACAGACAGAGAGAATTTAAATGACTTGTTCAAGGTCACCTTGACTCCAGGTGTTATTTCCCCTATCTTAAGGTTTTCCACTTAGTCCTACAAGTGTTTTAGTCATGCAAATATCATTTGGATATGACTGTTTTGGTAAGGCCTGTTTGGAAAATTAAATGCACGTAAATTGCAGTATGACAAAGGCGTGCTGATTATTTGAGGAGAAAACTGTCTTCTGTAACTGGAAACCAGAGGTATAATCCCTTAACTCTGACAGGTGTTAAATGTCATATATATATTTTTTAATTTGATTTAATTTTTTAACAATTTGTTTTAATAGCCATGTGTAGAGACAAGTGCACTTGGAATTGGGATTGTTAACTAGTGCTATTTGTTAGGGTTCATGCTGCTCCTCAACTTGTTGGCTTTCCATTACCTACCATCGTAGCCCAGTAAGAAAAGGAAGAGTGGCAGGTCAAAGGAAGTACCCTCACCTCTGAATCTGGCACCAGAAGTGCTGACGACGGTGTCACTTATGCTGACGATGACTCAGCACTTCCTGGTTTCTCTTTGCAGCTGCACTCAGCTAATAATATCAAACGACCTTGGTCCAAACTGAGGGTTTCAGGGAACCTTTGGTTTCCTCATCATCAAAAATTTGAAATCAAAAATCATTCCTTCCTTTCTGTTTTTAATTAATTAATGATATTAGGTATGAGCCATTATATTCTGCACTGGATTAGATGCTTTTTGTTCTTAAGATTGAAAGTGGCTTTAGCCATGAGCTGTAAATAAATATATCCTTACTTCTCAATTTAAGACAGTCCTGTTATAATTCATTTTGCCTTTGTATTGTTTCTGTGCAGTCTGATAACGGGGGCAGGAATGGAAGGATATGAAGTTCAGACTACACTTGCGGTGTATTTGCTGTCGATTTTAGGAAAGGCTTAGTGACTGAAGAGGCCCAGTGAGGGAGTGACATGGTGGATCTCCTCCTCGGGACCATCCTTACTTTCTGAATGGTCCAGAGCAGGCCCACTCTGTGAGTGAAAACAAATTGTTTTTACTAATTAGTTTTATATTTAGAACAAGCCAAAATTGTTAGACTCTAAAATTATTAATATTGCGATATCTGCAAATGAAACCTTTCAGAAAACTTTGAAGATTTTAGAAAACTTTGAAACTTTTTTACCTGTTTTCCTGGGCTGATATAGCATTAACTGCAGGACGTGGTTGAGAGTTTATCCATGTTGACAGCCGATTTGTTTAAAACTTTATGAGACAATTTTAAAACTATTTTATAGATTATCCAGACATATAAAGTTTCTTTAGGGATATATTTTTATTATTAAAGGAAATCTTAAAGCAGTAGTTTACAGTGAACAAATATCTATAACAAGAATAATGCCATATTTAAAACACAAATATTTATTATTAAATGTTTATATATGTGTTTTCATCTGTAGAGAGGCCTCTAAATAGCAAGACCTTCTGGCCCTTTAACTGCTTCCAAATAAGCAAAAGTAAAAATTCCTACAGAAAACATAGCCCTGACCTTTTTTGCATATGTAAGCCAAACAAAAAGTTAACTTTGAAGTGGCGTCTTGTTACATAATCATACCGAAAATGTGAAGTAATATGTATTCCTTTGAATGTCTTTCATTCAGAAATGTATTTTTGTTTATTTGACTATCCTACTAGCTGAAAATGGATTATGTTCTGGTTGTTCATCTAACCACCAAACCTCAAAATACTTGAGAAATTACATGAAGACCTTCATTCCAAAGCATTAAGATTTTCAGAAAGGTTCAGACCATTGGAAAATTGAATGTGGAATTTCACTTCGTTTGTGATTAAAATAAAAAGCAAATAATAGGAGAAGATAAACAGAATTTACAAACCCAGTTTTTGCCAGCAGAACACCTGTCCAGTCAATAATAAATTACTTTAAACAGCATTTACTTTCTAGAAGGTGCTTAATGTCTTTAAGCATTTCTACCAAACTGTTTGGCCAACTCAACATTAGGGTATAGAGCGTTCGGAAGCATCACGAATTGTTACAGAGAGTATGAGAATAATGACCGATGTAGACAAAAGCATATGAAACCCCTTCTTTTCTTGTGTGTTCTGTGAGATGCTGGTATAGAAATCCGAGAACTCTACGCTTAAGACTCCATCCAGTTTTCTGGTGCTGCCCACGACAATACAAAAACTAACATTTTGATTCCCTTTGCATTTTCTCATCATCTGATTTAGTGAGCATTCTGCATATTGAGCTATAGCAGGAAATTCTATATCACTAAAAAAGAAAATACCATATGAGATTACTAGTTTTTTTAATTGTTTGTGGGATTTTTTTGATATTTATAGGGAAGTCTTTTTGTTAACTTGCATAATTGAGGACTTGAGTGATCCAGTTAATAAGAAAGCCTAGTTAATAGAAAGTTGTCCTCTCTTCTGAGCATTAAGTCCCATTTCCAAAGAATTAGTTTGTGACAAAATACATTTAACTCTAAAACTTACAATTTAATACTTTGTTGATTATTGAGAAAACATTTCAAGATTTATCCTTTATTATAATCCTTATGAACTACAGTTATGCTGAACCCTGACTATGCCTGCTGTTAGAGAATTATAGTTAATAAAATGTTTACCGGGTTGTACAATTTGGCTATTCAGGTGAGAGAAGGCCTTATGTCATATCTATTGAAGAAAAAAAATCCATTGTATTAAATTTTGATTAAATAAAAAATTTCACTCTTTAAACTTATAAATTATGGAGGGCAAGATTGAGAGGTTGAGATAGGACAAGAGGGAGTTTAGATGTAGAATAAAATAGTGAAAAATAAGAAAAATATATAGGAAGAAGAAAATTCTGAAATTATGTAGATAAATAGAATAGAAAATAACCCAAAAAGCCAGAAGAGATCAAATTAAAGAAATAAATTATTTCTTAAAGTTTTGAAATATCATTAAAAGGTCAAAAGTAGTATGGCAAAAAACTTCTGGTTCTGAGAGAGAGTCTCTAGACTAGACAGAAAGAAGAAATGAAGTTAAAGGGAGAAAAAGAAGAAGAAAACACACCTAAAAGTGCAAAGGAGTAATAGAGAATTAAAATGAGCTTGACTCCAAAATTGGTAAAAACACAACTCCAGTATGGTTTATCTTAAGTTGTTGACCTGTTGCCCAAAACCTAAACAAACATACATTTCTTTGTTCTTTTCATATAATGTCTCTTGTGGGAAACATAAGGTAAATTCATCTTGAATTCATCCAGCTTTTGGTCTTAGAGTAGAAGAATATGGATAAAAGAGTTGTTATACTTGACATGCAAACAAGAGTTTGTGGTCTGTTCCACATGTTGTAAAATTCGTGTTGGTTTTTATTGTTGGCACTATTCTACATGGTATCCTGTGCCCATTATCTGGTTACAGAGAAACTATTATGTTATATTAAAATATGAACTGACTTCCTTAACATATAGATAAGTGGTAATCAATTTAGGACATTGGGTTCATTTCTCCCTCGAATTCCTCCCCCCCTCCACGTTCTTCTTCTTCATGTGGGTACATGTGCATATCCATTTTGCATTTAATTGCATGTGTTTACAAAAATGCTAATAAAGTGGGAAATAGTGATAAAAATAGAGGAATGAGGGGGGAATCACTAAAAAACAGAGAGTCATTTCAGAGTCTAAAATTGTTTACCTTTTAAAAAGGCTATTTTAAATAGTCCTAGATAACATTCTGAAAATACATTGCTGAATTTGGGGGAAGTTTGCAACATACTTTTATTTATATGGTACAAGGGGAAAATTTCCAACTATCTAGTTTTACTTAATATTGAAGATTAGAAACTTTAATAGACATGATATTTCAATCATACTCTTTTCAAGAAGAAAGATTTTTCTTTTTAATTTTTTTTAGTGGAAAATATATATAACATGAAATTTACCATTTTCAAGTGTACGGTTCAGTGGCACACACATTATTGTACAACATTACCACCATCCAGAACTTTTTATCATCCTAAACTCAAACTCTGTGCTCATTAAATAATAACTGCCCATTCACCCTCCCTCACAAGAAGATAGATTTTTAAATGACATTTTATGGCCAGGAGATGAGAACCAGGCAGTAGTTCATGACATAGCCAGTAGGCTTAGTGTTAGGATTGGAAGTAATAGAGACCCACTGAAGCTAGCTCAAGAAAGAGGGATTTTGCTGTAAGGGAACAGGGCCCATGACAATTTTTACACATTTGGTCTCCTGGGACAGGGGTTCTGGACTCCAAGAATCTATAAGGAGTGCCTATGGTCTGTCTTGCACCAGGGAATTGCCTGAGTGTCAGCCCTCACTGCGTCCTGTGGGTCTTCATACCCAGGGCTCCCTCATAACTTCCACTTCCACAGGCCAATCATGGGCCTCACAGCACTGGCTCTGCATGAGGTTTTGGTGTGGGGCCCCACATCAGCGTGCCGTCACTGGTTCTTAGTTCATATTCTGGAGAGTCTGAGGCCTGGTGTCAGGAAAAAAACCTCAGTCTGGGAAAGACTGGATTTTGGTCCTGATTTCACATGATTAAGAAAGTTGACATTTGATTCTTGGTTGTTCTAGCTGACATCTGAGTCATTAAAAAGCAAAAATACCGTGTTTGTCTTGAAAACACAGCTTTGGGGTAATTCGTAAATGCTTTTGAAGTTTGACGAAGCATTACAAAACCATATATGGGTTACTAGACAGGTTTAAAACTGCATACCAAGACTTAACAGTAGCTTTTAGTTATAAAAATTGGAGAAATTTTAACTGTAGCGCATCTTGAGAACATTGAAGGGTGGGTTGCATGGATGAGCATGATCAGTTCCTGGCCACAATGTCTTGAGCTCACTCATTTTGGTGGGAAACTCATACTTTTCAGATTGAAAAGTTGGAACATCATTACAGAAAATGGATTTTTATTTTAAACCATTGAGCAGAAATGCTGTTTGGTTTCATAATGGCTAGAAGACACCTTAAGTATAATTAACTAACTAGCTGATGCTTTTATCAACAAACACCAAAGCAGCATCTCTTTGATCCTGAATGACTTGAGCCCCGGGAAGTGACAACATGGTGATGGTGGTGGTGGAGTGGGTAGCTGGATGATTCAGCTTCCGACTCATCCCAGGCCTGGCCATGTCACTCTTTGTATGTCTGCTTTAGGGGCACAGGTTATGTAACCAGGTTTCTTTCACTGGGGCTTCAAGCACTGTTGAATCAAGAGAATGGGCAGTATGTTTTTTAGAGTTGAGGAAATCATAGACTTTCAGAGTTATTCCTTTTACTCCCATCTACTCATTTGTTCAGTCTTTGAACCTGGATTATACAAACACTGCTTGACCAGTATTTGTCTTCCAAGATCACATTACAACAATGGTCCTTAACTGGGAGTGGTTTTACCTCTTAGAGGATATTTGGCGATCTCTGGACACATTTTCTTTGTCATAGCTGGGGGAGGGTGTTGCTGCCCACATCTAATAGGTGAAAGTCACGGATGCTGTTAAATATCCTACAATGCACGGAACAGCTCCCCACAAGGAGGAAAATTCAAAATGTCAATAGTGCCAAGGTTCAGATGCCCTGCATTACAAAAAGGTACTAGTTAACATCAATTCATAGGAGGCAAAAAATAGTAAACGTCTGTGGCATAAATTGGAGGAAACACACAGACCTAACACCGTCTAGAATTAATAAGTTTAACATTCACATAATGAGCACTCCCAATGTTGATACTTTCCCTTACTGTCAATGGGTGAGAAGAGGAAAACCCAGAGTAGGGATAACTTTTTTCTTGATTATTTAATTGGGAGCAAGATGAGATAGCTGAGATGGATGCAGCTAAAGGCAACTGGAAAATTTGGGATTTCCATAGAGTGTGGCTCAGAACCGGAACCCATGATGGTCAAGAGGTGAAAGGTTGTTGAGTTTTTTGTTTGTTTATTGAGCTTTTTTTTGAGGAAGATTAGCCCTCAGCTAACATCTGCCACCAATCCTCCTCTTTTTGCTGAGGATCATTGGCCCTAAGCTAACATCTGTGCCCGTCTTCCTCTACTTTACATGTGGGACGCCTGCTACCTCATGGCTTGATAAGTGGTGCATATGTCTGTGCCCAGACTCCAAACTGGCAAACCCCAGGCCACTACCGAAGCGGAGTGCTGGAACTTAACCGCTATACCACCGAGCCAGCCCTGGTTTATTGAATTTTTGAATTAGTTGTATTTACTAGGAAATCAGGATTTTTAAAAAAATGACTAAGGAAGGTGGGGTGACTCAGTGACCTGTCCTTACAAGAGGATAGACTTTATTCTTAAGTGAAGAGAGTCTAAGGTAATTGCGGACAACTGACACCTCAAATTAGAGCTCCCTCCCAAATATGTATACTTTGCCTCACCTCTGCTCTTTATTGCTTTAATGTATATCACAGTGGTTGGTATATCATGTTTTATGGTTTTCCTACTAATACCTCCATTTATAAATTGTCATTAATCCACATGAGATGATTACATAAAATAATCGGTGGAGAAGAACTCAAGATAAATTAAGGTGGGTAATACAGAAATCTATGAATGGTAGATGGCATAGATAGGTTGAGGCTTCACTTGTTTTCTTAGTCATCCAGATTTGAACCTTGAAGATTAATTTCACTTCTACTCGACATGGTCTGATATTAACCAAGTCCAAGAAGTTTTCCTTCAAAATGTCCTGTGTGCCTATTTTTCCCTCTTCTTTTTTTTTCTCTTTTGTGTTAACCATCTTCTAGTTCATATCACACCCTCTTCCCATATCACTTTGCACTCAAAATGACTTTTCAGGTCTGCACGTTAACCCATATTTTCTTGCCTGTCTTTCAGAACCCTCCATAACCTGGATCTGTCTTAGATGTTCATACTCCATCATCCTCTAAATGAACCCTGCCTACTTGGCCCTCAGACAGAGCCTGCTTGCTTTCTCCAGTAAGCCTTGCACATGAGGCTCCCTTGTGTGGCTTGCCTTCTCTTCTTCTCATTACCTATTTGACATGCACTCAACTTCAAAGGTTAAGCTCAGATCTCTTCACCTCCGTAAGAGCATTTCTGGAAACTTGAGTGCTGCCATTGATCATTCCTCCCCTGAGAAGTTTGTTTTACCTGGTTTAGCTCTGTGTTCTCTCTTGTCCTGTGGTGCTCATGGTTATTTCACATGTACGTGTCTTCTTTCTTCAACTATAATGAAAGCTCCTTGTGAGTAGAGCTCATGACTTTTATCTTTCTTTGGTCATTAGCATACTGCTGACCATACTGCAAGTGCTTAATAAGTGCTTGTCTTTGGTTGATTGTGTGAGATATTCTATTTAAAAATTACATTGACATAATATGCACAAATACAGTAACAATTATTGTATAAAAGAAAACTTGAAAAGATTAGTTACTACTGGTCATCCTAACGTTGGACAGTCATCCTAACATTGGGGTTAACATGGGAAGGGTATGTTTTAAAAATTTTATCAGAACATGTGCGGAGTGAACTCTCCTCCCTCAATGGCAGTAGTTCTCAGCTGAGGGCAATTTTACAGATATTTTTTGGTTGAAAGCTGGAGGGATACAACTGGTATCTGGTAGGTAGAGGCTAAGGATGCTGCTGAACACTCTAAATGCACAGGACAGTCCCCCACAACAAAGAGTTAACTGGCCTCAAATGTGAATAGTGCCAAGATTAAGAAACCCCAATTTATAGCATTGCGTGGACACCATCAACATTCTTTTTTGTTTTTTTAAAGATTGGCATGTGAGTTAACATCTATTGCCAATCTCCCTTTTTTTCTTCTTCTCTCCAAAGCCCCCCAGTACATACTTGTATATTCTAGTTGTGAGTGCCTCTGGTTGTGTTTTGTGGGACACCGCCTCAGCATGGCCTGACGAGCGGTGCTGTGTCCTCATCCAGGATGCGAACCAGCGAAACCCTGGGCCACTGAAGGGGAGTGCACAAACTTAACCACTTGGCTACAGGGCCGGCCCCAGATCATCAACATTCTTTAATACCTGGAGGAATAAGAGCATGCAAAAAAAGAGTGCATTTTTTTATTTGGAGGAAGCGATCGTACATTATAAACTCCTAAACAGTGGGAACTGCAGCTGTGTACATAAACCAAAATAGTCGGACAGTTAAAAAGACTTGTGATAGTTGCTTGTGTAATAAGCGGGCACTTTATGTCTTTGGCTGTGCCTTTGGGAGGAAAGGACAATAAGTAGAGAGAATTCTCTTAAGGCTGAATGCACATATCCCACGATTTTAGAAAATGAGAGGCATTTGCTAACCTAGAAGAATGTAGTAGAATATTAGGTCATGTTTTTAATAAGCTGGAGTTCCTGTGAAATGATTGATAGATTAGGATATTAAAGCATACATCCTTCTATTTTTCCAAATATTTTGAAAACTTCCTTGAAGAATACTTGATAACTTTTTAAAAGGTGTAAGAATAATATGCTTTTCCTCCTGAAATTAATTTTGGAAGGTACGTTTGCTGCATTTAATGGCAGAATGGTATAGTAGAGAGGACAGTTCATAGAGAGATCCTGGGCAGGTCGCTTTAACCATTCCCAGCCTCAGTTTCCTCATTTTCAAAAAGAACACTTATGCTTGATGACCTTTAGCTTTAAAATTCTACATTCCTGTAATTCAGCTTCAAGTAGTAAAAGAGAGATTGTTTATGCAAAGTCGTTTATGAAAGAAACTTTGAAGACATTAATTATTTCAGTTTGTTTCTTAGAGACTTCAGAAATATCCCTTTCTATAAAGGCTTAACTGCAGTGTTTAAAGAAAGAAAGGAATTCCTGTTATAAATAAAAGTTGTCCCCACCCCCAACAATATAAAAAGAGTCAGAAGAAATTTACAACTGATTTTAAAATGTCATTGTTAACTAATTTTGAAAATTTTGTCCATTTTCTTTTATGTGTTTATACTTAAGTATAAGGAAAATATTTTAATAGTACTAATAATACTGAATTTTTCACACAATTCATGTGAAGCTAGATGCTTCCAGATTTGAGAAGTTTCCTGTTTGTGAAGGTGGAACACATTTGGAAGTTTTATTAAAGTTTTTAGTCTACCATTTAGTAAGTTATTGGGCTTTGAACGAAATGATGAAGATTTCCTGTTTGCTGGCTGGAAAATTAAACAGAACCTTGATAGTTTTCTCCTTTTCCATTCTTAAAGTTGGCAGTTCAGATATTCACCAGGTTGGGGATATTACGGTATCCCGGGAAATTAAGCTTGCTTCTGTGGTGTCTCTGTTCTGAAGAGACTGGGAGGTTGGTTCTGGCATATTCCCGTTTTCCCAGGGCCTATTCTAGAACTTGGGTAATGGGATTACCTGAATAGAGGATGCTTTTAAGATGGGCCCACAGATGCTAAGGCCATCCAGCTACAGTTTGGATTTCATTCCCAGAGTTAATGTTGCCTACGGGGATTAGCAGTATGTGACATGTGAGACATTCATAAAATAATGCCTTAGACAACTTTTCATTTAAGCAGAGGTTAACCGAACACCTCCTGAATGCGAGACACCTGCTATAGGCAATATGCACAGTGGAGAATCAAAATGTGTATTGCTCAGTTCCTGCTTTCAGTGAGCTTATAAGCTAGTGAGAGGAGAGAGAGAAGGGACCTATGCAAACTACTATAATACAAGAAAAAGTAATAAGGACTGTTCAGAGGTACAGATAAAATTCTAGGCTACTTCAGAAGAAGAAATTAAGTTTAACTTATGGGAGCAGAAAAGTTAGGCTCCCCAGAAGAGGTGAACAATGTAAGCAGAATCACCAAAGTGGAGATGAGTAACATGATGCATGACAGACGAGCCTGAGGTGCTAAGTTGACCAGAGTGTGAGGGAAAGGGGAGTAGTAGAGATAGCACAAGTGGTGGGGTCAGAGTAATAGCAGAGGGTAAACCATGTTGAAATGAAATCTAGAGACAAGCAAACTAGTTAGAAGATGAACCATTTCCTGGGGTGAGAGAAGAAATGGTGGCCTAAATTGGGGTAGTTCCCTTGAAATGAGAGGAGAAGTTAAATATGAGAGAGAGTTGAGTGCAAGAATTGGCCAGTCTAGGTAGCTGGTTGGGTGTGTGGGTGAACGGGGCTATAGAGTCAACAAGATGAATTGCAGTTTTAAGCTTGAGTGAGAAGATGGTGGCGCTACTTTTAGGAATAGGATTCCCAGAAGGAGCTGGTTTGATGGGACACTGATTCCATTTTGAACATGTTGAGTTGTATGTGCTCTCAGAAAATAGCCACAGCAGTTATAATTGAAATATAGAAAATTGAGAGCTCCAGAGAGGTGTCCAGAAAACCTGTGACATTCTTAAAGGAGACACAGATCTTTTTGAGTCCCACATTTGGAATATCACTATTGCACATAAGGTGTCCCATAACAAGGAGGAACAGATGCCCTGGTGTGGAAACTGAGCGCATGACTTTGGCTAGGCTTATGTCACCAGCTAAGTGACTTGTTCACACACCTTAGCCTTTACAGCATAGGTGGCTGAAATCGTGTCTCACACAGAATTGCTGTCTCTGATACATCTTCAAGGTCATACCAAATAGGACCCTGGATGTTAAATCAGTGAATGAATAAGAACTCCCATAATTTGAGGGGAAAAAGAAGACTGAGAATAGAACCTTGAGATTACCTGCATTTAGAATTGAAGGGGAAAAGGAGGGCAGAGAGAAAGGCAGAGACCAGAGAAGTAGAGGAATAAATAGAAGAAAACTCAGGGAAGCCATGGGAGAGGGGAGTTTCAAGGAAAAGAAAGCATTTCATTCAGGTATCTCAGGTGCTGCCAAGACGTTGAAGAGATGGAAGACTGCATTCAGTAGTGGGAAGTTATTGACATCCATTTGAGAGACAGATTTTGCTGGAAGAAGGAGAGGGGAAGCCAGTTAACAGATAACAAAGGAGTGAGAAAATGTTGCACAAAATGTAGACTATCATTAAATAAATTGGGGAATGGAGTGTTTTTGGTAGAATGACAACCAAATTGAAGTAAGAGAGGTCTAACATTTTTGCTGTTATTGCACAAAGGAAATATGGGTGTGTTTGTAGGTGTACGAGAAGGAGCCAGTAGAGGAGAGACTGCAAAGGAATGATAGGGAGTAAAAATTGATGAAATGAGACTTAGCGGAGGGTAGAGGGCACAGTTGGTAGAGGGACACCTCTCCTTGGAGAGGACAGTCCTGTGAAACATGCGGGGCGGAATATTCATAGATGAGGCAAATGGCTTTGATTTCTTCTGTTACAAGAAAAGGCCATTTGCAGAGTGAGGTGAGGAATTGGGAGTCCTAAGTGAAGGGTGTCTAGAGTTAGGCGGAGAGGGTGGGAGGAAGAAGAGCCACGTAGTGAAGACCAGGAAGTGGAGGAATTGACTGTCCAAAGAGGGGCTTGAACAGGTAGAAGCAGCTAAAGTGATCAGCACCCTTGGAGTCCCTTAGTCACAGAGAGACTGTCCCTCATTCATCAATAAATGAAGGATTTATAATGTGATGAAGGCATGCATCAAGAGAAGCCTTATACTTAAAAAAAAAATAACTCAAATAAATGAAATAAAAACTAAAATTCTTAAGAATAAATCTTACTCATCATCTCACAACTAGTCTTTAATTGAGCACTTAACATGTCCCAAGCTGTAGTTTGCCTGTAGTAAATGTTTCATCTTCGCAGCAGCCCTACTGGATGGGTGAGTTTACCTTAAAGTAAGTAGTTTCCTTGTTTTGCATTCTTTGCTTATTGCTTAAAAGCTACATATTATATACAGATAACTTTTTGGTATATTCTAAGACTAGATTAACTACCTTATATCTAGACACTTACAAATTGTTAGGGCAACATATTTTATAAAAAGTAAGAACTCTTTTACATAGCCAATGTGTCAAAATTATGCTTAACTGTTTTTATTATCTGTATCTATTGTTAATTATTAACTATGCTTAACTGTATTTATTATTTATTATAAATTATGATCGCCCAACTGTAAAAGTTGGGTGAGCCTTCCGTAAAACACAGTTACTATTTGTTGAATTCTTTTTTCATCAAAATGTTAACTTAGACTTGAAATCAAAAGAGGAGATTTGATAAAGCGTTTTAACATTTGACATTTTAAAGTAATTTCATTAGATCTTCAAGCTACGAATTATTGAACATTGTTCTACTGTAAACAGTTTTTTCTATTATCTTTCTTTGAATTAGGAGCAAGTTGCATGCCATTTGCCTGGAAGAAGATAAATGTATTGTGTGCTAAAATATACAGAGATTTTGGCACTATGTTTTCTCTCCTTTGTATTAATGAATGCTTTCGTTTAGTCTTATGTCAGATGAATAGAACAAATTTGTGTTTTGAATAGCTAAAGCCAGGAACAAAATTCTTTGTAATAGTGTTGATAAAATTCACTTGAAAAGTCAAATCTCAATCAGGATGAGTCGTTTTCAATCCTATTTCTACCCCAGCACACCTGAGATAGGAAGTAGACTTTCCAGTTATACTGGCTGCCCAGGACAGTAATTCCAGTAACTTCCTGAGGGGACAGTTTTGCTCACTGCCGTATCTCCGGCGTTAGCGCATCGAAGGTGTCCAAGAACCACTGTTGATTAGTTGGCTAATTCTCAGTGGATGGTAAGGAAGAGGTGTTTGACAAGGCACTGAAGGGAATTTTATACTATCTAGTCTTCCCTCTCCAGCATTTCACACTCCATGAGGCAATTCATAATAAAAACAGTTGAGTATAAACTAAATCTAAGAATTAAGATGAGCTTAATTCTTTTCAAAAGTGCTCATCTGTGCTTCCCAAGGGGATGGTCTCTTCAGAAGTTCTTCTAGCAAACCTGCATAAATATGCCCTG
Organism: Equus asinus; assembly: GCF_041296235.1. Taxonomy (NCBI): domain Eukaryota; kingdom Metazoa; phylum Chordata; class Mammalia; order Perissodactyla; family Equidae; genus Equus; species Equus asinus. The sequence continues at coordinate 136,189,047 of NC_091790.1, read as the reverse complement.
AGGCATTATCTTTATTCTTGCAGTTTAAAAGTTGATTGAATTAAAAGTCAAAATGAAGAAACATTCTGTTACAGTGTGAAGAAAAGGTATGTCTCAAGGTCAAAGTAACCACTGTGGCCTTTTCAGGAGACAGAATGATGGCTGGCTGCCCATACACAGGGAGCCAGTTCTCTGGTGTGGTTGCCGTGTTCCAGGATCTGCCTGGCATTAAGGGCTGGACGCCCAATTTTATTAGTATACCTAGAGTGATTGAGAGTCCAGGGATGACGGACTCATGCTAGCCTCAAAAGAAACTGAGGTTTGAACCAAAATGGTTTTCCGATAAAAGTTGTACTTTTCAAGTGTACTTGGATCTGTCAACCAAGGCACTGCCTTCTTTGAATGCTTATCTGTGGGAAAGCCAGATTATAGTGGGACAGTTGCAGAATGAGTGTGGAACCTGTAAAGGGAGTTGGCTGATGATCTTAATGTCTGACAGCCTCAAGCCCTGTGCCCAATGCATCCATCTTGACTGTAGGGAAGTTAGCTCTGTTTGTCACACAAACTCCCTCACCTGTGATAGGGTCCGAGCCACACTGCCAAATTGTGTCTTTCCGGAGTTTGTTTTTATATAGATAAAATACAGGTTTTTGGTAAAAGTAAATTTGATTCCTTATGTTGTACTCTGTTAGTTACTGTCACAACTTAGCCCCTTAGATTTGGGGCAGTCATAGTCTCTTGGGCCTTTTCTACTGGTAGTTCATCCTCCTCACCTACATTTTGATGTTCTCTACTTAATCTTAGAGTTTTTCCTTCCGTTTGGTTCAGGGGCTAACATGTTTTCTGTCTCACGTCCTACTTATGGATACTTTTTTGTCTGTTCATTGAAATAACTTCCCTGACTAAAACTAACCTTCTAGAGATAACTTTTGGGCACATCATTTGATAGTGGTATTTGAAAAAAGTTTGACTAGTGTATAAGTGGGGTATTTTAGAGTTCCTTATTATTTCATTTACCTCTCTGGTTAACAAGTACTAAACTATAAATTGTATACTTTGAGGTTTTAGGATTTTCATAGATGATTTTCTTTTGAATATCTAAAAAATAATATGTATATATTGAAGGGGAGAAATGTCCCTACTCTTACCAACTCAATTTTCCTTTAATAAACTGGTTTTCTAATTCTGAAAGGGAAATATGCTGTATGTCTGAAAAACAAAGAAAAGTGAAATACCAAAGAAAGAGGTCAGAGACAATACCATGTTTACAATAAGTAAACAATATTTATACACTTAGCAACTTGTACAATATAATTTTCTCTCAAATTCTGTGAGCATGATTATAATGACTAGAAAGAGACTGTGTAAACTATTGCATTTGTTATCGTTTTAGCATCTCAAAACGAGTCAGTAAAAACTGTGATCTCATAGAGCTACTTGTTATCTATTCATTTCTCTGTTAAAAGGGGAGATCTAGCCAACTTTGCTTTTTGATTTTTCTTTTGACAAAATAGAAGCCAAGGGGCAGTGAATAAATATCCCCATCTTGGGGCCGGCTGTGGCCGAGTGGTTAAGTATGCGCACTCTGCTTCGGCAGCCCAGGGTTTTGCTGGTTCGGATCCTGGCATGGACATGGCACTGCTCATCAGGCCATGCCGAGGTGGCGTCCCACATAGCACAACCAGAGGCACTCACAACTAGAATCTACAAGTGTGTACTGGGGGGCTTTGGGGAGAAGAAAAAAAAAAGATTGGCAACAGTTGTCAGCTGAGGTGCCAATCTTTAAGTATCCACGTCTGTAACTTCTTAAAAATTATATGAAAATGTTCATTCTTAGGGTTGTATTTTTCAAAACTATTGTTCGTTACCCAAGAAAATTGAAATGTTCTAAGTGAAATTCCTTTTTTGTGGGGGTAGGATTTCTTTTTCTAGGTGATTTTGGCTACTGGTGATGTTACCTTTGTCCTGATTTGAGAGCATTGCTCTGTGTTTACGATTTCCCATCTTAGTTCCGGAGAGTATTCTGCAGACACTCACCTTATACTCAAATAACTCCTATATGTAAGAAATAAGAGGGTGGCTTTAGTAGAGTGAAATCCTAGTAACAGCTAAGAACACTAGGAACTGACATTAGCAGAGATGTGCTTATTAAACTAATGCTTAGATCCCAATGCAAAATGTAAAAATCTGTAAAATTCTGATGTAAAAATAACTGGTTAAATTAAAATGTATGGATAATTGTACTTAGAGAATTGGACAAAAATCTTTGAAGGACAGTTAGGCCCAGATGGGCTTATTGGTGTGTCAAGATTTAGACTTGGAAGAAACAGCGAGAATGAATGTGTGCTGTGGCACAGATTAGTTCTCTTCTATTGTTTTGATAGTGCACTAAATCCAAATTGGGGTCAGGCTTATCTAGGATGTGATTTAGGGTATGAAGTTATTTCTTTCAGGAAGCTTTCTTTTTGTAGTTCCTTGGACATTTCTCAAAATTTTGGAAGAGTGGAGCATGTCGTGTTAAAACATTTTGTGACCTAGTTTTGGCCTCAGTATACTTTTGTACTGGCAAGATGCACAGGCGATTTGGGCTTTACTCTTACAGCTAAATGAACTCAAATGTATACTGAATGTAAATTGCTTTGAAGGTTGTAGATCACAAGTTAATAGATTCTGGACCTTATTTTTTCTTTCGTGAGCCAGACATTCCTTGCATTTAAGGGTAGGTTTAAATTAAAGAGTAGCAAATTGCTTCCCTCTTTGGAAATAAGCAATCACCCTCTGATAATAAAATATTTAACATGTCAAGACAGTTATTGAGGAAAGAAAGCATGAGGGGGAAAATGGGGATAACTTATTTAGTGACTTGTTGCATAGAAAATGGAATATGTTTAATGAAAGTGCAATTGCTTTATACCGTATGACTTGAAAATAATGAGACAAAGAAAAAAATGAAAAACACCATGCTAGAACCTATATGACCAAATAAATCTTGTCCCGCGGGAGGCAGTCTAGTTTTTCTAGCTCTGCTCCAATTGAGCAAAACATTTTCAGAGTCTTTTGGAATTGTCTTCAGAATTGTTTTATGAGCCAAACCTCAAAATCAGCATCTTTACTTTATTATCACACCTCTTTTTGGACCCAAAAGAATATTACTCAGCCTGATCCCCCAATTAATTTATCAAACTTGGCTAAAGCTATTTCCAAAAATATACTCTGTTATAGGACAATTGAATTTTTTTATTCATTTATTTATTCATTCAATGATCATGGCTGAGTGTCTCCAATGAGTCAAGTATCCATAGGAGTCTTGGCTCTGGAAATAGTAGAGTAGAAGGGAGACGAGTGATGATCACAGAGGATGTTCACCCCTGAGCAGTCTTTGCAGATTCCAAGGAGGTCACCAGATGGACAGAGAACAGGAGAGCTTTCTAGGCAGAGGTAACAGCTTCTGTCAAGGCATGGAACAAAAACCACACAGGAACTGCAAGTATTTCAGGATGGATTAGAATCTAGTTAAAGGATGAGAATGATGTGCTAATTAGGGGTGAGATCATGAGGGTCCTACTAAGCTATGGAATGGAGAATACGGTGGTTAAGAGTGAGGGTTCTCAGCCCTGATTATCTGAGCTCAAATCCTGGCTCCTTTATTTACAAGCTTTAAGATGCTGAGCAACCTACTAATCGTCTGTGCCTTAGTTCTTTTCATGCGTAAAAGAGGTGATGATACCTACTTTATAGGTTTAAGAGGTTTAAATACATAAACCAAGGTAAAATTCTTAGCACTATGCCTGGCACACAGTAAGCACTGAATAAATGTTAGCTTTTAGTACTGCGACTTTGTCCTGTGGATAAGAGACACAATGGAAGGATTTTAAAGAGCAGAGTCTACTTTTTTGTCTTATATACCATTGACTACTTCTTTCTTCTTGAAACAGTCTCTCTTCACTTGATTTTTTTTTTTAAAGCTTTTTGAGCCATAATTGATGTGCCATACAATTTACCCATTTGAAGTGGGTGATTCACTGTTTACAGTGTATTCACAGGGTTATGCAACCATCACCACAATCTAATTTTAGAACATTTTCATTCCCCTGAATAAAACCCCATACTCATTAGCAGTTACCCCTTCTTCCCTCAACTCCCATTGCCCCTCACCCTAGACAACTACTAATCTACTTTCTGTTTCTCTAGATTTGCCTCTTCTGGCCATTTCATATGAATGGAATTATACAATATGTGGTCTTTTGTGACTGGCTTCATTCACTTAGAATAATGTTTTCAAGAGTCATCCATGTTGTAGCATATATCAGTACTAAATTCTTTTTTGTGGCTGTATAATATTCCATCGTATGCAAATACCACATTTTATTTATCTGTTCATCAGCTGATGGACATTTGAGTTGTTTCCACTTGTGGGCTATTATGAATAATGCAGCTATAAACATTATTGTACAAGTTTTTGTGTGGATGTATATTTTCATTTCTCTTTAGTATGTAGTGAGGAGTGGAATTGCTGGATCATATGATAGCTCTATGCTTAACATTTTGAGGAACTGCCAAACTGTTTTCCAGAGCAGTTGGACCATATTACCATCCCACTAGCAATATGTAGGAATTCCACTTTCTCTACATCTTCATCAACATTTGTTATTGTCTGTCTTTTTAATTTTACCTGTCCTCGTGTTTATGATGTGGTATCTCATGGTTTTGATTTGCATTTTTCTAGTCACTAACGATGAGAACATCTTCTCATGTGCTGTGTTGGCCCTTGTTATATCATCTTTGGCGAAATGTCTATTTATTTCCTTTACCCATTTTTCTTTTATTTTATTTTCAGCTTTATTGCGGTATAATTGACAACCTTTGCCCGTTTTTAAGCTGGGTTATTTGTCTTTTTATTATTGAGTTTACAATGTTCTGGTTACAAATCCCTTAACAGATACATGATTTGCAAATAGTGTCCCATTCATTGGGTTGTGTTTTCATTTTCTTGATTGAGTCCTTTATAGCACAAATGGTTTTAATTTTGATAAATTCAATTTGTCTATTCTTTCTTACGTTGCTTGTGCTTTGGGTGTCATATCTGAGATATCATTGCCTAACCCAAGGTCATGAAGGTATAGTTCTGAGTTTTTCCATGAAAATTTATGGTTTTAGCTCTTACGTTTAGGTTTGTGATCCATTTTGAGTTAATTTTTGTGTATGTTGTGAGGGTAGGGGTCCAGCTTCATTATTTTGCATGTGGATATCTAGTTATCCTAGCATTTTTGTTGAAAAGTCTATTTTTTCCCCATTGAATAGTCTTGGCACCCTTGTTGAAAATCATTTGAGCATAAATGTGAGAATTAATTTCTGAGCTCTCAGTTCTATTCCTTCCATTGTTCTACATGTGCATCTTGAGTACTCTGGCTTATAGTAAGTTTTTGAAATCCAGAAGTATGAATCTTTCAACTTTTTCTTTTTTAAGATTTTGGTTATTCTGGGTCCCTTGCATTGCCATATGAATTTTAGGATCAACTTGTTAAGTTTTGCTAAAATTGCATTGAAGCTATAGATCCATTTCGGGAGTATTGCCTCTTAACAATACCAAGTCCTTCTGAACCATGAACATAGATGTCTTTCCATTTATGTAGATCTTCCTTAATTTCTTTTAACGTTGTTTTGTAGTTATGAAGTGTTTCGTGCTACTTGTTTTGCAGTTTTCAGTGTATGGTGACCTTCTTTTGTTAAATTTATACCTAAGTATTTTGTTGTTTTTGATGCTATTATAAATGGAATTGTTTTCTTAATTCCCTTGTTTTTTTGTGACATTATTTTCTTCATCTGTTTTCTTTCCCACCTTTCTGATTCATTCAGGGATGCTATTCTTCTTGTTGCCTGTCATAGCCCCCAAGATTCTGTCTCACTTGTATGCTGATAACTTCCCAAACCTAGTACTTGACCTGTGTCCAGAGCTCCAAGAATGTGTTTACAGTTGTTCACTGGATGTTACCACCTGAATCTCACAGACATCTCAAATTCTTCTCTTCTGGAGTGAACTCGTTAATTAGTCCTCAGATCTCCTTTTCCTCTAGTGTTTGGAAATAACAACACCATTTACCTTGTTGCCTAAACCAAAACTCTGAAATTTGAATCATTCTAACCCTCTTCCCTTCCTTCAATTTATACATCCTGATTGGTCACCAAATCCTATGGATTCCACCTGCTAGATACTATTACGGCAGTATAAATTGATGCAATCTTCTGTAAGGCCATTCGTTTGGGTTTTTTTTAAAGATTGACACCTGAGCTAACAACGGTTGCCCATCTTTTTTTTTTTTTTGCTTTTTCTCCTCAACTCCCTCCAGTACATAGTTGTGTATTTTAGTTGTGGGTCCTTTTAGTTGTGGCATGTGGGACGCCGCCTCAACATGGCCTGATGAGCGGTGCTAGGTCCGTGCCCAGGATCCGAACTGGCGAAACCCTGGGCTGCCGAAGCAGAGCGTGTGAACTTAACCACTCAGCCATGCGGCCGGCCCCTGTAAGGCCATTTGGATCAAGAACTTTTAAAAAGTGTATATATTTTGATTCATAAAAAGTGTATACCTTCTGATTTTTGCAATGCCGCTTATAGGAATTTATCATAAGGTAATGAGCAATGTTACAAAAACAGAAATGGTTTAGTAAATGACATGTATAATATCATTTAATGCAATTTAAAAGTGGTTATAGAGAGGGAGACTTGTGAAAGCATTTGATACATTGTTAAATTTTTAAATTGCAAAACATTATACAAAGTATGATTCTCCTTTTGTTTAACAACAGTAAAAAATAAGCTCTAAGAGAGCGGGGATCTTGTCTCATTGACCTTGGTATCTGCTGAAGTACGCAGTGGAGGTGCTCTGTAAGTATTTGTGCTTGTATTGGTCTCTGTGTGCTGCTCCTGTTTCTCTAATCTATGTGTATTTCTTACCTGGGCTTTTGCAGACACTTCCTACCTGTCTTCCTCACCACCAGTTTTATTCTTCCTGCAGTCCAGCTTTTGTTCTGCAGTCAGATGGGTATTTCCAAGTGGTAAATCTGGCCATAGCATTACCCCACTGTAAAGTCCTTTGGTTCTTCTCCAATGCCCATAAGATAATTTCTAGACTTCTTAGCCTGGATTACCAAACCCCTCTTAATTTTGCTTCTGTGTACTTTTCCAGCTCTTCTCTTGCCATTTTCCAAGATAATCACCAGGTCATGCCAAACTGTCCACAATTCCTCAAATATGAATTTTCCTGCATACCTACATACCTTTGGACATGCCGTTCCTTCTGCCTGGACCATGCCAAATTTCCTTTGTTTATCTGGCAAATTCCAGATCACCCTTTGAGACTCGGTTCCCCAGCCACTTCCCTCCTAGGCACATTTGAGTGCCTCTTCTTCAGGGCTTCCGTAACCTCTTGAACTCTTTCACGACCTTTAATATATATGAGATAGACGTTCCTGTAGGGCTAGAGAGTTAGTGAGGGCAGGGACTATATATTCTTCTGCCTTCAGCTCATCATCTTACTCCTGAATGGATGACTTCTCCTATATCTCCATCTCAGGGCTTCCCAGTGTTAATCTGAGGCCTGGTCCGAATTTTCTATCATCTGTGATGAAATGAGAAAAATACGGGCTCTGTGGTGAATTCCTCAAAAAGCTAAATCTATTTACATTTTGGGTGTTAAAATGTGCTTTCTTTATGAAATGATGTTGATAATAGTTGGTAGGATGTATTTATGTCTTTAATTGGCAATGTTCTGTCAGAGTCCTAAATTTGTTGGAAATTTTACAGGTCCCTGAAAACCAAAGGTCTGGGAACACTGCCGTATCTCATGGGGTGGCACCAAGTCCCCAAAGTCAAAAGCCTATGAGTCATCCTTGGCTTCTCCTCCTTCCTCATCCCTCCACCCCCGCCACATTCACACACTTAGCAAGTCCTGCCAATTCAACCTCCTAAATATTTCTGGAATCTGCACTCTCCTCTCCATCCTTGCTGCCAATTCCTTAGGACAGGCCCTCTTTATTTTCCCTGTACAACTGCAGAAACAGTCTCCTTACTGGTCTTCTTGCCGCTGTTCCCCTCTTATCCATGCCCATCAGAATGAGCTATTTGAAAATTAAAAGTGGATACCCATTTTTCACAGGATGAAAGTTCCTTATGGTATATAAGGTTTCTCTCCAGTGGGACTTCTTGCTGTCCTTTGCTCACACTTTCTCTTGATTTTGAGAGCACTTTCTTTGCCACTTGCTTGGGTAACTCCTGATAGTCTAAGAGAGTTCAACTGTCACTTCTTCTCCAAACCTTTTCCTACAACCTTTTCTGGGTTAGGAACCCCTCTTTATTACTCTTAAAATGCTGAGATGGAGATATATACAAGATATTTTCAGATTAGTTGATATTTGTCTTTTTATGTCTGCCTTCTCACTAGAGTCTGAACAACTTAAGAAAATGTATTTTATCCTTTGATCTTTCTATCCCTGGCTCAGTACAATGCTAGAAAATAACAAATACGGAATAAACGTTTGTGAGTTAAATGCATTTCTTCGATGTTATAATCACGTGTGCTATACACAGTTTACTGACCAGAGAGAGGTGAGTGCAGGAGGTCTCCACAAAGCAAGGAGACAGGATAAAAGGCCCTCTGTAGAACTTGAGGCAAGAGTGATGAGTACCTGAACCCAGGATGTAGCAGTGGGTGGAGAAGCATTTAGATGGTGGTATTGGTGGTTGATTGGACACGTGGGGAAATGGAAGAATCTAGGATTCCTTGAATGTTTCTGAGCTTAGAAAATTGGTTGGATGGTGGTGTGGTTCAGCAGGGGGGATGAGTTCTGTCCTAGACACTTTGAAGTTGAGATGTTCAGAATATTGGTTGAAGTTGTCCAAGAGGTAGCCGGGTGTGGAGTTTGTGGAGAGAACTGTTTTGGAGAGACAGGTTGGGGATTCACCAGCCTTTAGGTACTATCTGAAGCCGTGGCCATGAATGAGATAATCATCATTTGTTATTGGTTATGTTATAGTGATGGTGGTGGTACACTGGATGACAAGAGAAAAAGACCTTGAAACTCTAGATATTGAAGTCCAAATCAAGGAGAAGAGAGAAGCCTGTGAAGATTTCTAATTGAAATCCTGGTTCTGTGTCTTATTAGCTCTATCACGCTGGACACATTACCCTCTGAATCTCAGCTTATTCATCTGTAAAATGAGAATAACCCATTTAATAGGCCTATTGAAAGAATTCAATACTTTTGCATATGTAAAGTTCCTGGGAGAGTCCTAGGCTCACTCTAGGGGGTAATAAACAATAGATTATCATGAAGATGTCAGAAAATATTTCTTAAGCCATGACGATAGTTTTGAAACAAAGAATTTCTTAGTGATTACATTGGAGATTGCAATTAATATCTTAAGCTTATAACAATCTAATTTGAAATAATACTAACGTAGCTTCTATAGTATATAAAACTTTTTTCCTATCCAGCTCTGTCCCTTCCTCTGTATGTTGTTATTGGCACCAATTACATCTTTATACATTGTGTGGCCGTTAGCATAGATTTATAATTATTGTTATATGCATTTGTCTTTTTAATCATATTAGGAAAAAAAGAGTTCCTAGCCAAAATACAGTAATACTGGCTTTTACATTTACCTTTGTTCTAGCATACCTTGGGGATATTGCAGGTTTGGTTCCAGACCACTGCCTTAAAGCTAATATCACAATAAAGCGAGTCACACACATTTTTTGTTTTCCCAGTGCATGTAAAAGTTTTGTTTACACTATACTGTTGTCTGTTGAGTGTGCAACAGCATTGTGTCTAAAAAACCAATATACATAAACTTATTTTAAAAAATCCTTATTGGTGAAAAATGCTGATTATAATCTTAACCTTCAGCAAGTCATGATCTTTTTGTTGGTGGAGGGTCTTGTAAAAAACACAGTATCTGCAAAGTGCAATAAAACAAGATATGCCTGTAATTAGTTGCCTTTGCCAGTGTTCTTTATTTCTTCATATAGCTTTGAGTTGCTGCCTAGTGTTCTTTCCTTTCAATCTGGAGGACTCCCTTCAGCATTTCTTTTAGGGCAAGTCTAGTGGCAACAGACTCCCTCAGCTTTTGTTTATCTGGGAACGTCTTAATTTCTCCTTCATTTTTGAAGGATAGTTTTTCTGGATATAAAATTCTTGGTTAACAGAAATTTCTTACAACACTTTAAATTTGTCATCCCACTGCCTTCTGCCCTCTGTGGTTTCTGGTGAGTAGTTGGCTGTTAATCTTATTGAGTTTCCCTTATAGGTGATGAGTCACTTATCTCTTGCTGCTTTCCAGATGTTTTCTTTGCTTTTTGACAGTTTTATTTATAATATGTCTCAATGTGGATCTCCTTGTCTCACGTTCATGTGCCTAGAAAGGACTCAAGTAAAAGATCATAATAATGGTGCTGAATTAAATGATTATAATTTAATGATAATAATAATGACCATGAATCATCCATCATTTGAACATAATCAGTATATTGTGCTTAAAAAGTCAAGAAAATGTTCAATGCATGCTACAAAGAATTCCATTAAAAACTTTAATTTTTAAAAACAGTTTGAGGGCTTAAGATTGATAAGCATCAGGTATCCAAGGTATTCACTTATGTGGAACACCTAATAGATTCCCAGTATGAGTTATTCCTCTGGTTTTTTGCAAAAGGAAAATTCCATCTTAGAGGAGACAGTTTGTAGCTACATTTACAAATTTTTATCTCCCTTGGTTTTTAATTGCTCTAAACACCATGAAATATTTACCTTATTATCTGACATATTCCTGGAACAAAGATCAAACTCTAAAATAAAATTGACGTGTAGACATATTAAATCATAACTTAATATTTACACATTTTTACATCTGAACAAAACAACCTAATTTCAGATCTGTAATTTGAGCATTTAATAGAGATAGCCAGTTCTTTCAATTTTTCCAACTGTGTTCTGTTTTCTCACCCTTTAATATAGTTTCCTGATGGTGTTCTTAAAATATATTAGTAGGATTTTTCTTAGTTCTTAACACAATAGTTCCTGGAAATTTTCCTGGAATAGATCTAATTAAAAAACGTAAGATGCTAGATATTAACTTTTATAATGACTTTTTTTTAACCATACCTTAGTTATTTTGGTTGGTTATGCCTTGTTATATTAGAAAGGGCACTGAATTCTTAGTCCGGGGACCCAGGGGTCTTCTCCTTTGGTTAGGTTTGCCGCTGTGCTCTCTCTTGGCCTGTGTTTCCTCATCTCTAAAACAACTGTGCAGAACCAGAGAATCTTTGAAGCTCCCCATACTTATAAAATTCGATGGTTCTACCATGCAGGACTTTTCTTTGGCTTGTATGATAAACATTAGAGTAATCTGAAGACCTCGGGAGCTCTCGTTTCTTTTTATTTCATGGTAACTGTGATACTTTTGACCTATTAGCCAGGTATGAGAAAAATAATTTTGTTTTCCCCACATTCTTTTTTGTAGAGTTACTCTGTATTGGAGGAGCATTGAAAATCACCTACCTTCAATGAGGCAGTAATACATGCATATTGTTTTTCCTGCTAGAATTAAGACCTTGAGTTGTTAACGTATTTCATTTTAAAAACTACCTTTTCAGAATTGATGATCAGGATTTTCTCATTAGCTCAGTGCAGCAGATTGAAGAAAAAGTATATGAGTCATGGAAAGAAGAAAACTCAAAAGAAGCTTTGTAATTCTTGTTTTTAAAATGGTGATTTTTTTTGGTCTTATTAACAGTTAAGTTCTCATTATACAAAGTTCAGACAGGCAAATAGCAGAAAACACAATTCCATAATCTCGTTACCCAGAGATAGCCACTGTTAGCATCTTGATTTATCTTTCTACCATTTTGTTTACATATGTGGAATCATACTGTACATATCCTTTGAAACCTGCATTTTTTAATAATATATTATGAATGCCCTTCAATATTAAATAAATATGGATCTGTATCATTTTAAGGACCACATGATATGTTTATATATATTGCCAGATTACTCTCCAGAAAGGATTTTTACCAATTTATATTCCCACTGTGATGTGGGCCCATTTTCACAAACCCTCACAAATGCTGTGCCGTTTTATCACTTAAAAATTTTTGTTACTCAATTTGAGGGGCTTAAGTAGTCTATCACTGATGTTTTCATTTATGTTTCTTTAAATTATTACTGTAGGTTAACATTTTCTTAAAGGTTTATAGTCATTTATGTTTCCTTAAAAGGAACTAATTTCGGTGGTTGTTTTATTAGATAAGAACCTAATCATAAGTACCTGAGTGAATTAGTGCTGGGATAAATTTACTCACCTAGTAAGGATGTGATTATGAAAGATTTTTGGCTTATGGTGCAAGTAAAATTTGGTTGGTTTTCTTCTAAGACCCAGCAGACAGTCTTCTTCACAGACGGCTGCCTAGTTTTGGCTGATTCGTCGTTTTTCCTCAAGAGAGGCCCAAAGCTGGAGAACAGGGCTTTTACAGGTCAGAAATGGAAACAGAACTGAATGTTGAAAGTTGTCCAGAATGTTCCTGCACTCTTTCTGACTCAAGCCAGAGTTGTTCACTTTGCTTTCAAAAATATCATTTAACTCATATATTTTTGAGATCAGAATATCTTTTTCAAGCCCTGTTGGGTGAATCGAAGCATGACATTTTTCTAACCAATCAAGGGAAAAGCATAGAGTGTCTAGGAGGTCAACAGTCTTCAGCTTTATTTTATTTTTCCTGTGAATTTCTGAACATTTATTTTTTCAGCCCAGCATGTGAAGTGTATAGTGGTATATCCAAGCTTACCAAAGACGTTTGGGACTTGGCATTACCACAGTGCCTGTCAGCAGTATATCTCATTTGCCATAGAGAGGTCTCTGCCCCAAATGCTGTGCTACATACAGAAGTAGGATAGCACAATGGTTAGGAAATCAAACTCTGGAACCAGCCAGCCTGACTTTAGATACCGTCTCCACCACTTACTGTCCCTATGTCTTAGGCAAAGTGCTAAACCTCTCCATGGCTATTTCTTTCCTCTTTTTGTCTTTAAACAGCTTTATTGAGGTATAATTTACATACCATCAGATTGACCCATATAAGTATACAGTTAAGTGGTTTTTAGTACATTTGCTGAATTGTGCAACCACTACCATGATCTAATTTTAAAGCATTTTATCACCCTAAAAAGAAACCCATACCCATTAGCAGTCTTTCTCCATTGCTACCCCCTCCTACACCACTCCTATCCCTAGCAACCACTAATCTGCTTTCTGCCTCTAAGGATCTGCCTATTCTGGACAATTCAGACAAAAGGAATCATGCAATATGTGGCCTTTTGTAACTGGTTCCTTTCACTTAGCATAATCCTTTCAAGGTTTATCCACATCATAGCATGTATCTGTACTTCATTCTTTTTATTACCAAATAATATTCCATTATATGGATATACCACATTCTATCTGTTCATCAGTTGATGGACATTTGAGTTGTTTCTACTTTTTGGCTATTGTGACTCATGCTGCAGTGAACATTTGTTTACGTATGTCTGTTTCTTCAGTTGTTAAAATGAGTACCATCTCAAAGAGTTGTTTTGAGGACTAAAAAAGTCAAACTGTGTAGAAGTAGCTAGGAGATAAGGAACAAACTAACAAGTGTTGGTTAATAAATGCAGTGTATTAGTGTGTGAGTCCTCATCTAACCTCAGGTAGAAGATTTGGCTTACTCAGAGTGCCGTGCTTTCTTAATGATGTCTCTAAAGATCCTCTCTTTTACTTTGCTCCTGACTTTTCCATGAGTTATAATTTTGAAAAGTTTAATTCATTCAGTAAAAATTTATTGAAAACCTACTGTGTGTTAGACACACACTGGGTGCCACCAAGACTTAAAAGAATAAGCAAAAGCATGGACAAGCACTTCTAGTTTAAGGCTGTCTTTAGTTTGCTAGTCTTTAATCTCTAACCTACCAGAAGGGTTTAGGACTTGGGACCGCTGAACTCCACCCTCACACCAAATGCCACAGATTTTGGGGTCTCTTAATC